>NC_134214.1:19600867-19910492 GCF_965140235.1 Caretta caretta
ACCTTTGCTTTGTCTCCTTTCTACTGACTATGGCTCTGACCCTGACCACTAGGTCCGCTGCCCTCTCTGACCACTAGACTACACTGCCCTTGTTCCAGTCAGCTGACACATTTAGTGTGTGCCAGCAGGATGCACTAGACCAATTAATGTGCAACATGTTTATGTGTTTTAGGAATCACACCCCCACCATATAGACAGGCCCTGAGTGTAGAGATGAACTTTGCAAAGTTCTAGTATGTTCAGATCTGTGGTTTTGCTTTGATCCAGTATAAATAGAGCTGTAAAGTTTGGATCGAAAGCTGAACATCTCCAGGGTTTGAATGTAATGTTCTGTTTTGCACCCATCTCTATTAGAAACCTTACATTCCTAGTATATGTAGGTACAGGAAACCTCTGAGGCATACGAGCATTTTGGATTCTCACATAGCAAACATAAGAGTGATAATAGCAATACATCACATCTCCCACTGCTTCGGATTTCATCTCCCTGGGTTCAGGGTGTTCTCCAGCCCAAAACATGGTAGCCTTTGAACTGGTTTTGTAACACTTAAAAATATGTATTTTAACATTGTGTGTTTATTTCTTCTCTTTTAATTCTAGGTATAACATTTGTTAGACTGCATTCCAGGTAAAATGGGGAAAATAAAATACTTGCCTAGTAAGAGGGGTGTCCTAGTTAATTAGGGGGAGAATTTTCAAAGGCATTGATATTGACTGTCAATAGAGTTGGGAACCTAAATATTCTTTGTACTTTTGACAATCTCCCCCTTAACTTTTGTAAAGAGTTTTGATTATAAGTGCTAAATATCTTGATTATTTAGATTGTTGTAGTGCCCAGAATATGCTAAATGCTTTCAAAAACAGAGGAAAACAAACTCCTTGCCTCAAGTAAATGACCCGAAGTGTTGTTATTTAGATTGAGTGACAATAAAGGTACCATGAAGCTGGTCGGTCAGATTGTCAGATGATGTATAGCAGTGGAACTCCATTGACTCTGCCCATTTATACTAGCTGAGGATCTGGCCCTTAAGTTGTGTTCCTTTTAAAATCATTTCATTTTCATTGTTGTAGCAATTGCACGCGATGTACTTGAGAGAATTCCCAATTCATGAAGGAACTGACCTGGACTCATTCAGGTCAATGGGAATTTTGTACTTGACTTCAGTGGAAGTTACATCAGACCCAGAGTTTTGCAGGATACACTAATGTGAAATGGTTCCCTAACTGTGCAGTGGTATTCAAATAGAGCTTACTAATAATAATGCTTGTGTAGTAAATTGAGAGCCGAAATAATGATTACAGTATATTTATAGCAATGAGATTTTTAAACAGATACTGTGGATGCAAGGAACTGACTAGAGCAGTGGTTCCCAAACTTGTTCCACCGCTTGTGCAGGGAAAGCCTCTGGTGGGCCAGGCCGGTTTGTTTACCTGCCACATCCACAGGTTCGGCTGATCGCAGCTCCCACTGGCTGCGGTTCGCTGCTCCAGGCCAATGGGAGCGTCTGGAAGCAGCGCGGGCTGAGGGATATACTGGCTGCTGCTTCCAGCGGCTCCCATTGGCCTGGAGCAGCGAACCACGGCCAGTGGGAGCCACGATCGGCCGAACCTGCGGACGTGGCAGCTAAACAAACCGGCCCGGCCCGCCCGGGGCTTTCCCTGCACAAGCGGTGGAACAAGTTTGGGAACCACTGGACTAGAGGTCTGATCCTATGCCACTGAATTAAGTCAATAGGAGATTTGCCATTCATTTCAGTAGGAGCAAGATTAGGTGCTATAACAGCTCACTTGGTTAATGCATTCATAATATGCTGCAGTTTAAAGGCAAGGCTGTAAGGTAATGTTCTTTTCAAGCAGCTCCCTAAGCCATCTACTTTAAATGATTTCTGATCACTAAATTGCCACGTGCTTTATGTTGGATTAAAAGTAGGTCACAGTAATGACAGGATTTGTCATTGCAAGTTCAGCTCCCATGTACTAAAGTCCATGGCATAATCTGACCACATACTGTGGCATGCATAGCAGTCTTTGGGTAAGTGTCACAGACAAAATGAGCTTCTCAGCCTTTAAATAGAACAGACCTTCTATTTCATAAAAAGAAAAGGAGTACTAGTGGCACCTTAGAGACTAACCAATTTATTTGAGCATAAGCTTTCGTGAGCTACAGCTCATTTCATTGGATGGCTACTAGAGTAGCATGAATCTGTCATGCTGCCAATCTGTCACCATTTGTAATGGTATTAGGGGGAGAAAAAAAGGGGGGAGAAGTGGATTATTTCATTTTCAGTCTTTTACTTCCTTCAGTGCAGAAAAAAACACAAACAAATTAATCACAGACATGAAAACAATTCCATGGGGTTTTAAAATATGCTTTATTTGATGAAATCCTTCTTTCAAGTTTTTTTGTTATGCTTTACCTTATTAGTCTGTCTGAGGGAAGCAAGCATCTTATGGGAAAGCAGTTTACAATCTGTTTTTACATAAATGTTACAGTGAAACTTTGTGTGATATTTAGCAGCCTTGTTCAAGTAAAATATGTCATTTCAATACAAATGTCATGTTTTTATGCAGAAAATGTGCTGAATGCATACTCTATATTTTGGGCAAGGAGAGTCATTTGCTATGTTTGTGTATATTTACCTAAGTGGGGACTGCTGCAGAAGGGGAGCAGAAAAATCTATTATTGTTTAATCAACTCATACATGTAAAATGGCACATCTGAGTGCAGTATCTCTTGGCTATGCAAAGTTACATCATTTTCAAATAGGCCACTTTTTTAGAGGGAAGCATCAGATTTATAGCACACAGTTAGATGAGTGCTGCTCTGCTGAGCACCTAGGGTACTCAGAGGGTTTGGTAAAATGGTGGGCTTGTCTATTTTCTTTGCGTTAAAGAAGATGCATAAACTTCCATGTCCTTTGGAGAACAGTTACTTTCACAAGAAGCTCAGGTTTTATGAGCCTGTTGACTATATTCTGAAATTTGCAAATCAGATAGTTCTGTGTGGTTAATTCTGCATCTCCCAAAGCCGGTATAAAGGAACCTGATTATGAGATGAAATTCACCTTTTTGCAGGGGCTCACAAACAAAGCCTATAGATCACTTAAGTCCTACTTAAATCCTGTTTTGAAAGCTTAAATAGTGCTTAGGTCTTGCAGGTGTACCATACAGAGTCGAATTAAATCCAATATAAATTTGGCTTAGAAATAAATTGTTCAGTTCAAAAATGCCTTGAATACAAGAGTCTTGCTGTTCTCTTTAATATTTAGAAAATATACAGTATGTTTTCAAGATCAAACATACAAGACCATGTTATTTCTGTAGCTAGACATACAAGTAATTAACCCATAACTATTTGACATATAGGACTAGATCCACTGCTAGTATAGATAAGTGCAGCTCCATTGACAGGAGTGGAGCTATCCTGATTTATACTGGGTGAGGCTCTGCCGAAAAGACATTTAGCATCAGTCTTGGTATGCCTAGAGTAAGCCCAAGGTTAGTAGAACTCAAGTTAGCAGACCCTGTGTTTGTTAACCTAGGGCTTCAGTGTCTACACTCATTTGTAACCCCAGATCAGGAATTGTTGAACCCTGAGTCCCAGCCTGGGGCTCCAGAATCTGCACTGCAGTATGCGGGCACAAGTCCAGCCACCCATATCCTAGTGTCCTCCCAAAATGTGCCCACTGTAGCCCTTTGTTCATGTTGCAGTGTGGGAAAACTTGAATGTCCAGAGGACAAAGAATGTCAGCTCATGGGATTGTGGGATACTCTTGGCAAACTCCCAGAGCATGAGTCCAGTGGTATTGCATCTACACTGAAAAGCAATAATAGGACTTGAACCTTAAGTCCCAGCTTGACTCAGGCTTGGATCCTCCATTTCCATGGGATCCTGGGACCCTGGGTCCGAGCCCTGGGTTAGCACTATTTGTGTGTAGACGGAAGTAAGGATAGACTTGAGCCTGAGTTTCGGTGGGCTTTCATTGCAATGTAGACATGCCCTCTGTTAGTGTTAATAAGAGTCTGTTTGTCATTCTCATGGTATGATAGCCTTTTGAATTTGCATTACATTTGGTGGGATTTTATGTGCAGCCATTAGTGTTCTTTGTTAGGGTGTTTTTATTTTTAAACAATTAATTACAAAGGAAGAAAGAGATGAAAGATTGTGGGCCAGATTCTCACTGGTGTAAATTGGCAAGTTAATGGAGCTGATTTACACTAGCTGAGATTCTGACCCTATAGGTAGCTATTCTCCCCGGACCACATTGGAGGTTGTTGTACTCATGGGAATGCAGTAAAATAAAGCTTTTGTTGCTTTGTTGCATACAGAATTGTAGAAAGTCAAGCTATTGACCAGCATGTGAATAGCTCATTAATCCTCCACAAAGAGTGTACCAGGTTTATGTTTGATTTTTTGCAAGACTATTCACTCTGACTTAACCCTGCTCATGTCCTTCTGGGTAAAAATAAAAGAAATGCAAATTATCTGATTCTTACCTTTTATAAATGTTACTTATGCCAAACCTTAAATTAGTTGTTAAAAAGTCCAGTGACGTTCTAGTAGAATACGCCATTGAAAAATTACAGGGATTAGAAATCGTATGATTTTTGTAAAGCAAGATGTCACCAAGGCTGGTGTAAAAGAATAATTTTTTGTTGTATCGTTTAAAAACATTTAATGACTAAGCAGGTTGTTGAGTATTGGCCTTTGTTGTTACAAACATTTACGTCATTTTTTTTTTTAACTCCTATCTTTAAAATAGAGTAGATTAGATATGGGTCTTCTGGCACAGGAGCTGAACTCGAAAGACTGCAGTTTTAATGGTTATAAAGGTAGCTAATGAGCAAAGAATGAAGTCTTCTGGGAAGTAACGAGAATATTGTGGGGCTAGTACAGAACTGAATGATATTCTGTATATGAACGTTGCCATCGTCTGTATCTGAACGCAATGCTTATTTTTTTCCTTTGTCCCTCTTAGGGCCTGGAAGAACCACCATTACACCACTTTCCCCAGATTTTTCAGTCTCTGATCTTCAGGCTAATGTTATGGTCACAAGCCATTATGGTACAAAATATTTAATAATGCAGTTTCGCAGGCACTGATTCACCAGTATAGCATCAAGTAAAACAAAAATATAATACCAATTAAAGCAAAGTGACATATGTTGAGGTGTAAAACAAGCCATCAGACTGTCAGTATAATAAAAGTATAATAAGAGTGGTATGTAACATTTCCCAGAAAAGAAGAAGAAAGATAGTCCTGTGGTTGGGGTGCTGGCCTGGGTCTTAGGAGACCAGTTCCAGTTCCATGCTCTGCTACTGATTTCCTATGTGACCTTGAGCAAGTCACTTACTCTATGTACCTCAGTTCCCCATTTGTAAAATGGGAATAATAACATTTCCCTACCTCACAGGGGTGTTGTGAGGATAAATACATTAAAAACTGTGAGGAGCTCAGATACTGTGGCGATGGAACCATTTAAGTACCATAGATAGAAAAAGTGAAAAAAAATATCTGCCATTTGTTTCCTGCTTTAGCAGGAGATTTTAAGCGGTGTGTAGCTTCTACACAAATTGTATATTGTATGAGTCTGAACTGTGTAAAATTGTGTGTGTATAAAGATGCATTTTGGGCTATGTAAAATATATGAAAGGATTCATATTGCTCTAAAAATATGCTGAAGAAATATAATATTGAGACTGAGTGGGAAAAAGCTTAGACATTTCAATAACATGGTGATGGCCACAGTATGAACCTGAATAGAATATAGAGCATGTTGGAAATTTTTTTCTTATGGAAAATATTGATGAAGCTGAAATATATGTTTTCATTAATATTTTCAGTGGAAAAGTTACAGTTCTTATCAAAAAAACTGAAAACCCCAAAACTGAAATTTTTGAGACTTTTGGTTTTCCAACAAAAATTGAATATTTTCGAGGAAAGCAAAATCTTGGTCTTTTTTTCATTTTTTTGAAAACGCTTTTTCTTAAAAAAAAAAAAAAATGTTTAATCAGAAAATTTTGTACTAACCCACGTCGAATTTTTCTGTAGAGCTACGATCAACATTACAAGTCAACTATTACCAGGGTGAGGGATGGGAAACTTTAGTCCTTTTGTGCTTTATGGCACCTGTCAAATCCATAGTTGGCAAAGGGCTTGGAGATGCAAAAATCTAATTCAGTGACAATGAATATAGATATAGTCAACGGGTGGTTTATGAGTGCACACTCCAACTGGATAGATGTCAGCACCTTCATTGACTTTGTCCCTTACTACACTGGATTATTACCAAGGTAAACTATAATTTGAACTCATCTTTCTTATATTCCATCTTGTCCCTATTAAAAATAATAATACACATAAGAAAATGTAAGTACGTGACGTGTAGCTGTAGGAAAAAGGCAGCAACGCTGGTTTATGAACAACCTTTTCAAGTGATAAGAAACTATAAAACCAGGAAGGGATTGAGCAGATGAATGACTTAAAACACCAACTCTTTTTCGTACATCTGCAAAGTCCAGATCTACCAGATATTGCAGGTTTTTATTGTTATTGACGTACCAGCATTCTTCTTTGACTGATTGCTCATGTGCATTCAACAATAGGTTTGCGTGCTCGCCACGTGCACTGGTGCCGGAAGTTTTTCCCCTAGCAGTACCCATGGGGGAGCTCCCCTAGCGACCCCTGGAGTGGCGCTGCTATGGCGCTCTATAAGGTGCGCTGTGCACTCCCCCCTCAGTTCCTTCTTGCCACTAGTGAAGGTGCTTTGGAACTGCTCTGCTCCAGCTCTCTGTTGAAGCTTTACATGTTTGGACTTTGCTTCGTTCGTAGTTAGTTAGTACCTGTAGTTTTGTTTCGTTTTTTTAAACGGTAGTACAGTTAGAATAGATAAGTGTGCCCGGGCTGGGGTATGCCCCAGGCTTTAAGTCGTGCGACACTTGCAAAAGGCCTATGCCCATAACTGATCTACACACTGACTGGTTACGCTGTCTAGAAACCCACCTCCGCGACGGCTGCAAAATTTGCAGATCTTTTAAGCCTCGGACCAAGAAGGAGCAGGACATACGGCTCTGAGCCATATTGATGGAGTCGGCCCTGACCCCGACACCGCTGCGCCACTCCGAGTCGGCACCGAGCACTGGGGCATTGATGTGTGGCGACCCAGCGGTGCCTTCCACCAGCTGGCACCACTTCCCATCCACGGGACACTTTAAAAAGATGAAGAAGAGATTTTCTCCCATCAAGACACTGCGGCAAGGCTGTGGGTGAGACTAGACCCACGTTGTGCAGCTCTCCATCCCCATCAACTTTGTGGCCTTTGATTCAAGCTGAGACAACCTCCCCGGATGCCAGTGGCCACATACTGGTGCCCCCTACGCCGGAGGCCCTACAGGCGGCTTGAGACATAATGTCTCTACCGATACCGGTTGCACCGACACCAGAGGTGCCCCAGTCCAGAGGCAAGCTGGCACCACAGTCGCCGCCCAGATGGTACCGCTCATGGTCGAGGGAAGGTTCCCGACGCAGTGACCGTACCACCTGCAGCCCACACCGGTCCCCGTCGACCCCCACCAGGTTCTCTGGCTGAGTGCCAAGTGTAGGGGATCCAGGCACCACTCCGTCTCGAGGGAGCGCGGACCTCAGGATCAGAGCGTGCTCCACCAGGACCGGGACAGATGGCACCGGAGGTCACTGTCTCTAAGAAGCCATCGTAGCCCCTTGTGGTACTGACATCGACGCTGCTCACGCTCTTCTCCCCGGTCGAGGTCCCCGACACGGCACCACTCCCGCAGCCCCAGGCGTAGATCACCGGCAACTGGCAGTCGCAGATCCGCCCGTCGGAGCCATTCGCGGAGCAGCCGTTACAGACAGTACTCCTACTCCTCCACGCTAGGATCACGGTCGTGAGCTCGGCACCACTCGCAACGACGTCACTCATCCCGATCTCGGGTAGCAGTCAATCGTATGCCAACCTGGCCTCCCTTTAGAGTTGACAGTTGGTGAGCCAGGCGAGTCAGGCGGGGCAGCCTGCTCGATGGTGCCGCCGCAGGTGCAGTGACACCAGGCTCCCTGGCCAGCACCTGGTACCAGTGAGCTCCGCGGACCCTGACGCAGCCCCAGGTGCTGGCTCGCTCGGTGGCTGGAGCCTCGGAAAGACCGTCGGCCGCCCTCTCTCATCCCCCCAGGAAGGGGTCAGTGGAGTGCTCTTCCCTAGTTCCACGCTCAGAAGGGGACCAAGTGTTGGGACCTGCAGCGCCGGTGGGGACACAGAGTACCACACCCCCATCCTCCTGTCCCTCAGGAGGACACGAAAGCCCACTAAGAACTTTTGAAAAGGATGGCCTCAAGCCTCAACCTACAAGCTGAGGAGGTGGAGGAGCCCTCGGACTCCCTCTTCAATGTCCTCTCAGCTACAGTGCTGGCTAGGGGGCTCTCCCTCTCCACGAAGGGGTGGGAAAGATCTCAAATGCCCTGTGGCAGACCCCAGTTTCTTTGCCCCCCATCTCTAATAGGGTAGCATGAAAGTATTTCATGCCCACCAACGGGCACGAATATCTATCTACCCACCCTGCTCCCAATTCCCTAGTGGTTGAGGCAGTCAACCATTAGGACCGTCATGGCCAACCTGCCCCTACCCCTAACAATAAGGACTCGAGAAGACTAGACTTGTTCGTTAGAAAGATTTCTTCTTCCTCGAGCTTCCAACTGAGGGTGGCGAATCACCAAGCCCTGCTGGGCAGATATGACTTTAACTTGTGGGGCTTAATGCCCAAGTTTGTGTACTCCCTCCAGGAGCGTGATAGGAAGGAGTTTAAGGCCCGGGTAGAGGAGGGCACAGCTGCCGCCAGAGCGGCCCTTAAGGCGGCCTCCAACACTGTGGATACGGGTGCAAGGACTATGGCCTCTGCAGTGTCCATGAGAAGGGCATGATGGCTCCTATTTATCTGGGTTGTCCAGTGAGGCACAGAACTCCCTGCAGGACCTTCCATTCAACGGCAAGGCCCTGTTCGCAGAACTAACAGACGTGAAGTTACACTGTCTCAAGGACTCCCGCACAACATTAAAGACTCTTGGTCTCTGTGTCCCGGCCCTGGCCAGGATCAAGTTCAAACCGCAGCAGACTCCCAGCCAGGCCACCCACTCCAAATACGAGTCCCCTTACAAAAAGCCAAGGGACTATAAGAAGCTCCCAGAGCAGCAGTCTCAGCCTGCACCCCAGCCTGGGCCCTCCAAGGGCAAGCAGGCAGGTAAGCATCAGTTTTGATGGGACGCCCGGGGACGACTTACCAGTTTGTACCAGGGATCCACCTGACCTGCCCTTCTCCAATCATCTATGTACTTTTCTCCCGGAGTGGTCCTGCTGACCTCGGACTGATGGGCCCTCAACACTATCTACTGAGGCTATACCCTCCAGTTTCTCTCTACCCCACCCACCTGCCCTCCCTCCCTGTCCTTCTTCAGGGACCCCTCTCGCAAGAACTTACTCGAGCAAGAGGTGAGGCGGCTCCTTCTCTTAGGGGAAGTGGAGGTAGTGCGGTAGAGTTCAGATACAAGGGATACTACTCCTGCTATTTCCTTATCCCAAAGGCAAAAGGGGGCCTCAGGCTCCTCCTGGACCTGTGAGGCCTGAACCAGTACATAGTAAAGCTCAAGTTTCACATGGTCTCTCTGGCCTCCATCATCCCCTCCCTGGATCCTGGAGACTGGTACGCCGCCTTCAATCTCCAGGACGCATACGTCCACATTCACATATTTGAGGGCCATAGGGGTTTCCTCTGCTTCATGGTAGGACAGTAACACTACCAGTTCACCGTCCTCCCGTGTGGCCTCTCAAGAGCACCCAGAGTCTTCACAAAGTGCATGTCTGTGGTAGCGGCTTACCTCAGGCGTCTTGGGGTCCAGTTTTTTCCCTACCTCAACGGCTGGCTTGTCAAAGGCAGCTTCAGATCACAGGTACAGGACCATGTAGCACTCTTCATGTCCACATGCACTGCACTGGGGCTGCTGGTAAACAGCACCAAATCCACGTTGGTGCCGGTGCCACAAATATAATTAATTGGCGTGATTCTCGATGCAACATCGGTGAGAGCCTCCCTCCCACTGGACAGGTTCAGCACCTTGAGGGAGCTCATTGGGGTGGTCACAAGGTTTCCCATGACGACTGCCAGGGTGGGCCTCCAACTCCTGGGTCATATGTCGGCGTGCATGTACATGGTTCATCACGCCAGACTCAGGATGCAGCCCCTTCAGCTCTGGTTGGCCTCGACAATCTCCCAGTCCAGAGACAGGCTGGACAAAGTCCTCACTGTGCCCGAACCCGTGCTAGCCTCCCTCCGCTGGTGGCCTACCCCAGGGAACATGCTCCAAGGGGTCCCGTTCAGGGGCTAGCCCCCGACTGTAGAGTTGGTGTCCGATGCATCAGACTTGGGGTGGGGAGCCCATGTGGGAAACCTCCAGACTCAAGGTCTGTGGTCTGTGCAGGAACTAGCCCTGCACATAAATGTCGAAGAGCTCAGGGCGGGCCGAATAGCCTGGGTGTCCTTTCGCTCGTGCCTGGCAGGAAGGGTAGTCAGAGTTCTCACGGACAACATGCCCTCGATGTTCTACATCAACAGGCAAGGCAAGGTCCGCTCCTCAGCCCTCTGCCAGGAAGCCCTCAAGCTGTGGGACTTCTGTATAGCCCATGATATCAACTTGGAAGCCCACCACTTACTGGGTGTCTGAAACTCTTGGGCGGATCGACTGAGCCAGGACTTCTCCTCTCAGCACGAATGGTTGCTGCACCTGGAGGTGGTGCACAAGATTTTCCGAACATGGGGCACTCCCCAAGAGGACCTCTTCGCGACCAGACAGAACTGCCAATGTCCTCGTTTCTTCTCCAAGGGGGTCCTTGGCACGGGCGCAATTTCTGATGCCTTCCTTCTGTCCTGGTCAGGTCAGCTTTTGTATGCCTTTCCCCTGATTCCGCTGATCAGCAAGGTGCTGGAAAAGAGCAAAACGGACGGAGCTTGCATCCTTTTGATTGCCCCAGTATGGCCCAGACAGCACTGGTACGGGACTCTCACGAGCCTGGCAATCATCCCCTGCGTGGCCATTGCCAGCCTGCCTGGACCTTCTCTCTCAGGACCAATGTTGTCTTCTTCAACCCAACCTAGCAGCCCTCCACCTCACAGCGTGATTGCTCAGTTGAAGTCATTGCTCGCCATTGAAGTCAGCGGGATCCCTTCCTTTGACTTCACTGGGCTTCGAATCAGGTTCTTGTTGATTACTGTCAATCTGCCTCACCCTTTGAAAGGACTGGAACAAATAGAAAATGGATGGAATGTTACTTCTAAATTAAAGTTGTATTTCCGAGTGTTAGGGGGGAAATTAACTTGCAAGATATTTAAGAAATCTTAGCAACAGTGGTAGCTTTTTGTTAAATTTCCTAAAATGGACCACCAGGAAAGACACAGAGATATTAGTGTATGACAGCTGTGCTATATAGAAAACTATCTTTGATGGAGAATGCATTTGATGAGGTGTAAATTCACCAGTTATCCTGAAATGAAAATTCTGACATTTGGCTGCAACCTATAGTAGTGAAGGGACAATTTTGTCGATAAATCAGATAGGGAACTATGCATGTCCAGGGCCTGATCCAGAGTCTTTTAAGGTCAGTGGAGAGATTCCTCCCAGAAAGCTAAATACAAGACTCATTTAGGTGTTTACAGGTTCTAGTACAGTGGTTTATTACGATATAAATACCACTGCAAAAAACTGCTAAATCTAGCAAATAAAATAAAAGTGACTGAGGCATATACAAAGGTTTGACATTATGAGCTTAAACTTGGCTGGAAAATGACAATCACTGATGAGATATACTGCAAATGATTTAGAAGGACGGGCAGAAGTTAAGGTACAACCCTATTTTTGGTGGCTGCTGATTTGTTAGATCCTGGAAGAAAGGTTTAGGGAGATACTGGTATAACACCAACAGAGCCCCAGTCGTTGGCGGGCGGGATTGAACCTGGGACCTCTGGAGCTTAGTGCATGAGCCTGTACGTCATGAGTTAAAAGCCAGCTGGATCTTAGCTAAGGCTGTAGAGCAGACTCATTAGTCTCTAAATGGTCTCGGTGCCACTAGAAGGGACAGAACACCACACTCAGGAGGTGTGTGGGTTGCACTGGGAAAATGTGGAGTCATTAGAAATGGAGGTTGGAGTTGTTCCAGGGAATAAAGCAACTATATGACTCAGTCAAGGTCACTTGACACATTAACACAGTGACTTGACTGGAAAATATTAAAATAGTGTAATAGAAATGTAAAAGGATTAGCATGGTTATAATAGGAGATTTTTGCTGATCAGACATAGATTGGAGTCAGTAGAGGGTAAAAAAGTTACATGTATGTTTGTCAGGAGCCTGGATGGCTCAAGGAGAAGGTAATGAGATTCTGAGTCTTTCACTTACAGATAACTTAAATTGTGCCTAGGTTGGTTACTGACTGAAAGTCAATACCATCTGAAAGCTCTTTGGTGGCCTATGTGAAATTGGGTGTCAGTTTTGTTTCATTCCCAACTAATTAAAAGCCTGGCTCTGAAGAAAATGCAGGTTCTCGGTGCCTCTGAAGATGAGGTCCTAAGGGTCTCAAGTTGGGCACCCCAAATCAGTGACTACTTTTGAAAAAATGGTCCAAACGTTTGATCCCTTTTAATTTGTGTTAATACACTTGAAAACATAAATCCATGTGGTTGAAAGGAACAAGTATTTGTGCTAGACTTCTACATTAGAAGGCTGTGGAGAGACTTAAAGATTGTCCCCTCCCCTCCATATACAAACAATGTAAATTGACACAGTTATATTTGTTGTGTGTTTCAATATATTTCTGATAACCCTCTACAAAAAATCAGTAGACCAGCATTGTACATAAAGGTGCAGTAATAGAGAAAAATAATCTATTATTATGTCTGACGATCAAGGGTCATCCAAAAATGGCAACACCGGCTTTTAATGTGGACTCAAAAAATGTTTGATAAACAGATTGATTTACAAGGGAAGAATGCAGTGTTTGAGAGAAACAGTAACATAGACTGAATATAGTCCTAGGAAGATGAAAGAGGAAGGGTCAGCAAAAGGAAACCATGTGGGTGATAGCAAGACACGTGCTGAAAAGAGCTGCATTATATCACTTTTATTCATCTTGTATAGTACTGAACTTAAAGGAGGTTGTATCATTTCCAAGATAGCTAGCATGGCTGATGATGAAGTTTGGACTTTAAACTCTGCAGCAGAACACTGAAAACATTCACAATTATATGCACAGATTGGGTTTATGGGCAGCTAGGTGACTCAAGCAGTTCTTCCTAAAGAAGCATAAGGTAATGAATCTAAGGTAGGAAAATTAGAACAGAGACCTAGATTTTCGAAAGCGACTGGTGCTTTAGAGTGACTCCATTTTGCATGTCCAACTTGAGACAAAGTGCTGAGTACCCAGTATTCCAAAATCAGATCCCAAATCAGCAGTCACTTTTGAAAATCTTGATTAGAGGGTCAAGCTACCTTCAAACTATAAATCAGATGTAGAAGCAGCCTGTGGAACTCTTCCTGCCTTTTTCAGCAAATAAGATACTGGGGAGCAAGGCTGAGGTGTTCAGAAGGGTTGTTGCCCATGGTTTTTATAGAGTGATCTGCAGAATACAAAGGCTGAAGAAACTTAAAAAAATGGGAAAGGATTAGGTAGTAATTGTGTATGAAAGCATAAATCAGCACTCGTTACTGAGCTGGTGGGGTGTGTTAGAGACTGGGAGCCAGGAATCTCTCGAATTCTCATCTAGGCTCTGATACTGATTTGTTGTGTGGCTTTTGGCAAATCCCTTAATCTCACCTCCCTGTTTACCAATCTATAAAATGCTTATCTCACTACCACAAAGCGGTGGTAGAAATGTACAGTGATCCTGCCTTAAAATGTATGTGGAATATTATATATAGCACTGTGCAGAATATTCACAAAGAAACTCCAAACCACACACAAAGTTCTAAACTTTTATTAGGTTCACCGGAAGGTTAGCATCAGGGAAGATCTGGATCTGACCTGATGAATATCGTGAGCAACACTGAAAGAGGAATCACACGCAGGAAGTTTTGGTGTGGACTGATCCTTTAAAAGCATACTGTTTAGCAAAGGAAATAAAAGTTCCCATTTTTAGACATTGAGGGAGGGCTAAATTAACTCACAGGGTCTGATCCTTCCCAGTAAGGATTCCAATGGGAATAAAGGGAGTTCAGCACCTCGCAGGATCTGGCCCTGAGATACTTCCAATGTACCTGGCTATAACCTAGAGCAGAATTTAGCTCTTTTTCATATATTAAAAAGGCAAGATTTGTAACCATTTAGGATTTGAGCTAGTAAAAAGTGGTGCCCGTGGCTGCTGCCCCTCAGAAGCCCTGTGGTACTCCCTACTCTATAGCCATGCGGGTTACATTCTGCTGAGAGAGAGCACATCCATTATGCCAAGTTTCAGAGTAACAGCCGTGTTAGTCTGTATTCGCAAAAAGAAAAGGAGTCCTTGTGGCACCTTAGAGACTAACCAATTTATTTGAGCATAAGCTTTCGTGAGCTACAGCTCACTTCATCGGATGCATCTGCCGTTTCCACAGTATGCATCCGATGAAGTGAGCTGTAGCTCACGAAAGCTCATGCTCAAATAAATTGGTTAATCTCTAAGGTGCCACAAGTCCTCCTTTTCTTTTTGCACATCCATTATGTGACTGTTCAAGCTTGTCTTCCCTAGGGAGATCCCATGAATCACCCATCCCAAATGCTATAATATGGAATCGCACCCAGAAAGAAAAGAAGACTATGGGTCCTAACTTAACAACCCCATATGAGCTGTGATAAGGAGCTCTGTCAGAGAAAAGAGAATGGTAAATTTCAGAGTAGCAGCCGTGTTAGTCTGTATTCTCAAAAAGAAAAGGAGTACTTGTGGCACCTTAGAGACCAACCAATTTATTTGAGCATAAGCTTTCGTGAGCTACAGCTCACTTCATCAGATGCAATGAGCTGTAGCTCATGAAAGCTTATGCTCAAATAAATTGGTTAGTCTCTAAGGTGCCACAAGTACTCCTTTTCTTTTTGAGAATGGTAAAGTCTCACTGAGGTGAAGATCCCCACTGTGAATCTTCAGAAAACAGAGATTGTTTGAGGGTAGGTATAAATGGATAACAGGTTACACCCCATCAAGAATTGCGGTGGAAAGATCCTCCTCACTCTGACAATCAGATGTGGGCCATACAATGCTGTGGGAGGGCTCCCACCCCTGTCCAGAGACTGGGTCTTGGAATCTGACCTCCACCAATTTCCCCAGGGCTGGAAGCGTAAGCCACTTCACAGAAAGATGTTTTTTTGTTGTCTGAATCTTTTTTTCCTCTGTTCTTGGAGCTGCATAGCCGGTGGGGACAGACAAGGGCATGTTTTGTTTTAGGATAGTAACTGGCTCATGCATTGTCAGCAACAGGGAGAGGATGTAGCCCGGGATAGGGAATTGCATTGCTTGAGAGCCAGAGATCTCTCAACCACGTTCCCCATCTTCCCCATATCCCTATTCTACATTCCAAGCAGCTCTATAACTTCCCAGCATGGAAGTATCCTGTTCATATTTATCAGCTTTATATAGCACGTCCACCTTTCTTCGAGATTGGTTGGCTTGCACTTTCGGCCTGGGACCTACATGGTATGGTAGGTGTGACCGGGGTCATAGTGGGGAGCCAGCTGTGGTCACTCAATTAGGGTGAACTGCAAAGAATGGGGCAGACAATCCCCATAAAGCTGGTGGATATTCCAATACTTAGATTCACCAAGCCAGCATATAACAGCTTCTTTATTACCTTTCTGGTTACTCAGAAGTCCAAATAACACAGTTCCCTAAGAGTGATCCATTCTCAGGCCTCCATTCAGGTACCCACGTCAAATATGATGAACATTTCTGTAAATCTTATTTCATCATATAAAAGAAAACATTCTACCAATCCCAAAGGATTGGATACATTACCTCCCAGGTTAATGAACGTTTCAGATCATAGAATCATAGAATATCAGGGTTGGAAGGGACCTCAGGAGGTCATCTAGTCCAACCCCCTGCTCAAAGCAGGACCAATCCCCAATTTTTGCCCCGGATCCCTAAATGGCCCCCTCAAAGATTGAACTCACAACCCTGGGTTTAGCAGGCCAATGATCAAACCACTGAGCTATCCCTCCCCGCCAAAAGCCCTGTATCTAATGTTCTTGTCCCTTTGGGCATCTTACCCAAATACACACTACAGCCAATTCTTATTAACTGAACTAAAATTTATTGAAAAACAAAAGAGAGAGTATGGTTAAGATCAGTATACATACAGACATGAGTTTAATTCATTGAGGTTCAGCTTCGCAGCAGAGATCGTGAGCTTTGTAGTTGCAAAGAGTTCCTTTGAATTCAGTTCATAGGTCATAGTCCAATGTCCAAATCTCGTATTCAGGGCATACCAGCATAATTGGGACCTCAGTCTTGCAACTCAGACTTCCCCTGATGAAGCCTAAGGGCTTGTCTACACTGGCAATTAACAGCGCTGCAACTTTCTCGCTCAGGGGTGTGAAAAAACACACCCCATTAACGCAGCAAGTTGCAGCGCTGTAAAGTGCCAGTGTAAACAGTGCTCCAGCGTTGGGAGCCACGCACCTCGTTGAGATGGGTTTTTTAGAGCACTGGGAGAGCTGCGCCGGGACCACACAAGGCATGTTAAAGCGCTGCCATGGCAGCACTTTAGCGTTGCCAGTGTAGACTAGCCCTAAGCAGATCTGAGATGACAGAATCAGGACCCCAGGATCCTTTATACAATTTCATGTCTTTTCACAAGCTGGAATTCCTCAGGGAACAAAAGGTAATTAGGATGACTTTGAAGGAGGTCCATCCTTAGTACTTAGCTATACGAATTAACATAAGGCCATTTGCTTGTTCCTCCACCATTCACAGTACATTTCAAAGAGAGATGAATACTGAGATATCCTGTGTTTACAATTCATTTACATGATAGGATGTTCTTTGGACCTCTGAATTATCAGAATAAAGCATAGACAGGGACTGTTGATCACATTGTCCACCCTACTCATACATATGTAAATACACAAAAACACAAACATTATCTCCCCACATATCTTCTGTGGGTTATTTATTTGCAGGATGTTTAACCCTTTCTAGCCATGCATAACAGTAGGCTACATGTTATTTTGGATGGATAGATTCCTTAAGATCTAGTTTAACAGGAGTATTCAAATAATTTTCTATTCTATTTTCTATTACAGTGTATTACTGGCAGTGTGTCTTTGCAGAACAGATGCGTAATAGGTGAAGACTGAGTAACTGAAAAGAGCTCAGGAGTCTTGACTCCCAGTTCCCTGATCTAACCACTATTCAATACACCCTCACTGGGAATATTCTCAATATACACAAATGTATATAACCTGAATTCACTTTTCTACTTATTGTAGCAGGAGACACTTCATATTAAGAGTCACTTACTGTAACTGATCATAAAAGGCTAGAACTCTAGCAACATTATTGTGAACCATCCTTTATATGCCTTTCATTACATACAGATGTAGATACCATTTACAACTCAAAATACATGCAATATAGATTCATGAATTATAAAGCAAATGATGCAGAGTAATGAGAGACATGTCATTAGTTTCTGATGTGGTAGCCAGAGCGGAATAAAGCAGAGCTTTTATTTACTATCTCAGCAGCTGTACTCATTCTAGATAACAGCACATCACTTTGCTTTACTCTGCAAATAGGAATAGAAACATTTCTTTGTAAGAAGGAACATGTTAAGAGAATAGCATGGCCCAAAAGGGCATAGGGCTGAAATTCAGGAGACCTGAGTTCTGTTCCTGGCTCTGCCTCTGGGTTTCTGGGTGACCTTGGGCTTCACCTCTCTGTGCCTCAGTTTCACCATCTATAACGTGTATAATGATACATCCTTTGTAAAGCACTTGGAGATCAGCAGATGTGAAACTCTATATAAGGGTTTCAGAGTAACAGCCGTGTTAGTCTGTATTCGCAAAAAGAAAAGGAGTACTTGTGGCACCTTAGAGACTAACCAATTTATTTGAGCATGAGCTTTCGTGAGCTACAGCTCACTTCATCAGATGTATACCGTGGAAACTGCAGCAGACTTTATATATACACAGAGAATATGAAACAATACCTCCTCCCACAATACCTCCTCCCACATCCCAGCAGGACAGTGGGGTGGGAGGAGGTATTGTTTCATGTTCTCTGTGTATATATAAAGTCTGCTGCAGTTTCCACGGTATACATCTGATGAAGTGAGCTGTAGCTCACGAAAGCTCATGCTCAAATAAATTGGTTAGTCTCTAAGGTGCCACAAGTACTCCTTTTCTATATAAGGGGTAAGGACGAATGTTTAATCTTGTTACAGGGTATGCTGGTATTTTATGGCCAAAGGGGGAAATCTAAGGGTCTAACCTACCTTAGTCAAGGAGTTTGGGGGCAGTCAGAGACCCAGAGAATGGACAGAGACTGCGTGATGAAGTAGTGATGTGGTAACAGTGGGGGTGGGGGAAACAAACAAACCAGGCTGTTGTTCCTTTTAGGGCCTTGGATCTGGAGCCTTGTAGTGGTGGGGCTAGGCTCCTCTCTCAGCCAACCAGGGCATGTTCTGGGAAGAAGGGCAGCATGTGAGCTGCTTTCCCTCCCCCACCTCAGAAGAGGGCTACCTGCTAACCTCTTCCTGGTCAAGGGGAATGAGGGGCTATGGGGTTTTGTTTTGTATTTCTTTTTTTCTCCCCCACTCTACTTCCAAGCTGTGGGTGAACACTTGAAAACTGCACCCCTACAGAGATACCTGGGGGAAAAAGCTCACTTTGTCATGAAGGTTTTGTTTCAAGTTTTGTCCGTGTGGGTGGCAGTAATTTAAAGCGTCAGCCAGGGGAAGCTGGGTCAGTCACATAACTTAACATTTGTTCGTAACGAATTAACATTTGTCTCTCTTGCTGACTGAATGGCTCAAGTATTAGGAATGGCTTAGGATTTTAAAAAACAAACACACCTCTCCTAGAAAACAGCACATACCTGAAAAGGTTACCTTTTTAACACCACTGTGCATACTAATGGAAGGGTTTAGGGTAGACAAGCCCTTAGCCTCCCCACCCGCTCTGTCTGCTGGCTTCAAATCTGGACCAATATCATTACTGTTTTTCATGGTTATTTCATGATGTATGTGAATAGCTGTTGGTCTGTCAAGTGTTTGTGAACAGCTGTCCACATCACAAAAAATACCATCATAATTTTGCACTGCTTGGTGCCATTTGGCTAGAACTGAATTAGCATGGAAACAGTTCTATCTCACCTTGAGTGAAATCCACAGCTGCTGCATGGGTCCTGCTTTAGCCTCGAGTCCCACACATACAATGTGCTAAGCCAAGAATATTGATGGAGCATTTTTCCTCTCAAATCACAATCTTTACATTAGATTACACATTTTACACTGATACTGTAATATAGTCAATATAACTCCAGTCTCACAGTCATTCTTATTGCTTAGTAGTCTCAATTTATAATACTGGGCATTAGAACTTTCTGCGATAAGCAAACAGTCTTATATTGAATAAAAGTGATTTTAACTTAAAAAAAAAAAAAGCCCACTCCTTTGCTGCAAAGCATTGGCTTTTCAGGGCCAAATTTTCCAAAACATAGTGTCCACTTATAAACTTACCCTTTGCATGTGGAATGTTCAGGACACAAATGATCAAACAGAGATTTTAAAATTTGGTCTTGCATGTTGACTGTGTGTTCAAAGCTGTTTGCCACAAATAAAGGCTATCTAGAACCACTCCTGAAAATGTGGCCCTTAAAGCTCTGAAAAAAAACTTTAATCCTGACCACGTGGAGCTACATTGCCGGAAAATTAGAGACACCAGGGTAAAAGTACCTTAGGTTCATCCACACTACAGCTTTCACCATTGCTACCACCATTTTCACCACTAGTACCACTGTACTAGTGAATTATGAGTCCCAACCTTTCCAATGCAGACACACCATTAGTGGCTAAGCGTAGTCAGACATTTTACTGTACCTCTGGCTTTTTCTTTTTACAGTGGAGAATCAATATAGCATTAAATAAATTGGGGGGGAGGGGTTCTGGTTGATGTCCAGTAACTTTGCCGCAAGTCAAAGATTAAGGTAGCGGCTGTGCAATTTTCCACCCACAGTTCTGGCAATAGACACAAATAAATTAATTATGATTGTCACATGCTCTAGCTACAATAATCTCAGTGCTAAAGGGTCATTCTCAAACTTTCATCTTCTGAGTTGCAATTGTTCAAGTCTGTTGTCTGCTCAAGGATGATCAGCCAGTTTTGAGTATGGAAGCAGTGACAATATGTACATTTTGGTCATATGCACTCTCCAAAAATTGAAACTGAGTGGAAGTTTCAATTTTGGGGAGTGCATATGAAATGCTTCATTTACTATAACCTCGCTGAGAGTCCATGGGATGTGTGAAGGTGCACATGGATTGACGCAGGCCTCCTAGTGATTAGGCAGGTAATTTTGTTGTTAATTGGATTAATGACTTCTTGGAGGTCACAAAAAGACAGAAGAGCATACCATGTCTGAGCACTCCCAATGGTTTTACATGGCCTTGGCAGCAGGAAGAGGACCTGATTCTGTAGAGGAAACTGCAGTGCACAAGAGGGAGGGAATACTTAAGAAAAGCTCTTGCATCTGTCTATACTGCCACATCCCAAGCTGCTCCACTGTAAAGGCTTATTTGGCGTTGTATGACATGTTCACATTCCACCCTGGAAGCTGGCCACCTACTGAGAATCCGTGGGTGGGCAGACGCAAGACCGTCCTCATCTGAAGGCCCCTCCCCACAGCCTAAGGGGAGGAACTACTGGACCCAGATTTCAAGTAAATATGGGGGACAACTAATGTCAAACAGGGACAGGAGTGAGGGTCACAGGGTCATAAGTAGGGAGTCAGATGGAGACACCAACCCCAGACAGCGCCCCTGGCTCATCGAAAGCATCTGGGGAGCCAGTGGATGCAGCCCAGAGAAACTTTGCCCAAATACATGAGCAAAGGGAGGAGCGGAAATAGGCCCCACAGTTGCAGAGCACCTCCCCGTCTAGCATCTTCCTCCTGGTATGGTGGCTGGTCACCTTGGCCAGTGCTAGGAGGAGGTTGACGAGGAGGTCTCATGACTTCATGGGGTCACTAATAGGGTATGCAAATATCAGGAGGCGTGGAGAGAAGTGCTGTCAGAACCTCAGAAGAAGGCTCTAGAAGAGCCAGAAAAGGGGCTGCAACCTGGCGCACTTGATGTAAATGTGTGCCAGGGTTTCCTTTACACTGCAAAAGGGGCAAGAGTCAGGGATGGTGGTGAACTGCACCAAGTACACACCCATGATCTCAGTCCCACCAAGGAGCAGCCGATTGATATCCCTGACAGGCCAAGGGACCAGGAATACAGCTGCTGAGGCAGAACAAGTGGCTTCCTTGGGGTCTTATTGCCTGGAACACCACAATACTTTGGCTGGAGACAGCTTTTAGGAGATCAGTTAAATGCTGTATCACAAACTGCAGTACAAAATAATAAAATATTTCTAAGTGAGCCTCTTGCAAAACAGGTGTATAATAAACAAAGATTGATAAAGAGAACAAAGAGCCCATTCTCTTGCTATAGTCACTAGCCACTACTTTCTCACTAGGCACATAATATACACAACTTTATGAAATCTGTATTGACCCATGTATTTATTGTGGCTGGACCCTTTTCCAGTTAAATGTCATGTCACTCTTACAATTAAAAAATACATCACCAACAGCATTGATAACTGCACTCAATATGTTTTTTATGTCCATTAAGGGCACACCTGAACAATGAAACTGACTCATGAGCTATAGAAATGGCTGACCAAGCAGCAACTTTGTTACAGCCACACAATTGACTCTAAACCCTTAGGCGGGAAGTCCTGGCAGCTGAAAAAGTCAGGAGCCCTCAGTTGTTTGCTGCTTCTCCTTTTCTTTCACTCAGGTACACCCATACAAGACATCCTGCAAGACTTCCCAACTGATCCACTGATTATTCATGCCCCAATGTCTATAAGGAGTCCTTCGCTACTGCCCATGGCAATTGGTGCCAACAGCCCTTCTCCCTAATTGGAAGAGCTACCTTCTCCCTAATTGGAAGAGATGGGATCATCCTGAAAACAAACCCTTATCAGCCAATATGAGGACTTGTTATTCTGTGTGAGGAAATGTGTCCCTGTCTAGCAACTGCTGCAGTGCTGGGAGACCTGGTAGATCTATAAGCTGTTGATCCCCTTTTGCCAGCACCTACTTCCACAAGATGCTCCCAGTCAGATTGTCTGGCATTCTCTATCCTTTTATCTACCTACCTACCAACCATCCATCCATTCGGGACCAGAGATCTAGTTTAAAGATTCTTGAGAGCTTGTCTACATGGGATATTAGTGCGGCAAGCCAGCTACTGCAGCATAGTAGCTTGCCGCACAGTAACAGCCCAGGTGGACACTGCTACGGCACACCAAAAGTTCCATAGTGTACTTTGATGTACTTCCATTTTAAACAGCAGTACGTCAGACCGCACTAAGTAATTTTTAATACACTGTAGCAGTATCTACGCAGGATGTTGCCACACTGTAGATTCACACCCTGAGAGTCAGACAGTATGAGAGTTAAACAAATTCAGGGAAGTCAGAGACCTGTGGCTAATGATCAGACACCTCATGGAGGAAATGAAATCTCCTCATGGCTGATGCCTCTCTTGGTTCTGACCACTGCAGGGGCCACAGCAATATTTTTGACCAAGGTGGAAGAGTGAGCTGGAAACAGATAAATGATTATTAGACTGTGTCTACACTACAGATTAATTCGGTATAATTTACGTTGCTCAGGAATGTGAATAATCCATGTCCCTGAGTGACAGAAGTAAGGCCCTACCAAATTCACGGCCATGAAAAACATATCACAGACCATAAAATCTGGCGTCCCCCCGTGAAATCTAGTCTTCTGTGTGCTGTTACCCTATACTATCACAATTTTATGAGGGAGACCAGTTTCTCAAATTGGAGGTCTTGACTCAAAAGGGAGTTGCAGGGGGGTGTCAGAAGGTTATTTTGGGGAGGGGTGGTATTGCCACCCTTACTTCTGCACTGCCTGCAGAGCGGGGCGGCCGGAGAGTGGCAGCTGTTGGTCAGGCTCCCAGC
The DNA here is from genome assembly GCF_965140235.1 of Caretta caretta. NCBI lineage: Eukaryota > Metazoa > Chordata > Testudines > Cheloniidae > Caretta > Caretta caretta. Next base: position 19,624,148 of record NC_134214.1, read on the forward strand.
TCTGCAGGCTTCAGCACAGAAGTAAGGGTGGCAATAGCATACCTGGCCATCCTTACTTCTGCTGCTGCCTTCAGAGCTGGGCTCCCAGCCAGCAGCCACCTCTCTTCAGCTGCCCAGCTCCAAAGGCAGCGCTGCCGCCTGCAGCAGTGCAGGAGTAAGGGTAGCAGGACCGCAACCCCCCTTACAATAATCATTTGACCCCCCCCAACTCCTTTTTGGGTCAGGACCTCTACAATTACAACACCATAAAATTCCACATTTAAATAGCTGAAATCATGAAATTTACTATTTTAAAAATCCTATGACCATGAAATTGACCAAAATGGACCATGAATTTGGTAGAGCCCTAGATATAAGATAGACTTACCTAAGCACTGGTGTGGACAGCCGTATATTGGCGGGAGAGCATAGCTACCTTCTCTCATAGAGGCAGGAGTTATTAAGCAACTGCAACCGTGCCGCTGTAGCTACTGTAGTGTAGACATAGCCTCAGTCTGCTTTTACGTATTTTAACAAGCATGCATTGGATTGGATGACCAGGTCATTGTCCTTAAAGTGGGCGAGAACAGCATCTGCTCTATTGTTCAGTTCTTTTCGGGCTGTGTTTGTGAGTGTCTCTGGTCAAGTGCATGTACTGTCATCTCCAAGACATAGGGAAAGCCAAGATGAGATCCGTGAGAGCCCAGTGAATAATGCTGAGTCCAAGGATACAGACATCGATTAGTAGGATATCTACTGTGTTTGTATTCAGACTGACAAGACCTATGAAAGAAACAGTAAATTATAGAAACTAGGGGGTAGATGTGGGAAAGGAGTGGGAGGCTTGTCATTCCAAGCTGTCGGGGTTTGTGTTTTTATTTGTGTGGGGGAAGGAGAGGGGGTTGGAGGTAGGAAAACCGTGAGGACATACTTAAAAATTGAGGTGATCCAAAGTTCATTGGCCCAATGCTTGAACTCACTAATTAGATAGACCAGCCAAAGCCACTGCTGTTGCCACCTAGACCTGGAATGAGTATGAGTCAAGTACACGTGTGGAAGGCCAAAACTTTCCAAAGGACAGTCCCCGGGTCAGAAAGGAACAAAAAGCTCCAGGGAGGTGGGAGCAGTTTGTGCTGGAGTGTCAAGAGACTGGGAAGTATAGATAGTTTCACAAGACTATGATGTGGTAGTTCTGTTCCTTTCAAGCAGGTTGAAGGAACAGAAGCAACTTTACCCTGCTGGAGCATAGGGGGTGGGAGCAGGAGAAGTAAAGAACCAGAGCTTTGGGCCTTTAGAGTGGACCAAGGAGAGGGTCAGGGTGGCAGTGGCTTGAAGCAGCAGAGAGATCCAAGCACTATGCCTGCTACACAGAGATTGAAACAGTTTTACTAGTTGTAAGGGAAAGAGGAGAATCCCCAGCACAGCTGATCTTAGGAAAGACTAATTGTGAAGGCAGGAGCCAACAGCTGGGCGGTCCCTCCCCCCCTGGCCCCGACCAAAAGAAGATTGCCATTGTTGGATGGATACCATTTGATATGAGGAAGGCCAGGAGTCACTTTTCCTGCTGTGCACTACGGTTACCCTTCAGCTTCAGATGCAGGTACATGTAGGGTAGAGTCATTAATTATATATGGAATTATTAAGAATAATGAGAGAGATGACATCTCTAGTCTCTCATTGTATTCAGAGCTTAAGGCATAATAATTCAGCTTCTATTTATTCACTCAAAGGCTGTGCTCCTTTTAGAGAATATCAACACTTAGCTTTTGTCTTCAAATAGGAATAAAACAGAAAATGCTAAGAAACAAGCAGAGGTAAGTTTAGAAGGAGCATTTTTATTGATGTGATTAACACTGAAAACCTACTTCTAAGACCAACAACATAATAGCTGTGTGGTAACTCAGGGGACTGGATAAATAACTTTTCACCTTTCTTAATAAATAGTAATTATATGATGTTTTGTTTTCAGAGTACTATAGAAATTAATTAGACATTTCAAAGTGGTAGCTGTGTTAGTCTGTATCAGCAAAAACAACAAGGAGTACTTGTGGCAGCTTAGAGACTAAGGGTATGTCTACACTACGGAATAAGGTCGAATTTATAGAAGTCGGTTTTTTAGAAATCGGTTTTATAAATTCGAGTGTGTGTGTCCCCACAGTAAATGCTCTAAGTGCATTAAGTGCATTAACTCGGCGGAGCGCTTCCACAGTACCGAGGCAAGCGTCGACTTCCGGAGCGTTGCACTGTGGGTAGCTATCCCACAGTTCCCGCAGTCTCCGCTGCCCATTGGAATTCTGGGTTGAGATCCCAATGCCTGATGGGGCTAAAACATTGTCGCGGGTGGTTCTGGGTACATATCGTCAGCCTCCCGTTCCCTCCCTCCCCCCGTGAAAGCAAGGGCAGACAATCATTTCGCGCCTTTTTTCCTGAGTTACCTGTGCAGACGCCATACCATGGCAAGCATGGAGCCCGCTCAGGTAACCGTCACCCTATGTCTCCTGGGTGCTGGCAGACGCGGTACGGCATTGCTACACAGTAGCAGCAACCCCTTGCCTTGTGGCAGCAGACGGTACAGTACGACTGGTAGCCGTCATCGTCATGTCTGAGGTGCTCCTGGTCGCCTCTGTGAGGTCGATCAGGAGCGCCTGGGCAGACATGGGCACAGGGACTAAATTTGGAGTGACTTGACCAGGTCATTCTCTTTAGTCCTGCAGTCAGTCCTATTGAACCGTCTTATGGTGAGCGGGCAGGCGATACGGACTGCTAGCAGTCGTGCTGTACCATCTTCTGCCGAGCAGTCATGAGATGTGGATGGCATGCAGTCCGTCTGCTGCCAGCCAAAGATGTAAAAGATAGATGGAGTGGGTCAAAACAAGAAATAGACCAGATTTGTTTTGTACTCATTTGCTTCCCCCCCCTCCCCTGTCTAGGGGACTCATTCTTCTAGATCACACTGCAGTCAAGGTGCAGCGAGGTAAATCTAGCCATGTATCAATCAGAGGCCAGGCTAACCTTCTTGCTCCAATAAGGACAATAACTTAGGTGCACCATTTCTTATTGGAACCCTCTGTGAAGTCCTGCCTGAAATACTCCTTGATGTAAAGCCACCCCCTTTGTTGATTTTAGCTCCCTGAAGCCAACCCTGTAAGCGCCCCTCCCAGCGTCAGAGCAATGGCAAACAATCGGGCATCTGAGAGTGCTGTCCAGAGCAGTCACAATGGAGCGCTCTGATGGGGCTAAAACATTGTCGCGGGTGGTTCTGGGTACGTGTCGTCAGGCCCCCGTTCCCTCCCTCCCTCCGTGAAAGCAAGGGCAGACAATCATTTCGCGCCTTTTTTCCTGAGTTACCTGTGCAGACGCCATACCACAGCAAGCATGGAGCCCGCTCAGGTAACCGTCACCCTATGTCTCCTGGGTGCTGGCAGACGCGGTACGGCTTTGCTGCACAGTAGCAGCAACCCCTTGCCTTCTGGCAGCAGACGGTGCAATACGATTGGTAGTCGTCCTCATCGTGTCCGAGGTGCTCCTGGCCGCGTCGGCTGGGAGCGCCTGGGCAGACATGGGCGCAGGGACTAAATTTGGAGTGACTTGACCAGGTCATTCTCTTTAGTCCTGCAGTCAGTCCTATTGAACCGTCTTATGGTGAGCAGGCAGGCGATACGGACTGCTAGCAGTCGTACTGTACCATCTTCTGCCAGGCAGGCAAGAGATGAGGATTGCTAGCAGTCGTATTGCACCATCTTCTGCCAGGCAGGCAAGAGATGGGGATGGCTAGCAGGCGTACTGTACCATCTTCTGCCAAGCAGCCATGAGATGTGGATGGCATGCAGTCCTTCTGCACCGTCTGCTGCCAGCCAAAGATGTAAAAGATAGATGGAGTGGGTCAAAACAAGAAATAGACCAGATTTGTTTTGTACTCATTTGCCTCCTCCCCTGTCTAGGGGACTCATTCCTCTAGGTCACACTGCAGTCACTCACAGAGAAGGTGCAGCGAGGTAAATCTAGCCATGTATCAATCAGAGGCCAGGCTAACCTCCTTGTTCCAATAACAACGATAACTTAGGTGCACCATTTCTTATTGGAACCCTCCGTGCAGTCCTGCCTGAAATACTCCTTGATGTACAGGCACCCCCTTTGTTGATTTTAGCTCCCTGAAGCCAACCCTGTAAGCCGTGTCGTCAGTCGCCCCTCCCTCCGTCAGAGCAACGGCAGACAATCGTTCCGCGCCTTTTTTCTGTGCGGACGCCATACCACGGCAAGCATGGAGCCCGCTCAGCTCACTTTGGCAATTAGGAGCACATTAACCACCACACGCATTATTCAGCAGTATATGCAGCACCAGAACATGGCAACGCGATACCGGGCGAGGAGGCGACGTCAGCGCGGTCCCGTGAGTGATCAGGACATGGACACAGATTTCTCTGAAAGCATGGGCCCTGACAATGCATGCATCATGGTGCTAATGGGGCAGGTTCATGCTGTGGAACGCCGATTCTGGGCTCGGGAAACAAGCACAGACTGGTGGGACCGCATAGTGTTGCAGGTCTGGGACGATTCCCAGTGGCTACGAAACTTTCGCATGCGTAAGGGCACTTTCATGGAACTTTGTGACTTGCTTTCCCCTGTCCTGAAGCGCATGAATACCAAGATGAGAGCAGCCCTCACAGTTGAGAAGCGAGTGGCGATAGCCCTGTGGAAGCTTGCAACGCCAGACAGCTACCGGTCAGTTGGGAATCAATTTGGAGTGGGCAAATCTACTGTGGGGGCTGCTGTGATGCAAGTAGCCCACGCAATCAAAGATCTGCTGATATCAAGGGTAGTGACCCTGGGAAATGTGCAGGTCATAGTGGATGGCTTTGCTGCAATGGGATTCCCTAACTGTGGTGGGGCTATAGATGGAACCCATATCCCTATCTTGGCACCGGAGCACCAAGCCGCCGAGTACATAAACCGCAAGGGGTACTTTTCGATAGTGCTGCAAGCTCTGGTGGATCACAAGGGACGTTTCACCAACATCAACGTGGGATGGCCGGGAAAGGTGCATGATGCTCGCATCTTCAGGAACTCTGGTCTGTTTCAAAAGCTGCAGGAAGGGACTTTATTCCCAGACCAGAAAATAACTGTTGGGGATGTTGAAATGCCTATATGTATCCTTGGGGACCCAGCCTACCCCTTAATGCCATGGCTCATGAAGCCGTACACAGGCAGCCTGGACAGTGGTCAGGAGCTGTTCAACTACAGGCTGAGCAAGTGCAGAATGGTGGTAGAATGTGCATTTGGACGTTTAAAGGCGCGCTGGCGCAGTTTATTGACTCGCTTAGACCTCAGCGAAACCAATATTCCCACTGTTATTACTGCTTGCTGTGTGCTCCACAATATCTGTGAGAGTAAGGGGGAGACGTTTATGGCGGGGTGGGAGGTTGAGGCAAATCGCCTGGCTGCTGGTTACGCGCAGCCAGACACCAGGGCGGTTAGAAGAGCACAGGAGGGCGCGGTACGCATCAGAGAAGCTTTGAAAAACAGTTTCATGACTGGCCAGGCTACGGTGTAAAAGTTCTGTTTGTTTCTCCTTGATGAACCCCCCCGCCCCTTGGTTCACTCTACTTCCCTGTAAGCTAACCACCCTCCCCTCCTCCCTTTAATCATTGCTTGCAGAGCCAATAAAGTCATTGCTGCTTCACAGTCATGCATTCGTTATTCATTCATCACACAAATAGGGGGATGACTACCAAGGTATCCCAGGAGGGGTGGTGGAGGAGGGAAGGAAAATGCCACACAGCACTTTAAGCACAGCACTTTAAAAGTTTACAACTTTAAAATTTATTGAATGACAGCCTTCTTTTTTTTGGGCAATCCTCTGTGGGGGAGTGGCTGGTTGGCCGGAGGCCTCCCCACCGTGTTCTTGGGCGTCTGGGTGTGGAGGCTATGGAACTTGGGGAGGAGGGCGGTTGGTTACAGAGGGGCTGCAGTGGCAGTCTGTGCTCCAGCTGCCTTTGCTGCAGCTCAACCATACACTGGAGCATACTGGTTTGGTCCTGCAGCAGCCTCAGCATTGAATCCTGCCTCCTCTCATCACGCTGCCGCCACCTTTGAGCTTCAGCCCTGTCTTCAGCCCGCCACTTACTCTCTTCAGCCCGCCACTTACTCTCTTCAGCCCTCCACCTCTCCTCCCGGTCATTTTGTGCTTTCCTGCACTCTGACATTATTTGCCTCCACGCATTCGTCTGTGCTCTGTCAGTGTGGGAGGACAGCATGAGCTCGGAGAACATTTCATCGCGAGTGCGTTTTTTTTTCTTTCTAAGCTTCACTAGCCTCTGGGAAGGAGAAGATCCTGTGATCATTGAAACACATGCAGCTGGTGGAGAAAAAAAAAGGGACAGCGGTATTTAAAAAGACACATTTTATAAAACAGTGGCTACACTCTTTCAGGGTAAACCTTGAAAGTTAACATTACATACATAGCACATGTGCTTTCGTTACAAGGTCGCATTTTGCCTCCTCCCACCGCGTGAACGGATTTTGGTTGAATGCCAGCAAACATACACTGCAATGCTTTGTTCTACAGTGATTCCCCAGTACGTGTTGCTGGCCTGGAGTGGTAAAGTGTCCTACCATGAAGGACGAAATAAGGCTGCCCTCCCCAGAAACCTTTTGCAAAGGCAGAACCGCAAATGCCAGGGCAAAGTAATCCTTTCACATGCTTGCTTTTAAACCATGTATAGCATTTTAAAAGGTACACTCACCAGAGGTCCCTTCTCCGCCTGCTGAGTCCAGGAGGCAGCCTTGGGTGGGTTCGGGGGGTACTGGCTCCAGGTCTAGGGTGAGAAACAGTTCCTGGCTGTCGGGAAAACCGGTTTCTCCGCTTGCTTGCTGTGAGCTATCTACAACCTCCTCCTCATCATCTTCTTCGTCCCCAAAACCTACTTCTGTATTGCCTCCATCTCCATTGAAGGAGTCAAACAACACGGCTGGGGTAGTGGTGGCTGAACCCCCTAAAATGGCATGCAGCTCATCATAGAAGCGGCATGTTTGGGGCTCTGACCCAGAGCGGCCGTTCGCCTCTCTGGTTTTCTGGTAGGCTTGCCTCAGCTCCTTCAGTTTCACGCGGCACTGCTTCGGGTCCCTGTTATGGCCTCTGTCCTTCATGCCCTGGGAGATTTTCAGAAAGGTTTTGGCATTTCGAAAACTGGAACGGAGTTCTGATAGCACGGATTCCTCTCCCCAAACAGCGATCAGATCCCGTACCTCCCGTTCAGTCCATGCTGGAGCTCTTTTGCGATTCTGGGACTCCATCATGGTCACCTCTGCTGATGAGCTCTGCATGGTCACCTGCAGCTTGCCACGCTGGCCAAACAGGAAATGAGATTCAAAAGTTCGCGGTTCTTTTCCTGTCTACCTGGCCAGTGCATCTGAGTTGAGAGCGCTGTCCAGAGCGGTCAGAATGGAGCACTCTGGGATAGCTCCCGGAGGCCAATACCATCGAATTGTGTCCACAGTACCCCAAATTCGAGCCGGCAAGGTCGATTTAAGCGCTAATCCACTTGTCAGGGGTGGAGTAAGGAAATCGATTTTAAGAGCCCTTTAAGTCGAAATAAAGGGCTTCATTGTGTGGACGGGTGCAGGTTTAAATCGATTTAACGCTGCTAAATTCGATCTAAAGTCCTAGTGTAGACCAGGGCTTACACATTTATTTGGGCATAAGCTTTCGTGGGCTAAAACCCACTTCATCAGATGCATGGAGTGAAAAATACAGTAGGCAGGTATATATACACAGTACATGAAAAGATGGGAGTTGCCTTACCAAGTGGGGGGTCCGTGCTAACGAGATAATCCTCAGTCCTCACTTACAGACAGCCCCTCAACCTGAAGGAAATACTCATCAACAACTACTCACCACACAACAAAAACACTAACCCAGAAACCTATCCCTGCAACAAACCCCGTTGCCAATTCTGTCCGCATATCTATTCAAGAGACACCATCATAGGACCTAACCACATCAGCCACACCATCGGGCTCATTCACCTGCACATCTACCAATGTGATATATGCCATTGTGTGCCAGCAATGCCCCTCTGCCATGCACATTGGCAAAACCGGACAGTCTGTATGCAAAAGAATAAATGGACACAAATCAGATGTCAATGTTCAAAAACCAGTCGGAGAACACTTCAATCTCCCTGGACACTCAATAACAGACTGAACAGTGGCAATTCTTCAACAAAAAACCTTCACAAACAGACTCCAACGAGAAACTGCAGAACTGGAATTAATTTGAAAACTGGACACGGTCAAATTCAGCCTGAATAAAGACTGGGAGTGGGTGGGTCACTACAAAAACTAATTTCCCCCTACTGTTACTCACACCTTCTTGTCAACTATTTGAAATAGGCCACCCTGATTATATCAGCCTCATTACCACCACAAAAGCGATTTTTCCTCCCTTGTTATTCTACTGTTGAGAATAGCCCACTTCCACTTTAATTGAATTGTCTCGTTAGCACTGACCCCCCCACTTGGTAAGGCAACTCCCATCTTTTCATGTACTGTATATATATATATGTACCTGCCGAGTGTATTGTCCACTCCTTGCATCTGATGAAGTGGGTTTTAACCCAAATACGAAAGCTTATGCCCAAATAAATTCGTTAGTCTCCTTGGTGTTTTTGCTAATTAGACCTTGTAACACACCTTGAAGTTCAAGCCTGACACAAAATTAATATTCTAGGAGACTGTTTCATGACCTATAGGGAAAAAAGTTATGGGTCTCTGAGCAGTTCCTCCTGTACAGGTGTCTTTGTCACAAACCCACCTATATAACTGTACATTTATACCTTATAATTGGTACCTGTTTGGAAGTTTCAGCACAGGCTAAACATGGGAATCAACTTGGAGACTGAACTACTATCTCATTTTTCAAAGCATTTTGTCCAAGTCAGGGCTGAGGCATGATGGGGAAGCTTGCACTGTACCTGTTCTCTGTTTGTTTAAATGTTGAATTTCAGCATGCAGGGTTATCAGGTCAAAACCACTCGTGAGCTTTGGATAACAAGTTATCTGTGCATAACCATTTTTTAAATTAAAAATCATAATTACAAAAATCCTTCTAATAAAAATATATATGTAATTGTGTGGTATCAGAAGTGACACTTCTTTACCATATAAAGAAGGGACATACAATTACCATTTGTGGGCGTGTAGGAGAAATACACTAACAACTGGTCTTTAACAGTAGCCACGGTAGTCAGTGCCATGTGACTCTTGAGACTGGCACCAGAAAGGAAAGCTGAATCTCTTACCACCATATGTTTATTATAACATTTTGGTTCATAGCCTCTTCACATGATTCAGTTGCTTTCATATAGCTTCCTTTCGTTAACTAGGAAAAATTGTCCCATTTAGGAGCCAATTTCTGTGACCTGGATATGAGTGAAGGTCACCAAAGATATTTCATATTGGAGGTCCACATGATCATCTCTGGATCACGACAGGATCACTGTGTGATTGCTCTGCAATTTTTTTTTTAATATGGCCATTGGACTCTAACCACGGTCTCTTATCTCTTATTTATGTAATAAATATAGAAGCAATAATAAAAAAATAATCTGTCAAAGAAGAATATTTCAGGTGTGTTATCAGAATGGACTCTGACTCACCAGTAGTAGTTCGAGTGATTGCTCACGTGCATTCCATAATAGGTGTGCGTGCTTGCCATGTGCACCAGTGTCGGAAGTTTCTCAACCTAGCAGTTCCCATAGGGGAGCCCCCCTAGCGACCCCTGGAGTGGCGCCGCTCAGGCGCTGCGTGCTCCCCCCACCCTCAGTTCCTTCTTGCCGCCAGTGAAGGTGTGTTGGAACTGCTCTGCTCCAGCTTTGCTGCAGCTTCCCTCTTGGACTCTGTTAGTTCATAGCTAGTAGTACCTGTAGTTAGAAGTAGTTTAGTTTAGAGTTAGGTTAGTGTGCGTGGGTCTGGGCATGCCCTGTGCTCCAGGCTTTAAGTTGTGCAACACTTGCAAGCAGCTGATGCCCATGAGTGATCTGCCTGCGGACTGTTTACGCGTTCTGGGGGAAATCCATATGAGTGATTGCTGCAAGATTTGCAGATCCTTCAAGCCTTGGACCAAGAAGGAGTGGGACATTTGGTTCAGAGCTATTTTGATGGAGTCGGCCCTGACCCCGACACCGTTGTGGTGCTCCAAGTTGGCACCGAGCACTGTGGTGTTGGTGCGCGGTGACCCTTCGGTGCCTTCCACCAGCCGGCACCACTCCCTGTCCACAGGACACTCCAAAAAGGCTAAGAAGAGGTCTTCTCTGCGGAGACACCAGAGCAAGACCAGGGGAGAGACTAGACCCGCATTGGGCAGCTCTCGGTCCCCATCGGCCTCCTGGCCTCCAACTCGAGTTGAGCGGAGTAGCCCAGCACCCTGCTCCATGGGGTCCCGTTCAGGGGCTGGTCCTTGTCCAAGGAGCTGGTGTCCGACACGTTGGATCTGGGGTGGGGAGCCCATGTAAGGAACATTCAGACCCTACATATAAACGTCAAGGAGCTCAGGGCGGTCCGTCTGGCATGCGTGGCCTTCTGCTCGCACCAGGAGGGCAGAGTGGTCAGGGTTCTCACGGACAACACGGACTCGATGTTCTACATCAACAGGCAAGGCGGGGCCCTGCTCCTCTGTCCTCTGCCAGGAAGCCCTCAGGCTGTGGGACTTCTGTATAGCTCACGATATTTGCCTGGAAGCCCACCACTTACTGGGTGCCCAGAACTCTTGGTTGGATCGCCTGAGCTGAGACTTCTCCTCTCAGCATGAGGGGTCACTACACCCAGAGGTGGTGCACAGGATTTTTCAAACATGGGGCACTCCCCAGGTGGACCTGTTCACGACATGGCAGAACCGCCGGTGCTCCCGCTTCTTCTCGGGGGGCAGGGGGGTTGGGCATGGTTGAGCCCAAGGCTTAGCACCCTCATCTGTCAAGGTGTGCTTGGTGGCCATATTGGCCTTCCACCTGCTGGTGCAGGGCCACAAGGTGTTCTACCATGCCATGACTCGCTGATTCCTTAAGGGTTTGGATCGTCTCTTCCCATATGTTAGGTCCCCAGTCCCGCAGTGGGACCTGAACTTGGTGCTGACCAGGTTGATGGGTTCCCCGTTTGAACCACTAGCTAAATGCTCCTTGTCGCACCTCTCGTGGAAAGTAGCCTTCCTGGTGGTGATCACATCTGCTAGACGGGTCTCGGACCTCTGGGCCCTGACCTTTCAACCCCCATACACGGTGTTCCATAAGGATACAGTCCAGCTCTGACCATATCCTTCATTTCTCCCCAAGGTGGTCTCTGCCTACCATATGGGTCAGGACATTTTCGTGCCAGTCTTCTGTCCCAAGCCCCATGTGTCCAGTGAGGAGTGCCGCCTTCACATGTTGGATGTGAGATGGGCTCTGGCTGTTTACCTGAAACATATAAAGCCATTCAGGAAGTCCTCGCAGCTGTTCATTGCTTCGGCCAAACGCATGGGAGGTCAGCCGATCTTCACTCAGTGGCTCTCCAATTGGATCACCCATGTATTCACACCTGTTACAACCTGGCGGTAGTCCCCCCACTGCCGATTGTGAGGGCACACTCGACTAGGGTGCAAGCCTCGTCGGTTGCACTTTTGGCCTATGTTACCTAAGTTACCTTTTCTGTAACTGGTGTTCTTTGAGATGTGTTGCTCATGTCCGTTCCATGCCAAAATATTGCTCGGGCATGCAGTAGTGAAATCAGGAAGGCCAAATCACACCTGGAGTTGCAGCTACCAAGAGATGTTAAGAATAACAAGAAGGATTTCTTCAGGTATGTTAGCAACAAGAAGAAAGTCAAGGAAAGTGTGGGCTCTTTACTGAATGAGGGAGGCAAGCTAGTGACAGAGGATGTGGAAAAAGCTAATGTACTCAGTGCTTTTTTTGCCTCTGTCTTCACGAACAAGGTCAGCTCCCAGACTACTGCACTGGGCAGCACAGTATGGGGAGGAGGTGACCAGCCCTCTGTGGAGAAAGAAGTGGTTTGGGACTATTTAGAAAAGCTGGACGTGCACAAGTCCATGGGGCCGGACGCGTTGCATCCGAGAGTGCTAAAGGAGTTGGCGGATGTGATTGCAGAGCCATTAGCCATTATCTTTGAAAACTCATGGCGATCGGGGGAAGTCCCGGACGACTGGAAAAAGGCTAATGTAGTGCCCATCTTTAAAAAAGGGAAGAAGGAGGATCCTGGGAACTACAGGCCAGTCAGCCTCACCTCTGTCCCTGGAAAAATCATGAAGCAGATCCTCAAGGAATCAATTCTGAAGCACTTAGAGGAGAGGAAAGTGATCAGGAACAGTCAGCATGGATTCACCAAGGGCAAGTCATGCCTGACTAATCTAATTGCCTTCTATGACGAAATAACTGGTTCTGTGGATGAAGGGAAAGCCGTGGACGTTTTGTTCCTTGACTTTAGCAAAGCTTTTGACACTGTCTTCCACAGTATTCTTGCCAGCAAGTTAAAGAAGTATGGGCTGGATGAATGGACTATAAGGTGGATAGAAAGCCGGCTAGATTGTCGGGCTCAACGGGTAGTGATCAATGGCTCCATGTCTAGTTGGGAGCCAGTATCAAGTGGAGTGCCCCAGGGGTCAGTCCTGGGGCCAGTTTTGTTCCATATCTTCATAAATGATCTGGAGGATGCCGTGGATTGCACCCTCAGCAAGTCTGCAGATGACACTAAACTGGGAGGAGAGGTAGATATGCTGGAGGGTAGGGATAGGATACAGAGGGACCTAGACAAATTGGAGGATTGAGCCAAAAGAAATCTGATGAGGTTCAACAAGGACAAGTGCAGAGTGCTGCACTTAGGACGGAAGAATCCAATGCACCGCTACAGACTAGGGACCGAGTGGCTAGGCAGCAGTTCTGCAGAAAAGGACCTAGGGGTTACAGTGGACGAGAAGCTGGATATGAGTCAACAGTGTGCCCTTGTTGCCAAGAAGGCCAATGGCATTTTGGGATGTATAAGTAGGGACATTACCAGCAGATCGAGGGACATGATCGTTCCCCTCTATTTGACACTGGTGAGGCCTCATCTGGAGTACTGTGTCCAGTTTTGGGCCCCACACTACAAGAAGGATGTGGAAAAATTGGAAAGAGTCCAGCGGAGGGCAACAAAAATGATTAGGGGACTGGAACACATGAGTTATGAGGAAGGCTGAGGGAACTGGGGATGTTTAGTCTACGGAAGAGAAGAATGAGGGGGGATTTGATAGCTGCTTTCAACTACCGGAAAGGGGGTTCCAAAGAGGATGGCTCTAGACTGCTCTCAATGGTAGCAGATGACAGAACAAGGAGTAGTGGTCTCAAGTTGCAGTGGGGGAGATTTAGGTTGGATATTAGGAAAAACTTTTTCACTAGGAGGGTGGTGAAACACTGGAATGCGTTACCTAGGGAGGTGGTGGAATCTCCTTCCTTAGAAGTTTTTAAGGTCAGGCTTGACAAAGCCCTGGCTGGGATGATTTAATTGGGGATTGGCCCTTCTTTGAGCAGGGGGTTGGACTAGATGACCTCCTGAGGTCCCTTCCAACCCTGATATTCTATGATTCTATGATGCAGCCTTGCCTCCCATAAGTACTGTGGCTGGCTCTTCCCTGAGTCTTTACAGAGGGGTGGAAGTCTTTATCGCCTCCAGTGCCCCATACAGCTATATGAGGGCAGGGCACAATCTACCCCATGTTATTTATGGTGGGTTTGATTCTGAAACTCTTATTTACCTTACTCATACACGTAAATTACCTTTGTAGCCAAAAGAAAAGGAGTACTTGTGGCACCTTAAAGACTAACCAATTTATTTGAGCATAAGCTTTCGTAAGCTATAGCTCACTTCATCTTTTTTCTTTTTTCTTTTTGCGAATACAGACTAACACGGCTGTTACTCTGAAACCTTTGTAGCTAAAGGTATCAGCACAAAGAATTGCATTCACAAAGCTGCACATACATAAACAATGGTGATTTTGAGACAAATCCCACAGATTCCATACAGCATCATATATCCCATCAACTGTTTTAAAGCAAAGGACACATTTTGACTCTGGTGTATTTTTTCCTAAATAAATATGCCTAATTTGAATGAATTAATTTAATATAACTATGGAAATTACATACTCTGCAGATGAACTTCCAAAGGCAGATGAAATACTGGATGGGCTGTCACTGTTAAAAGTTTGTGAATTGAACAGAGAAGCATTTTGGCAATGTTTGTTTTTGATAAAGCTATGAACAGTCTAATTTACATAGTGATTTGCCCATGTTCACTTGCAATGATTTTTTAATGTTTACTTTTTATAATCATTGTAACCTGAAGGGATGCGAAGATATTTCTTGACATTCTGTCATAAACTGATAGCAGTTCAAAGAGAATATGAATATATAGCCACATGTTTCCTGAAATACTGCCCTCAAGGAATTTAGGAAACATTCTAGTATCCATCTGCAGAAGTGTGTCTTCTCAGATTCTTGTGTTTTATTTCACTGGGAACTCTGTGATAGATTTTGTGCAAAAACAACCTTTTATAACTATCCCCAGATCCTTCTAGTTGTTCAAAAATTTTGGAAAACATTTTCTTCACAATTATCATGCAATAATGATCATCTGGTGGAGTGGAGGGGAGGGATATTACTAATCAGAAAAAGTGTGCAAAAGTCCTCTGACTTGTCCTCGTCATGCTGCTGCTTTATAAATGCCATCTCTCCCACTGTGCATTACAATAATCTCGTGGCTGCTCTAAGTAACTCAGGCCCCTAATGGCCTCAAGGGGTTGGAATCAGGATCCCCATGGTCTAATGGTGTATTAACCACATGTCCTCTACCATAGCCCCTTTCCCCCCTCTATGCTGGAATGTGATGTGTGAGCCTCTGCATCAGCTTTAAATTGCTGAGAGGATTATACGTCAGGATACCTTCCTCTTCTATCTCCAGCAAGGTCCTACACAGGAGTTTACTAATGCCTTTGGCATGACGTTGCCTGACATAGCAATATCTCAATTGCCACACCCCAGTTTTAGGCAAAATCACACTGATAGGGATAGAGGATGGGCACACTTACAACCTATGTTTTAAAATAGTATTTTTAGTCTGGGACATTGTGGAGATGGATTAGTGGGTGCAGTCATTTGACCATAATGATTTGGATGGTAATGATTTGGAAAGGAGCAAAGCAGGGATCAGGGAAGACTCAGAGGATAATTATGTGGTTGGTGGGTGACCAGGACCTAGGCAGCTCTCTTAGTTGTAGGGAAAGAAAACCAGACTACCATTTGGCATGTTGAGAAGGAAGAGTCAACAGGCTTTGGGCTTCAGGTGCACAGGGAGGAAGTATAGCCACAGAAGACTCCTAGTAGTGTTCTTTGTGGAGAAGAAAGGTTAAGCATTTCTCCTCCCTAATAACATCACATGAAGGCATCAGGAGATCTTATTCCTTAATATCACTCTCATGAGCCCAAGTCCCCTGTGAAAAGGGAACCCTTTGTAGGCTACAAGGGGATCTCCATTGGTTAAAGAGGAACTACCCTCTCAGGACCAGAAGATGACTCTGTAGCAGTGGTTTTCAAACTTTTTTTTTTTCTGGTGACCCAGTTGAAGAAAATTGTTGATGCCCGTGACCCAACAGAGCTGGGGATGAGGAGTTTGGGGTCTGGGAGGGGGCTCAGGGCTCTGGCAGAGGGTTGGAGTGTGGGGGTGAGGGCTGCGGAGTGGGGCCAGGAATGAGGGGTTCAGGTTCTGGGAGGAGGCTCTGGACTGAGCCAGTGGTGCCAGAGAGGGGTCAGGGCTCTGGGCTGGTGGTGTAGGCTCTGGGGTGGGGCCAGGGATGAGGGGTTTGGGGTGCAGGAGGGGGCTCTGGGTTGGGGGGAGGCTCAGGGCTGGGGCAGGGGGCTAGGGTGTAGGAGGGGGTCAGGGCTCTGGGTGTGGGCTTTGGGGTGGGGCCAGGGATGAGGGGATTGGAGTGTAGGAAGGGGCTCTGGGTTTGGGGGGTTTGGGGCAGGGATTGGGGCACGGGCTTACCTCCAGCATCTCGCTGTCAGAGGCACAGCCAGGATGCAGAGGCAGGCTTCCCTCCTGTCCTGGCACCGCAGGCCATGCTGCGCCTCGGAAGTGGCCAGCAGGTCCGGATCCTAGTTGGAGGTGCGCAAGCAGCTCCACGCAGCTCTCGCCTGCAGGTACCACCACCGCGACCAGTGGGAGTGTGGAGCCGGTGTTCGGGGTAGAGGCAGTGCGCGGAGCCCCGTGGCCCCACTGCCTTCGAGCCAGACGTGCTGCTGGCCGCTTCCAAGTAAGGACTACTAATTTTCTACCAGTTGTTTTTACTGGCCAACCGCCAGGGTCCCTGGGTGCTGAGCAAGGTGACCCAGTGCCTTGCATTCCGAGACCCAGTACTGGGTCGTGACCCAAACTTTGAAAACCACTGCTCTATAGCTGCAAAAACCAGGAAACTCTGAATGCCTCTCAGAAGCAACAGCCACAGAGATAAATTTGTGTTGTGTCAGGCCTCAGATATGTTGCACTGTGACATATTAAACTTCAGAAGAACCACATTAGTTCTGGATATGTTTGTCAGCCTTGGTTGTTAACCTTTCAATTCCTTGCTTTTAACAGCCGGGATAACAACCTTATTAACTTACACCAGAATGTATTCAGAGGGATCATATTCTGCTACTTTCTTTCCTCATCAGACTTGGGAAAATGTTCTTTAAAATATTTGTCCTGGGGTGGTCTCATAAAAATATTGACTTAATTACCTAGCTTTTTATGAATTTTTTAAATGATATCTTTATTTATAAATCAATCAACATTCAGATGGTAGTGGCTCATTATGGCATCTTTTTTTCTTTAGTGTCAATTTGTTACATTTTCTATCTTCCAGTCATGTGTCCCAGTTTCTTACTGTTTCTGCTCCTTTTTCTTGTCTTTTCTTTCTTTCTCCCTCTTTTGCAAATACATGGTTCAGAAAATTATTAGAACTGATAAAAAATTTTCTGACCAGACTTTTTTAATGAAAACTTCCTTTTGGACCAAAATGAAATTTTTTACAAACTACCCCCCCCACATTTTGGTCATATTTTTTTTCATACTTTCAATGACAAAATTCTTTTTTTGTTTTGTTTTGTTTTTAAGAAACTTCATTTTGATGGGGGAAAAATCAGTTTCTCCCACTTTTTACCTCCCACTCCATTTTTTTATGCAGAAAAAAACTCTCTCACTTAAGCAAGCCAAAATTACTTGAAATAGTTTGGAAAAAAACCCATTTGTTTTGATAAAAAGAAATCATGGAAAATTTTGAACTAAACAAAATGTACAGTGACAGAAAAGATTTTCAGCATAATATATTTAGCTTTTTTTTTCTTCCCCTTGGCCAGTTCTACACATTTAAGTAAATGTACTTATCCTGTTGAGCATTTGATGTTAATCAAGCTCTCTCACTGTGGCCCTGACTGTAAGATCCACTATACTATGCCCTGGTCAACACTAGGACTTTAGGTCAAATTTAGCAGCGTTAAGTCGATGTAAACCTGCACCCGTCCACACGATGAAGCCCTTTATTTCGAATTAAAGGGCTCTTAAAATTGATTTCCTTACTCCACCCCTGACAAGTGGATTAGTGCTTAAATCGGCCTTGCCGGGTCGAATTTGGGGTACTGTGGACACAGTTCGACGGTATTGGCCTCCAGGAGCTATCCCAGAGTGCTCCATTGTGACTGCTCTGGACAGCACTCTCAACTCAGATGCACGATTGTCTGCCGTTGCTCTGATGCAGGGAGGGGCAACTGACGACACGGCTTACAGGGTTGGCTTACAGGGAGTTAAAATCAACAAAGGGGGTGGCTTTACATCAAGGAGTATTTCAGGCAGGACTTCACGGAGGGTTCCAATAAGAAATGGTGCACCTAAGTTATTGTTCTTATTGGAACAAGCAGGTTGGTCTGGCCTCTGATTGATACATGGCTAGATTTACCTTGCTGCACCTTCTCTGTGAGTGACAGCAGTGTGACCTAGAGGAATGAGTCCCCTAGACGGGGGGCGAGGGGGGTTTGCAAATGAGTACAAAACAAATCTGGTCTATTTTTTGTTTTGATACACTCCATCTATCATTTACCTCTCTGACTGGCAGCAGACAGTGCAGAAGGACTGCATGCTATCCACATCTCATGGCTGCTCGGCAGAAGATGGTACAATAGGACTGCTAGCCATCCTCATCTCTTGCCTGCCCGGCAGAAGATGGTACAAGAGGACTGCTAGCAATCCGTATCGCCTGCCTGCTCACCATAAGATGGTTCAATAGGACTGACTGCAGGACTAAAGAGAATGACCTGATCAAGTCACTCTAAATTTAGTCCCTGCGCCCATGTCTGCTCAGGCACTCCTGATCGACCTCACAGAGGCGACCAGGAGCAGACGGCTACCAGTCCTACTGTACCGTCTGCTGCCACAAGGCAATGGGTTGCTGCTGCTGTGTAGCAACGCAGTACCGCGTCTGCCAGCACCCAGGAAACATATGGTGACAGTGAGCTGAGCGGGCTTCATGCTTGCCGTGGTATGGCGTCTGCACAAGTAACTCAAGAAAAAAGGCGCGAAACGATTGTCTGCCCTTGCTTTCACGGAGGGAGGGAGGGAACGGGGGCCTGACGATATGTACCCAGAACCACCCGTGACAATGTTTTAGCCCCATCAGGCATTGGGATCTCAACCCAGAATTCCAATTGGCAGTGGAGACTGCGGGAACTGTGGGATTGCTACCCACAGTGCAACACTCTGGATGCTTGCCTCGGTACTGTGGAAGCACTCCGCCGAGTTAATGCACTTAATGCACTTAGAGCATTTTCTGTGGACACACACACACTCGAATATATAAAACCGATTTCTAAAAAAAGACTTCTATAAATTGGACCTAATTTCGTAGTGTAGACATACCCTATGTGTAATCAGGGTCTTAAATGGTGGTCCATTAAATGATGGTGATGAATGTGACTAAATTGGGGAAATTAGGAGGGGGAATAGCGAGCACTGGATTGGTTTTCATGGCAACATCTCTACATTTTCCTCTCTACCTGGTCATGACATAGTAGATGATATCTCCTAATTGTCATGTGCATGGTTTGAATGTAGTTTTAATGTTATACATGAAGTTTCAAGTGCTTCAGAATAAAAATGCTACTCCACGATTCTAAATAGAAGGAAAAAGTCCCTAGGACATTATTTAGAAGTAGCCCCCTCACTCTCTATAGTCTGTTATATAAAAAGGCATTGCATACATTTGGAAGGTTCAATTCATCTTCATGCCTCTTATTTTTTTTAAAAAAATGTTTGATTTCTAGATGTATTTTTTTCAACAAAAACACCTTCCCATACTTACGCAGTTTTTTGTTTCCATCTTCCAGTAGGGTACAACAGTCACCATCAGACTGCACAGATCATATACTCAATCTGACAAGATACATCAGATTTTGCAAATTCAGCTCCTGATACCCGAATTGAGTATGCTACATCTTTGACTTAAAGACTCCACTGTGCTTTTAAACATACGATAGTCAGAACAGTGTTCAAGCAAGAAAACCACAGAAGGAGCACAATGACAGCTTTTTGAAACATGAGCCATCTCAAATTGGTCCAGGTCAATGAGCCTATGGAAAGACAACATAAATGTACAGCTCACAGACTACTTACAGTTATGAAATGATTTGATGAGAATGGTGAACTTGGTGCCATTTGTTACAACTGCATGCCTTTCAGTAGTAGTGTTTAATCTCAGATTGCTCATTATGATAACCAGTATATTTCTGGATGCTCCTGCAAATCAACGTGATAGTGAGGTCCTGTTGTCTGAAGGATTTCGTCATAGGTAGTCAATGACCTGCTGTCAATATTATCACAAGATGTTACTCTTTAAGACTGTTAAGCACTCTTTAACTTACAACTCATAAGAATCACAAGATATGGTGACTGAATATATAGAGTGAAATCTCCAGTTGAGATTTTCATAACCAGCTGGGGGGCTTTCACTATACAATCCTCATTTATTTCAATAGGAGTTGGGTAGCTAAATTCCATAGGTACTGATCAAAGCATTATTTAAAAGTCAGTCTTCTTTTGACTTCAGCATGACCTGGATCAGGCCCATACTTGGCTTTGAAAATCTCAACATCTAAGTAGGAAAATGTGCAGTCAACATGTATATGTGGTCTGGCTGGCTTATACAGGTTTCAAATTAACACAAAGACTGCATGGTGTATATTGATACTAAGACCCCTGATTTGAATGTCTATGTTCTTAGTTACAATGAAAGTTCTCTTCTGCAGACTAAACAAGCCCAGTTCCTTCAGCCTCTCCTCGTAAGTCATGTGCCCTAGCCCCTTGGTTTTTTTTGTTGCCCTCCGCTGGACTCTCTCCAATTTGCCCACATCCTTTTTATAGTGGGGGGCCCCAAATTGGATGCAATACTGCAGATGTGGCCTCACAAGTGCCGAATAGAGGGGAATAATCACTTCCCTCGATCTGCTGGCAATATTCCTACTAATGCAGCCCAATATGCCGTTAGCCTTCTTGGCAACAAGGGCACACTGCTGACTCATAACCAGCTTCTCGTCCACTGTAATCCTCAGGTCCTTTTCTGCAGAACTGCCGCTTAGCCAGTTGGTCCCCAGCCTACAGCGGTGCATGGGTTCTTCCGTCCTAAGTGCAGGACTCCACTTGTGCTTGTTGAACCTCATCAGATTTCTTTTGGCTCAATCCTCCAATTTGTCTAGGTCATTCTGGACCCTACCCCTACCTTCCAGCGTATCTACCTCTCCTCCCAGTTTAGTGTCATCTGCAAACTTGTTGAGGGTGCAGTCCATCCCGTCATCCAGATCATTAATAAAGATGTTGAACAAAACCGGCCTCAGGACCGACCCCTGGGGCACTTCCCTTGATACTGGCTGCCAACTAGACATCGAGCCATTGATCACTAAATTATTTAAACATATCTCTGTAATTTTCTGGAATCAAGTCTAATTTTCTGGAATCAATGTTTCTATGTTTCAGCTAAACTTCTGTGCAATAGCTTGTTCTGCTAACTATTGGTGAACAACATGGATTGCATTCTGGGAGTTAGGGTTTTGAATTGGTAGACAAGCCTGGCTATTATTTGTCAGCAGTTAACTTTTTTCTGTTAGACTGTGTCCTGTCTGTTCCTTTGACTGTTCTATTTGTCCCCTTACAATTGAGCAAAAATTCTGTAGCACCATGAGCATGGTAAAATAAAAGATTAAAGTTAACAAACAATTTATCTGTTGTCAAGCAGACGATTTTTAAAAGTAAAAGCATTGAGCACAGGTACTTGGGGTTGATGCTATGATATATAATTTAAGTGTCTGAATGAGAAAAAGGTCAACTATCATAATTATCCCCAGGAAGGAGAGTTTTTATTAATGTTTAAGAAATTTAACAGAAAAGTTCAAATCACATTTCTAACTTTAGAGCTAATTCTGGTTAAACTGTCAGTTAGCAAGGCCCTGTATTAAATTATTCAAAGCTTCTGTAGCTGTTACAAAATCACCTTTGCAGAATGAGAGAAAATTGCCACTTTCTGGTAAGCCTTTGCATACTTACCGGTAATTCATTAGACTTCATAGTTCCTTGCTGATAAACCAAGAACATTATGCTAACTTATTTATTATTATCATACCCTTTCCCCCTTGTTTTCCTTATTTTCCTTTGTATTAAATAACATTTAAAAGGTAAATAAATAAATCTAAACTTTCATAAGGGGCCAGATAAATTTTGTTAGCAAAGCAGTACAATTTCAAAATACATCATTATTAATTCATAATTAGTATTGCTTAATTATAACTTATGCTAACTGCCATGATTATACCGTATTGCTCTGACATCTGGTTTGGTTTAGGTTAAAATCAGTGATTTAGAGGAAAAATACTTTTCTTTTTTTGACCTGTGCCTTAGGCTATGTCTACACTGGTGCTTATGTTGGCATAACTTATGTCGCTCAGGGGTGTGAATAAACCACCCCCTTTAGCGTTGCACTGACATAAGTGCCAGTGTGGACAGCACTGTGTCGGTGAGAGAGCTGCTACTGCCACACACTGAGGTGGTTTTATTATGCCGATGGGACAACTGTCTCCCATCGGCATAGGCAGACTTCATGAGATGCGCTGCAGCAGCGTTGTATGTGTAGACATGCCTTTAGTCTCCCTACCTCAAGACAGACAGACGTTTTTATTTGTTATAAATAGACTAATCAAATATACTCTTAGCTTTATATAAGAGTACAGGGCTCCTTTCTGAAAGTTGCATTGCTGGTACACCTAGAAGAGAAGAAGAGTGAACTGTTGGGCGTTTTCCATGTGCAAGACACCCAAAGAGGTCCTCTTTGGTGACTATCTGAATTTGTGTGGAGTTTTTTTAATTACAACTGTTGTAAGCTCATCAATTTTGTTGGTCTGATCTGGGTTATATATGTGGGCATATGGTAGGATATGACCCACTATTGTCACCCTAACTTGTGGAGGATGGCAAGAAGGTAGAGTTTTGCACGGGGGAAACACAAATCAAGTCTTTGATGTAAGATCTAGTGCATTGGCTATATCTAATATGTAGCAACAATAGCTGGCCGCCACTACAACAGGGACTGTATGTTGGAGAGCTGGACAGGTTTAGATTAGAAGATTGAAAGTGAGAGACAGACCAAGCCAGACTTTTCTACAGTAGAGGAGGCAGGTTCAGCCAGACCAAATGGATAACCATGAGTTTGTGGGAAAACCTTTTCAAAGGCCAAACCTCATGGCTATTTCTGTAAAGGAGAAGAGGAATCTTGGTTACATTACACATGAAAGATTGTAGCAGTGAACCGACTTCAACATTTGAAGCCTGCAGGGTTCCAGGTTTATTCTGGTCCCCACCCATAATGGATCCACTACCAACATAGTGAGAGCGTTTTGTGGGTTTATTTACCAATAAAACTGTTGTTTTGTTCAGAGGGTATCCATGTGTTCCTGGAGTTGGTTTAGGATAGATGCTTGGCGTAAGGACCACCACTCCAGCATTCCTCATTACGTTTATAAAAGATGTAGAACAGAAATCCTTCAAACTGAAGTTAAGGGGTAATTTTTCACAGGTGGGCTGTCACCCCTTGTTCAGAGCCAGGATTTCTGAAACCACTGACTACCACACTGTCCACTCTATAGGGTTAATAATAGATCATATCACTTCATTCAGTAAATGTTCTTAACGAAACAATACAAACTCTAAAAATAAATACTTCCCAATTTACTAGGTCCCTAGGGACCAGTTACTGTAGTCAGTATCATGCTAATTTAAGGTATATGGGAACTTCCGCAAAAAACAGGGTTGCCACTTGTATACAGGTGACCACAAAAGTATTTGCCACATTGCCTTAGGTCTGGGTTAGCCTTTCCCATTCTCTCTGGGAACCTAAACACTCCTGTTTGTTCCCCTCTTTGTAGGATGACTTTTTTATAATTGAGGAACCCCTGGTTCTTCTTAAGAGAGCTCCAGTTCAGCTCCTTATTTCCTGTGTGTTAGGTAAGAGAATTCAGCACCAACCCACCATATGAACAAAGTGCCCCCTAGATACTTTACATTGGAAAGGATCCAGTCTTGTGCTATACAAAATACGCAAAAAGAACGAGGAGTACTTGTGGCACTTAGAGACTAACAAATTTATCTGAGCATAAGCTTTCATGGGCTAAAGCCCACTTCATCAGATGCATGTAGTGGAAAATACAGTAGGAAGATATATATAGATATATATATATAGAAAGAGAGAGAACATGAAAAAATGGGGGTTGCCATACCAACTCTAACGAGACTAATCAATTAAGGTGGGCTATTATCAGCAGGAGAAAAAAAACTTCTGTAGTGATAACCAGGATGGCCCATTTCAAACTGTTGACAAGAAGGTGGGAGTAACAGTAGGGGGGAAATTAGCATGGGGAAATAGTTTTTAGTTTGTGTAATGACTCATCCACTCCCAGTCTTTATTCAAGCCTAATTTAATGGTGCCCAGTTTGCAAATTAATTCCAGTTCTGCAGTTTCATGTTGGAGTCCGTTTTTGAAGTTTTTTTGTGGAATAATTGCGACTTTTAGGACTGTAATTGAGTGTCCAGGGAGGTTGAAGTGTTCTCCGACTGGTTTTTGAATGTTATAATTCTTGATGTCTGATTTGTGTCCATTTATTCTTTTGCGTAGAGACTGTCCGGTTTGACAACAAAGCCCGTTGCCAACTCTGTCCACATATCTATTCAAGGGACACCATCATAGGACCTAATCATATCAGCCACACCATCAGGCTCATTCACCTGCACATCTACCAATGTGATATGTGCCATCATGTGCCAGAAATGCCCCTGTGCCATGTACATTGGCCAAATCAGACAGTCTCTACGCAAAAGAATAAATGGACACAAATCAAACGTCAAAAATTATAACATTAAAAAAACAGTTGGTATATATATACCTGTATTTATACATCTTCCTACTGTATTTTCCACTGCATGTATCTGGTGAAGTGGGCTTTAGCCCACGAAAGCTTGTGCTCAAATAAATTTGTTAGTCTCTAAGGTGCCACAAGTACTCCTCGTTCTTTTTGCTAATACAGACTAACACGGCTACCACTCTGAAACCTATACAAAATATGGTGTCTAGTTCAAGTAGCCACAAACTCCTCAAACATATAATCTAGGGGCACATTATATTATTATTATAATAATGAGTCCAACCTCCCCAGCCACTCTTTCAATGCCCTTCATTGGCACATTAGTTAACATTTTGTTCAGGTTTTCCTATTCCTGATTAACAATTTCTTCCTTCGAGTCTCTTTAGGTGGGTCTTGGTAACCCTTACACAAACACACACACACACACATGAAGGAACAATTATTGATTGTTCTTCCCTGGGATTACCCCAGATAAATGAGGCTAGCAATAGTGTAGATAAGAGGGGTGTGGGCGTTGCTTCAGAAAAGTGCAAATAAACTGGTAACAGAATTTATTGTGTTTTTTATGTCAGTGAATTCTACAGCTAAGAACAATAACTTTATTTTTGCTGGTCTGTGTTTTTGTTGTGCAGTTTGGTGTCAAGCACAGCAAACACCTTTTGCTGGAGATATATGAAACCAAGCTGGTTTTTTAAAGACACCTTTCCCCTCCATTTAATGTATCATAAACTCCTCTTTTTGAAGAAAGAAAAATATTTGGACAAGGTAGAAAAATGTGAAGGAAAAAAATGAAAGAAAAAGACAGACTTGACTGATGAGCACTTTTAGATACCCCCTCTCCCTCCAAAAAAGCTATTTACTAGGTTTCATTCTGAATACCCTGTGACATGACTATAAAACCCATTTTTTTTCTTCAGCACCCCTTGCATCCATTTCTGAGATCTATATCATTCAACCTATGTTTTAGTCTCTGT
Source organism: Caretta caretta (assembly GCF_965140235.1). Classification (NCBI taxonomy): domain Eukaryota; kingdom Metazoa; phylum Chordata; order Testudines; family Cheloniidae; genus Caretta; species Caretta caretta. Next base: position 19,649,607 of record NC_134214.1, read on the forward strand.
CTGTATGCTTACATGGCATTTTCAGGCTCAGTTTTTAGTTTGAACTTTCATTAGTCTGCTTTTCTGGTCTCAATTTATTTCCCTTTTCATTCTTTATCCATCTGTGTGTTATCTGGATTTTTCTGCTTTCTGTTTCTGGCCCACTGCTCCAGCTCTCCATAGCCTGTGACACTCTGATCAGAGACTCAGCTGGAGCATGAAGCCAAATAAGTTGCAAGACCATTTAGCTGGCATGCTGGGTTCAGAGCCTCAGTCACCCAGCAAGCATTTGATGAAGAGAATATTGTTGGCTGGTAGCTATAGCATATTGTCCTAGACTGACAGTCAATAGAACATTTTCCCCTCCCCAATTTGCTCATTATAGTGGCTACTGTGAGAGTCTGGGGCATTTAATATTAAAGAGAGTTGCTGTAGTTTGAATCCAAAGTACAGCAGCTCTGTATGAGGGAGAGGGAATTGTGATGGAGGGTCTTAAAATGAGAAAGTGGGCTGACATCTCCTCTAGCAAATAATTTGTATAAGAATATACTTGCACTGAGAGATTCATTGTATGGAAAGTGTAACGCTTCAACTGCTCAAGAATGAATAAGCCAGTCTTTAAGAAGGGGGTACAGCCAATTAGTTTATTTTATTATTCATTTATCTTATGTGACAGGGTCAGGCCAGATGGCTACAGGAGAGTGATAGAAGGTAGATATATTAGCCCCAGGTTAAAAAGGTCCCTTTTCCCTGGGTAAAGGTAACAGAGATGGTTCCAGAACAATCAGGAACTTTCTGGAAACAATTAAGGCAGACAGGGCGATTAGAACACCTGCAGCCAATCAAGAAGCTGCTAGAATCAATTAAGGCAGGCTAATCAGGGCACCTGGGTTTAAAAAGGAGCTCACTTCAGTTTGTGGTGTGCGTGCGAGGAGCTAGGAGCAAGAGGCGCAAGAAGCTGAGAGTGAGAAGGCGTGCTGCTGGAGGACTGAGAAGTACAAGCATTATCAGACATCAGGAGGGAGGTCCTGTGGTGAGAATAAAAAAGGTGTTGGGAGGAGCCATGGGGAAGTAGCCCAGGGAGTTGTAGCTGTCACGCAGCTGTTACAGGATCCACTGTAGACAGCTGCAATCCACAGGGCCCTGGGCTGGAACCCGGAGTAGAGGGCGGGCCCGGGTTCCCCCCATCCCTCCATCCCCCCAACTCCTTACTTGATACTGGAGGAGATGAACTGGACTGTGGGTTCCACCAGAGGGGAAGGTCTCTGGCCTGTTCCCCGATCCACTGGATCAGCAGAGGCTGCGGGGATTGTTCTTCTTACCTTCCCCATGCTGGCCAGTGATGAGGCTAACTGAGTGAATGCAGATTTGAGCCACAAAAGTGGCCAAACTTAGGTACTGCCGTGAACCTCTGAGGCGAGAAAATCTGCCAATAAGTGCAGGACCCACCAAGGCAGAGGAGGAACATGAAGTGAGCTGTAGCTCATGAAAGCTTATGCTCAAATAAATTGGTTAGTCTCTAATGTGCCACAAGTACTCATTGTCACATTTAGTTATATAAGTAAACTGAATATGGCTAAAACACAAGGCCTACACAGGCTGAGACCTGTAAAATTTTAGTGTAGCCATACTAAGCCATAGGCTTAAGAATGCTGCACATGAGTGGGTGACCCAGGAATAAGGTCACAAGGTTACAGAAAAGTGGATTACAATAGACTGTAATATATTGTCCAAGACCAAGAGATGCCCGATTGTAACAATCTCTGAATGTTTGAACCTGACCACAGGTGCGTAGATGCTAATGAGAATAAGAGGAACATAAACTATGAGAAAAGGGGATGTCAATATTCATGGGGTGTGGGAGTACAGGTAAGGAAAAGAAGGTTGATACCTTCATGCATATACATAAGGTGTTAGGTGTAGTCAGAATTACAATATAAAGAGAGGTTTCTGAGTAGCAGCCATGTTAGTCTGTATTCGCAAAAAGAAAAGGAGTACTTGTGGCACCTTAGAGACTAACACATTTATTAGAGCATAAGCTTTTGTGAGCTACAACTCACTTCATCAGATGCATGCAGTGGAAAATATAGTGGGGAGATTAAAGATATATAAAGAGAGATATAAAGAGAGTTCCCTGGTTGGGTACAAAGTGGGAAGATCCACTGGAAACCCCAACAGAAATCATCCCTCTACTGATGATCATCTGGTGAAAGATCCATCAGACTCTAGAATATTTTTGAGGATGTGAGTATGACTACAGTTATACCTCTTGCATGATTTTTTGTAGAATTTATATATGGATGTGTAATTGTAACTTTACTACAAATAACACTTTGTATTTATGAGTGTGTTTGTAGTCACAGTCCTTGGTCTTTGTATTCCTGGAGTCCAAATTGGAGACAAGGACCCAGAGGTGATTTTCACTCTGTTGAGCTTGAAACTGTAGCAACCAGTGGTATAATACAATATCATTAAATTCACTTCAAACAAAATACAAGGCTACAGTTAAAAGCAAGCTTTGTTAAAGAGCATTGAAAATCTGAATTGCCCTCGATAGCAACAAAGGAATAGGGAAAGAGCCACAAGATATAAGAGTTTTCTACGGAAGGAGTAACACTTTGTTACTGGTTTCAGGTTTAGAAGAATTTGCTTGATGTATGATGGATTTGGATTGTCCTGTAATAATTTATTAATACTGTATCTTGACTGGGTTATTGTAATGTTGGCTGTGTGCGTATATGGAGTTAATTCTATTGTAGGATCATCAGGAGAAGCACTCAGGCAGAAAGGTTTCAGAGTAACAGCCGTGTTAGTCTGTATTCGCAAAAAGAAAAGGAGTACTTGTGGCACCTTAGAGACTAACCAATTTATTTGAGCATGAGCTTTCGAAAAGCTCACGAAAGCTCATGCTCAAATAAATTGGTTAGTCTCTAAGGTGCCACAAGTACTCCTTTTCTTTTCTCAGGCAGAAAGGAGAACAATAGCCCTGCCTCTCAGCAAACACCCAGGACTCCTGACTTGGACCTTTTTCTCTTATGTTTGGTTCCTAAATTTGGTTTGAGAAGGATGTTGTAGGTCACTGATTTCACTGCTGGCCACAAGCTTCTGAAGAACAGCAAGTGCTGAAACCCAGCTGGACCTGATGGGGTAAGCATGGTGATCCACAAGGTACTGTAGGCCAGGACTTGGTCTAAGAGTAGGAGAATCACAGGATAAGGATTCCACCCTAAGGAGGTAAAGGAATAAGTGGGGATGAGCTAAGGGGTGCAGCTAGCCCTGTAACTGTGACTGTAGAAAGTGAACATTGATTCAAATCCAGGACAATTCAGAAGTTGGTACAGCTTCCTAGTGTGTATGTAAGCGTGCTGTGAACATTTTAAGCCATGTCCTCAGCCAGTGTAAATTAGTGCAGCTCTACTGAAGTGAATGGATTTATGCTGATTGATACCAGTTGAAGATCTGGTCCTTTTTGTGGCTGGCCATAGGCAAAAAACCTTTGTACTACTCAAAGTCCCTGTCTAGGCCATGATATGCTGATCTTGCTCAGTAACATTTGCAGTGTTACCAGCTCTGATGTTTTATTTAAACTCCCAGCTCCTGGAGATAAATGATTACATGAGAATCTCAGTGTTCATTTAATAAATAAATAAAACAAAAGTTTCTAGCCCTCATGTTTGCAGAGGCAACCTTGAAAATGTAACCTGAATAGTACTTAAAGGATCAAAAAACAGAAGGCAAATAAAAGCACCCACCTTGATTATTTTAATATCTGAAGATTTTTCAGCCAATCTCATGATTTTCAAACATGTGGGATAGGCAATAATTCATGTGTACAGTCTATGCTGAAGAAAGCAACATCGGGAGAGGCAAGTGCTGCGATAGCTGTTGTAAGTATAGTGGTGACCATGTCAATTAGACTGTCACTATGAGAGTGACTATACTAATATAGGTGGTGGGCCTTTTAATGTGCCCAGTGTCAACTAGAGCAGAGGTTCTTAACCTCTTTCTTTCTGAGCCTCCCCCGTTCTCCCTGCCCCCACCAGTGCCACAAAAACTGGTTTTCTGTGTATAAAACCCAGGACCGGTAGCAAGCAGGGCAATTGCTTGGGGCCTCACACCACAGGGGCCCCCATGGAGCTGTGTTGCTCAGGCTTCAGTTTCAGACTGGGTGGCAGGGCTCGGGGGCCCGGGCTTCAGCCCCATGTGGTGGGGCTTTGGCTTTCTGCCCTGCATGGCAGCCCCCCTGAAACTTGCTTGCAGCCCTCCCCAGGGGACCCTGGACCCCTGGTTGAGAACCACTGAACCAGAGGTTTCCGGCAGCTTGATCAGTCTGGGCTTGTCTACACTTAAAGGGCTGCAGCAGCGCTGCTGTAGCCCTTCAGCGAAGACATTACCTATGCCGATGGGGCGGCTTCTCCTGTTGGCATAGGTAACCCACCTCCCCGAGAGGCAGTAGCTATGTAGACAGGAGATGCTCTCCCATTGACATAACACTGTCTACACCGGGGGGTAGGTCGATATCATTGCGTTGCTCAGGTACGGATTTTCCACGCCCCTGAGTAACGTAATGATACCAACATAAATTACTAATGTAGACCAAGCCTAAGTGTGAGCTGACTGCTCATGCAGTTAACATCTTTGCTGTGCCTTTTCTCCTGACCTTGCTGCCTGCTGGGTGCTTACTAAATATTATAGAGACAGGAAAAAACACCGAGTCCTGGCACTGATGATTAATACCTTTCAACTGTGGTGTATTAAAAATACCACTGTTCCATTGTTAATTATTTTTCATCAAATATTTGTCACGCCTGAAGAATTTTAAAGTAATGAAAATTATTATTAATGCTACTACTAATAAAAATGGCTGAGAACCAGTTAATAAGGGCTTTGGATCTGCTTTGTTTCAGTAGCAGAAGAAGCACAGGCCCTGCTGGAGGACCATCTGCAACAAGAATGAGGCAAGTCAGAGAAAAAAGTAAGCTAGGGAGCTTTGAGGAAACAATGCAAAGGGTCAGAGCTGTGACTTCACCAAAAGGATTCAGTCAGAAACGTCTTTCCCTCACTCCAAAAACTGGGGAGGGCCTGGTTATTTCAGGTTTGGGGCAATAGTCACCAGAAAAAAAATACAGTGGCTTGGGTAATTATGATTCACAAAGATCCTTGAAATTAAGATTTAATAAGACATGTATCAAGCGCTATTTAAGCACCAGTTTTTGTTAAATCAAAGCAAGTCCTGTTACAGTTGCCAACTCTTGTGAATTTTATCTCACAAAATTTGATGTTTTTCTTGAAGTCACATCTTCTGGATGCATCTGGTGAGCCGAGAATCTTAGCTTTTATTGTAAAAGAATAATTAAGTATCTAACCCTCATGGTTAGGGAGAAAAGGTTAAAAATGTTGATCCAAGTACATCCTATGTGCTTAAAACCATTCTCCGCCCCCAGATACAGCATGATTTTTTAGCCAATCTCAGTTTTTGGGGCCTGATTCACAATTTATTAATGTTGGGCGTATTGTTGTTCTGGGGGTTGGGTGAAACCTTATTGAAGCTGGTGAGTGTGACAGCTGGCTTTCATTCAGGATAAATGACAGGTTTCAGAGTAACAGCCATGTTAGTCTGTATTCACAAAAAGAAAAGGAGTACTTGTGGCACCTTAGAGACTAACCAATTTATTTGAGCATAAGCTTTCGTGAGCTACAGCATGTGAGATGCATCCAATGAAGTGAGCTGTAGCTCATGAAAGCTTATGCTCAAATAAATTGGTTAGTCTCTAAGGTGCCACAAGTACTCCTTTTCATTCAAGATAAATGTAAGAAGCAATTAAGCTCCTTTGTGGAATAGATAGCTGAAACAATAGGTGCCAGCCAAAACATAGGCTACATGCAAAGCTGCTGAGGAATCTGAGCTGTGGGCAGAAGGATTTGATTGGGGCTGAATGCAAACACAGGATCTAGATAGTGTTGGATCTGTGTGAGAGAAGCAGATAAAACACCACAGAAGTGTGGAATATTGAAAATGGTGTTAAAATTAAAAGCTGTCACTTAAACTTATGAGGGTTTTCCTGGACCTGCTTGCAGGCTAAGGGGCTTTATCAGGAAGTGTGTGATCAGAGTCAGATTGTGGAGAATCAGTGAAGTGAGCTGTAGCTCACGAAAGCTCATGCTCAAATAAATTGGTTAGTCTCTAAGGTGCCACAAGTACTCCTTTTCTTTTTGCGAATACAGACTAACACGGCTGTTACTCTGAAACCAGCCTAGAATAGGTAGATTGAGTTGTACCTCTCTGTTTAGGGAACAGCCTGCTTTGTCTCTCTGTTTTAGGGTTAATGTGTGTTGTTGAATTCTAAGAAACAGCACACATTGCAACCTTCCACCAAAAGTACTATACGTTTTATCTAATTTCTCACTGTGTATGCCATGAACATAGCAAGGAACCCCAGAGAAGCACTTGTTGTATGACCCTGAGAGGGAGGTTTTGGGTAGAGTACTTTCTGGAAAGGGGCTTCAGACAGTAGGCAAAGAAACGGTTTCCTGATTGATTTCTATGGTGTTCTGGGAAAGAGGACTTTGTATGTTCTTTGTAAATAAACAGGATTGAATTAGAGAAATACCTGACTCCAGCATCAATTGCTCATCCTAACGGAAGCGATCTTCAAGACCCCAAATTAATTTTTGACTAACCACTCAGGCCAAACAGTATTTATGTATCTACAATTCACAACATAATCATCTGTATTCCTAATAATTGCTATAATCAGCCCAGCAGCTTTAACTAAAATGAAGGTATTATGTAACCTACAGGTTCAGGTTGTGTAGTTGTTTAAATGAACAAAGATCTATACTAATTATATTGCCTTTTACAGGAGTTTGAGCACCATGTCATTTTGAATCACTACTGCGCTCTTTGTGTCTTATCTTTTAGCTCAGCCACCAGACCAGGAAGGACAGGGCAAAATAACCCATAGCCCTGTAACCCATATTCCTCCACTGAGGGTTGCCCCCAATAAGAACACAGATCAGTGCTAATTATTTAATCAAAGGTCTGTACTAGTTATTTTGCACAAGGTGGAGGGGGGATTTGCATACAGGGCTGACAGAGGGGCAGGACAAGATAATCTGGTTAGGTGGCTCTCATAAACCATAGATGTCTGTTCTAATTTATGCTGATTTCAAGCCCCTAGGATTGGAGGAGCACATGGTTGGTTTGGTCAGTTTTGCCCCACTTCTCCTACCCTACTGATTGTATCTCAGCTATAGCTGAGGCTCTAGCCCTGTGTCTCTATCATTCTTACACTTTCCTCCAATGTAGTTCCATTTCCTGGTCTCTTCCTCTTGGTCCTCTGCAGTTTTCGTGACTTGAAAATTCCCTCATCCTAGCACATTTTTAGGATGGCTGAGATCTCTAATAGTTGCTAGTGGCACCTTAAAGACTAACAGATTTATTTGGGCATAAGCTTTCGTGGGTTCAAACCCACTTCTACAGATGCATGAAGTGGGTTGTTTACCCATGAACTCTTATTCCCAAATAAATCTGTTAGTCTTTCAGGTGCCACCGGACTCCTCTTTGTTTTTGTGGATACAGACTGTTTTTGTGGATACTACCCCTCTGATACATAGTTGCTAGTATCTACTAAATCTTCACTCTACTTGGGTAAATCCTCATTGTTTTCTTCTTGTCCCAAAGGGTTTTTCTTAACATTATAAGTCCTCCTGTGGACACTGTTATTTGGAAAAAAAGTGGCCTATTATCTGGTTTAGTTTAATTTACTTTGGAAGTTAATTAATGAAACTGACCAAAGGCTGCTCTTATTTCAAATGACAGTGTCCACAGGGAGAATTAAACCAGTGTAACTATAGTGGTATGAATCCACATCTTACTTTATACCGGTATAACTTCCCGTATAGACAGGTCCTCAGTCTCTTTCTGAGGCTATATCTACACAATGGACCTTTCAGCAGCACAGCTGTACTAAAGTCTCCCATGTAGCTGCTATATGCCGAAGGGAGAGAGCTCTGCTGCCGGCATAATTAAACCACCTCTACCAAGTAGGAGAGTGTCTCCCGCCGACATAGCGCTGTCCACACCGTAGCTTTTGTCATTCAGGGGGGTGTTTTTTTCACAGCCTTGGCCGACAAAAGTTTTACCAACAAAAGCACTACTGTAGACAAAGCCTTAAAGTCTTTTTTTGGTCCATGCTGACATTCATTGGGCTCTTGACCAGGCATCAGGAGCAACTGTAAGTGTTGCAAAGCCAAGTGATGGTTTTCCTGTACCATAAACCCCTTGTCTGTCTTTGTCATTGTATCCTCTCAATCTTTCTCTGTCTCAGAGTTCACCCATTTTAATTCCTGCTCTGCCTCCTCTACTTCTCACTGTTTCTATTATTCCTCCTTTCTTCTGCCTTCTTCCCATCTCCCCTCACACATCCACACCCTTTTTTGCTAAAACAAAACAAAAGTTTGGGCATCTAGAGGGGAATGAAAGTGATAAGTTGCAATCAGAGTGTTTCTGACCTAATGGTTTTCAGTTCTCCAGTGACACATTGTTGCTTCTGTTGGCCTAAAGCAAGAGGGCACCTAATTACAGCTCACCAAATAAGGTACAGTACAAGCTGCACATTTAAATGTCTCTGATGTGCTGCCAATGTGCTAACAAGGGGATTCCACAAAGAAACATTTTCCTTTAGGCTATGGTAGACCTCGTGTCCAGGCTATGGTAGACCTTGTGTCCAGACGCATGTACTCACAGCAAGGGGTGTGTGATCAATGGGGAATCTATCCCTCAGCCCCCTGCAAACAAACTCTCATAACCACAACCAAAGAGGATAGCAGCACTCCCTTTCTGGGCAAAGAAGTCAAGCTGCACTTTGATACTTGATATTCTGTTAGGAACGCTCTCCTGAGTGTACAGTATGAGAGTGTGGGGGATATGTTTTGAAAATACCACTCCTTTGGTGCAATCTATCTACTCTCTATGAAAGGGTCATATTAACTCTTTTGGGGAAGTTCTATGGCCTGTGTTATACAGTAGGTCAGATGATCCAATGGTCCCCTTTGGCCTTGGAATCTATGAATTTCGACTTTCAGAAATGTTTTTTTAATGAACCACAGGAATGAATCCTCTCTGACAGGGGATGATTGAGTAGTGTCAAGAGAGAGAGACAGAGTGAGTCCATCAGAAACAGCAACATCACCTTCCCTTCAATTTGATTGTGGAATTTTATCAAGAGGCTCCCAGGAGTCCTGAACCAGTTTTTGTGCATCTTCCTCATTAATTTTCCAACTTGTCATTAAACTCTTTGGGCCAAATTCATGCTCAGTATAAGTCATCTTGAAGGCAGTGGAGTTACAGCAGGGATGAATCTTGTCCATTGCCAATAATATATTCATTCATTCATATAAGCTACACTTTGAGGTTCCAACAGTACTGTTAATTAGACTCAGTTATCCACCTGGTACATTTAGCATATCTATTTTATGTCACGTAGAATCATTTATTAAAGAATGCCATTGCCCCCCCCCCCCCCCCGAGCCTTCCAGGCTAAGGACTAAAGGAGCTCCACAGACACTGCACCAAGGAAGTTGCAGAGCTTCCTGGAGTTTCAGAGAGGGCAGGGGAAACGTGGCTGCTGTGCTGTACCTCACTTTGGCTGAGTTCAGCTTGTCCTCCCTTCACACAGAGGACAGCTCGTCTGCCACGTGGGGAGGGGGGCACGACCCATTATCACCAAAGCGCTTTTTGTGCTTAAAGTTAATATGCACAATTGTTTGCAAGATTGGGGCCTTGGATTGTGTCTCCGTCTATAGTGCATGATAGGCTTTCAAACTTGATTACGGGCTTTGGGTGCTGTATAATAATTAGCTGAGCCAATAATTGACTTTTTTGGTTCAAGCTGAAACGATAAACCATTCTGTTTTGGATCAAAGTTTGGTTTTGGTTTGTTTGCTTTTTTAAAAGTTTGTTATGTCGTCTGGTGGGTTTTTACCCTTTTTCATTTTATTTTTAAAGAAATCTAGCTACATTTCTAAATGAAACATCTCAAAATGAAAAGTCAAAACGTTTGTTAGAAAACGTTTCAATGAGCTGTTTTGCCCCCCCCACACACTTTTATTTGGCTGAAACTATATGCCAAAATTGGCCTGAATTCAGGAATGGTTTTGTTTAATCAAAAAAAAAAAAAAGCCTAAATAAATAAAAATTCAACTAGCTCTTCCACTACCACTATGAATAATAGTAATAACAGCTCAAAAGTGCCTGAAATTATCTTGCAAAAATTTTCTACATTTAGTGTTGTTTTTTTTAGATCACTTCTTGACAGACACCAGACATGGAATATTTCTGTGTGTGTGTGAGAGAGAGAGGAAAATTGTGGCACAGAGCAGGAAGGTGTTTCAGCTTAAGTTACATCAGTAGTTAATGGCAGAGCTGGGACTAGAACCCAGGTGTCCCAACTCCCTGTCCCTTGCTCCAAACACAAGTAATCATTGCCTCAGAGTATAAAATGGGTAACTAGACAAAGAAAAATCTTCTACTGATTTTGAAATGACACAGAGGACCTGACTGGTGATGCAGAAGGTGGGTGGGGACTAGATTCTGCAGTTGACAACAGAGTTAATCCTCACATACGCACAACCCGGACAAAGCTTTCTCCTCTTGCCAGTGCTCCTGGGGTGGGGTCACTGCGCATGAGGTTCTTCAGGACTGACTGTAGAAAAGTGGTTAGCCATCTTCCTTTCTCATGAGCCATGACAGCACATTAACTCTCTATCTGCTGAACCAAGCTCCCAATGTTTGTTTCAGTGTTACAGCCATTGTTACAGTGCATAAGTTGGCCCTAGTTGGCAGGCTGCAGGCACAATGTACATTAAAGAGTGGTCAGTCATATGTACCACATTATTGATCAAAGTGGCACTCCAGTAGCCATTCATCTTCATCCAAAAGTGTTGCCACACCCAAGAAGTCACTATTGGAGGTACTTGAATAAATGCAGCCCTAGGGTGGACCGTAGCCAGCTGACAGGTTTTTAAAGGTGTTAAAGCTGTCTACACTAGTTTTAAAAAAATGTATTAGTTAAAGCATGCTAGCTAATACCTTTTAAACCACAGCCTATTTTCCTACTCTAGATATACTCACAAAGTTCCAACAGTTCCAGTCACTGAATGATCAACTCTTAATTCCCTAAAACCAAATTAGGGCACAGCAGAGTCCATGTTGTTCCAGTTCTCAGCTTCATTGATTTCTCAGGGTTTTTTAGGTTTCAGAGTAGCAGCCGTGTTAGTCTGTATCCGCAAAAAGAAAAGGAGTCCTTGTGGCACCTTAGAGACTAACAAATTTATTTGAGCATAAGCTTTCACGCATGCATGCATCCGATGAAGTGAGCTGTAGCTCATGAAAGCTTATGCTCAAATAAATTTGTTAGCCTCTAAGGTGCCACAAGTACTCCTCATTCTTTTTTCAGGGTTTTTTTACTGTCTCAGTCTATCTCTATCTGTAATCTTCCCATTCCTGCAGTTCAACAGTGCATCTCAGCCTGAAATGCTGGCTGCTATTATCCTCAGTAGATTTATGGAAATATACTCTGCTGGGGATTCTGAGTGGTTAGCCCTATTTCCGGTCCTCTTTTTCAGTTCCTGCTGTGTTGCTCATGCCCTCAAATGGCTTGGAAAATGTTCTCCAGGAAATTGATCCTGCAAGGTACTAGCACTGTGTTCCAAGTCAGGAAAGCACTTAGTCATAGGCTTGAATTGACTGCAGTGGGGCCACTGACATGCTTAAAGTTAAGCACATGCTTGCGTGCTTTGGTGGAAGAGTTCTCAGAATCTTGCAGGATCAACTCACGTTCAGCTAAAATTAAGTTATCCATCCAAAGAGATATAGAGAAACTGTTATGCCCTAAAGCAGAGCAAAAGGTTATATTTTTACTAACCCGAACAAAACTACTTTGAAAAGTCCACCTGAGCTTATACAACTAATACACAGGAAGTGTGTTACAATAGTACACACAGAGAGAGAGAGAGAGAGAGAGGGCAAGACAGTTGAATGGATTAGAAAAAGCCTGCATTTCCAAAGCAGTGAATCTGTGTGAGTGTTGACACTTTTAGACTGAGATGGATGGCTACTGGAGGACCACAGTGCTGTGCCTGTATGACGGATTCTCTTTCCTTTAAGTGCTGACTAGTGAAAAAGAGAAACGTTCCGTTCGGGCTCTGTGGGGAAATGCTTCACTTTTCAGTGGTTGCCACTAGGAGGTGGAATGTTCAGTAGACTGATTAAATAACACCTTTTAATTCGCAATGTGCAGTGCATTCAGCATGCACTGTAAAATACGTTTTACCAGAATAGACAGAAACTCCTGTTCTATAACTGAAATTTGATTTCAAAGGGAGGCTTCCGAGGGGGGGAGGGAGGGGAGGGAGGGGGGACAAAAACCCTTCACATGTCTTCTCAGTAAGAAAAACAAGTAAAAGTGCGTCCCCTACAAATATTTTAGTGCATTTCCCCCCCTGTAAGCTTTGCTCTTTTTCTCACTCTTCGGATATATATTGTGTCTTATTAATTTACAGATGATTCCTGAAAAAGTTTTAATGGTCAAAATCTTATTAGCTTTACAGTGTTGTATGCAGCGTTATTGTAGCCATGTTCACCACAGGCTATCAGAGAGACAAGGTAGGTGAGGTCCTATCTTTTATTACACCAGCTTCTGTTGGTGTGAGAGACAAGCTTTGGAGTTACACAAAGCTCTTCCTCAGGCCTGGGAAAGGTACTCAGAGTACATAGGTGCCAATTTCTCCTGGCGTCCGTGGGTGCTCGTGCCCTCCCACCCCCACCCCCGACCCTGCCCCTGCCCTGCCCCCATTCCAACCCCTTCCCCAAAGTCCCCACCCCAACTCTGCCCCCTCCCTGCCCCTATTGGACTCCTTCCCCAAATCCCCACCCCGGCCCTGCCTCTTCCCCGCCTCCTCCCCTGAGTGTGCCATGTTCCCGCTCCTCACCCCTCCCTCCCACAGCTTGTTACCTGTGAAACAGCTGTTTCACGGCAGCAAGCGCTGAGAGAAGTGGGGAAGGCGTGCTCAGGGAGGAGGCAAAGGTGAGCTGGGGAGGCAGGGTGGGGAGCTGCCGCTGGGTGCAGAGCACCCACCAAATTTTCCCTGTGGGTGCTCCAGCCCCGGAGCCCCCACGGAGTTGGCGCCTATGTCAGAGTGATGCAGCTAAATACAAGATCAAATGGACAGATTTGCATAAACAGGTTAGCTTGCAGCCTAACCTGCACAACACTTTCAAAAGATGAGCCTGGGAACTTAAATTCATAATTTTGCTTGACATTAAAAATCATGGTCTTAATAAAGACACAATATGTAACCCACTAACCTCCCCCCACTTTTTTGTCCTATGACTATTAGGGTGTTAACATGCCACTTCCTGTTGCATGATTCCTTAGAGTATGTGCTAATTACTTATGATACCACTGACTTCCTGAGGAAACTACAATCCTTTGGTGATCTTCCAGAAAACAGCATCCTAGCCACTATGGATGTAGAAACCCTCTACACGAACATTCCACACAAAGATGGACTACAAGCCATCAGGAATAGCATACCCGATATCATCATGGCAAATCTGGTGGCTGAACTTTGTGACTTTGTCCTCACCCACGACTATTTCAGATTTGGAGACAATTTATACCTTCCAGTCAGTCATGGTCACTCAATAACAGACCTAAAAGTGTCAATTCTTTAACAAAAAAACTTCGAAAACAGACTCCAATGTGAAACTGCAGAACTGGAATTAATTTGAAAATTGGACACCATCAGATTAGGCCTGAATAAAGACTGAGAGTGGTTGGGTCATTACAAAACCTAAACCTAATTTCCCCAATACTAATTTCCCCCTATTGTTACTCACACCTTCTTGTCAACTGTCCGAAATGGGCCACTCTCATTACTTCAAAAGTTATATTTCCTCCCTTGGTATCCTGCTGTTAATTGAATTGTCTCATTAGACTTGGCAAGGCAACTCACATCTTTTCATGTATTTATACCTGCTCCTGTATTTTCCACTCCATGCATCTGATGAAGTGGGTTCTAGCCCACAAAAGCTTATGCCCAAATAAATGTGTTAGTCTTTAAGGTGCCACAAGGACTCCTCGTTGTTTTTGCTGGTACAGACTAACACGGCTACCACTCTGAATCCTACTTATGCTAACCAACTGTTTGATTTTACATTTAGCTGTGAGTCTGAGTACCATCCCCAGACATGAGGAAGAGCTCCATGTAACTGGAAAGCTTGTCTCTCTCACCAAGTTGGTCCAATAAAAGGTATGACCTCACCCACTTTTACAGTGTGATTTTTAAATAGCTTTTTCCAATTATGGAACACTAAGTGATTTATAATGTGATGAAGGCAGAAATAACAGATAAGAAAAATGACGTTTAGATGAAAACTAATTGAATGGTGCAGCAAAAAACTGCAGGCATGTCACCTGACAAGACGTGTTGTCTTCAAGTTGTTGCTACTCTTCTACTTGTGTACAGTGATGTGAGTGATATCTCAGAAAATTAGAGACTAACCAATTTATTTGAGCATAAGGTTTCGTGAGCTACAGCTCACTTCATCGAGTGAGCTGTAGCTCATGAAAGCTTATGCTCAAACAAATTGGTTAGTCTCTAAGGTGCCACAAGTACTCCTTTTCTTTTTGCGAATACAGACTAACACTGCTGTTACTCTGAAACCTGTCAGAGAAAATTATTATTATTAATTAACTAGCCGTTCTCTGGCTGCAATACACATTCAATATCCATGGCAGTGTTGTTTGCACTGTTGTTGTACCCATGTTCACCACAGGCTATCAGAGAGACAAGGTAGATGAGGTTTTATATTTTATTACACCAGCTTCTGTTGGTGTGAGAGACAAGCTTTGGAGTTACACAAAGCTCTTCCTCAGTCTTGGGAAAGGTACTCAGAGTGATGTAGCTAAATACAAGATCAAACAGATAGGTTCGCATAAATAGGTTAGCCTGCAGGCTAACCCGCACAACACTTTCAAAAGATAAGCCTGGGAATTTAAATTCATAATTTTGCTTGACACTAACAATCATGGTATTAATAAAGACACAATCTGTAACCACTAGCCCCCCTCCCCTTTTTTTGTCCTATGACTATCAGGGTGTTAACATGCCACTTCCTCTTGAATGGTTCCTTAGAATATGTGCTAACTACTTATGCTAAACTATCTGTTTGATTTTGCATTTAGCTGTGAGTCTGAGTACCATCCCCAAACATGAGAAAGAGCTCCGTGTAACTGAAAAGCTTGTCTCTCTCACCAAGTTGGTCCAATAAAAGGTATGACCTCACCCACTTTTACAGTGTGATTTTTAAATAGCCTTTTCCAATTATGGAACACTAAGTGATTTATAATGTGATGAAGGCAGAAATAACAGATAAGAAAAATGAAGTTTAGATGAAAATGAATTGAATGGTGCAGCAAAAAACTGCAGGCATGTCACCTGACAAGAGGTGTTGTCATCAGGTTGTTGCTACTCTTCTGCTTGTGTACGGTGACATGAGTGATATCTCAGAGAAAATGATTATTAAAGTAACTAGCCATTTTCTGGCTGCAATATACATGCAATATCCATGGCAACCATTTTCAGTGCGAAGAGATTGTGCAATCTGCCTGAGAGTATACGTAAGTACCTTCGACTGATAGACTAGTTAACAGATAATGCAATAAACTGATAGGGGCTCAATATAAAGCTGGAGTTTTCAAGTTGAACCTTCAGTGCCAGAGGGCTGGAACAAGAGCAATGCATAGACGGTGAAACAAAGGGGTTTTGAGGTATGTGCTTTTATTCCTGGGTTTCAAGTTTCAGGAAATCCAAGCGTATATATCACACAGTAGGATTTGTACCGTAAATCCTCATTTTCAACTTCTGCGTCCCTGAGAAGTGCAGAGTTTCAATACCATGTTTCATTCTGTGTTCTTTGACAAAACCTTTAACCATACTGTAGATCTCAAAATGTTGAATGTTGCCTTGCAACGTTCCTGATTGATATATTTGTGGAAAGGGTTAATTGAGAACTTCAGTTAGGAACGGTTGGATTGTAATTTCTTTATTGCATTGAGCAATATGGTTTTCAATATAATAAAACAATTGCAGGCTGAAAATACAATATTCCCTGGGAAGCTACCAATGTTATAGTATAGAAAATGTCTGGGAAACCTATATACATATGTAAAATATGAATGTATTGTGCAGTTTATAAAAGTATCTTTGATTATATTTTGAAAATTATATTTAACTTTATCGTAGCTTTCACTTTCCCTTGAAGACTGCTGCTGAGTTGAGACTGGTCTTTCTAAATGAGTTAATAAACTACCTCTTCATTCCTATGACTGTGAAGTTATTGAGTGAGTGGGGGAAGGGCAGGGCACGTTACATGGAGGCTGCAGGGGAAAGAGCATCAAGCTTAAACTGTTCTGATGTCAAAAAGCTTTTCCCCCAGTACTGCTGATTATTGGAACACCTGTATAAGTGTTTTAAAAGATCAGTGCAATGAGCAGTACTACACTATTTCCACTGGCAAAACTGCATTTTGTTCTTATTTTAACTAAATAAAAGAAAGTTATTTCTCTGTGTTTAAGCCAATTTTGTCAGGTAAAATGCTTTTAAGCGAATGAAAAATGCAGTTACTGTTGCTGGTATATTGATCTGGAGGTTGCAGATGTTTTAATGAGTTTTATTGCTGGCATACAGTTAAACATTAATGGTACCATGT
Organism: Caretta caretta; assembly: GCF_965140235.1. Lineage (NCBI taxonomy): Eukaryota > Metazoa > Chordata > Testudines > Cheloniidae > Caretta > Caretta caretta. The sequence goes on from NC_134214.1 coordinate 19,666,363, forward strand.
TGTTCTTCACATGAGATTGAGCAGTTGGCTGTGCAGCCTGAATATTTCAACAGTAAGCCCTGGTCCACACTATAGAGTTAGGTTGAAGTGGGGCAGCTTACATTATCTAACTTTGTAAGTGTCTATACTAAAATGCAGCTCCCACTGATGTAACTCACTCAGTACACTGACTTAATAATTCCATCTTCATGACAGACGGAGCGCTTAAGTCAATGTGGTTAAGTAGACTCAGTGTCAGTGTAGACCCTACATCAACTGTTGTTGCTTTTCAGAAGCCATCCCTCAATGCCCCACACTGACAGGAAAATCGTTGCAAGTGCTTCTGGTGAGGATGCGCATCACCAATACAAGCAGCATAGTGTGGACATGCAAAAGCAGTTTAACTACTGTGGTGACTGTACATTAATTTTGTAATATTGACTTGCCCTAACCGTTTGTCAATTATAGCACTTTTCCTAACTTTACCAAGTGGGCTCTCTGTCGCTCTGGGTATCTTGTCAGATCAGCTGGTACAGTCACCCGTGCAAATCAAAAGGTAAAAGATCAGCTATGCATACTAAAATATTAATACAAATTCTATAGATAATCATTTTGAATATTGCATACATCTGTGTCAATAGGGCATGCCTTGCTCTGCTAGTGTGGACTGTAGTAAAGAAAAATTTGAACATAGAAACTGAGTCACACAAGGGAAATGCATGAATTTTATACAGCAATTTTGCCTATAACCCCACCCACATTATCTGCTTTTGGTATTACAAGCTCATCTCTCTGTCCTTCTCAGTGTGCTACACCAATTTAAAATGACAGTAGTCAGTTCTGCCTTCTCAGAATTACACCACTTAAGTAATTACACCAGCTTAATTCACAACAGTTTCCCCTGACTTACTGATCTGTAACTTACACCACCATTTATGTCACCATTGATCCATAGTATACTTATTATTTCCACTATACATGGAAATATATAATAGAGCTCTTCAACATTTTTTGTCAATTTTTTTGGCAAAATACACCCTGACAACTTTTACAAGAAAACTTCACATTTTGTGGAAATATTGGGCAGTCTTTGTCCCTTCTTCCACACCCAAAACTGAAAACCAAAATTTGGGGCATTTTGTTTGTTGAAAACTTTAAACAAAAAAAAGTTCCTGGAAAGTTCAAGGAAAAGCTGAAAAGTGTCATGGAAAAATTTGAATAAAATTATTTTTTTTTGTTTCCCAGAAATTTGTCACAGACAATTTAAATACACTTCCCAACCAGCTTTAGTAACTTATTCTGTTTAATCGAATCTGAACATCAGAATATTACACTTTGTGAGGTGTGGTTGTATTTTAACTTCTTTGGGCAAAGGATTCATTCTTAAAGCAAATATTTGCTAGATATTTACTAAAAAGCACATTCCTGAAACTTTTTTTATGTATTTATTTTTTACAATGGTGTTTATCCGTGGCTAGATGGGGAAGAAGAAGTTCAGCGGATTAGAGATCTCCCTGATTGTCCTATTTTGTTTGGTGGTGATTGTAGCCTGCATTCTGGTGGCACTTTTAGCAACAGGACAACCTGGACTCCAAGGTAACAGTTACTATTTATCATGATTATTGTAGAACTCAAAGGTCAAACCAAGAATAGTCCCTGAATTTGAATTGCTCGAAGAGGGAATGTATTAGATTTGATTAACAAAATGAACCATGGCATTGACTCTTAGTCTAATCAATGCCCACTGAAGTTGATAGGAGTCTTTCTAGAGGACGATGGATCAGGCTTATAGACAAAATTCAAGCATGAGAGCATGTAACGCTCCATGTGTTTATATGGTGTCCTTCACAAAATCAATTCTTTTGTGTATAGATGGTAAACTCTTTGAGATATAGACTGCATCTCCCTGTGTATTGGTAGTGTCTAGCACTATGGGGCCCTGATGCTGACGAAGCACAGTGGTTTCTCCCTTTTTATAGATAATGTTAATATTTATAATGAGTAAAAAAACTAGAAAGATTAAGAATTTAAAGCAGTTGAAAGTAAATGCAACTCCTCTCGTTCCAATACCTGCACTGTGTATTTCTTTAAGTTACTTTTTTAATGAAGAAAGTGGAATTTCAATATTTTGATTAACAACTAATAGCTGTCCAAAAGAGAGAAAAAATTTAAGAGCTCTTCATGTGTTATGTCAGCGAACAACTCCATGGAATCGCTCCAGCTGATATACTATGTATGTATAATATGTACTGTGTAGAAATGAAAGACTTCAAAGATTTTGACCCATTCGATAACTGTATTGATAAGATGCATTAATATCTTATCAGATGATTAAATATAGTTTGGTCCTTTGATTTAAGTCTCCCCATGTTTTATACTTTTAATTAATTAGTTATATCATTTAGAATGGCTTGTAAACCCTAATTTGTAACTAAATGCAAACTGATTTATTTTTTCAGTGAGATTCTGTTGTGTGGAAGAAAATACCATAAAAGACAAGAGTTTTCTTTTAATGAATCAATAAATTAGAAGAAAATTTGGTTTAGAGTTAGGCTAGCATACAGAGCCAAATGTGCAAGGAGCCTCCGTTTTGACATGGCCACATTTTGCATGCATCCTCAGTTGCATGTGAAGACTGGGTAATCAAGCCCACAGTTTGTGCATGCAAATGGCAGTGTGTATAAAAGGAAGTGATAAATTCTAACACAAAGTGAATGTGCTCAGGTATTGGGAGTACAGCTGCTCGCGGCGGCAGATACTTGCATTTATTTGTATCAGCTTTTGGACGTGAACATATCAACCTGACATAGCAGTTAAAACAAACAGACAAAACCCCACTGTATAAGGCTCAAGTTGGAATAATATTTGTAGGCCTCAGTTTAGAACTTAATTAACTAACTAAATAAACTGAAAAAAGGCTACAACTTCCAATGGGCACATGCAACGCCCCTTATCCAGGAAAACCTGGATTTGTGCTGGAAATGGCCCACCTGATGATCACTTTAGATAAGCTATTACCAGCAGGACAGTGGGGTGGGAGGAGGTATTGTTTCATATTCTCTGTGTATATATAAAGTCTGCTGTAGTTTCCACGGTATGCATCCGATGAAGTGAGCTGTAGCTCACGAAAGCTCATGCTCAAATAAATTGGTTAGTCTCTAAGGTGCCACAAGTACTCCTTTTCTTTTTGCGAATACAGACTAACACGGCTGTTACTCTGAAACCTGTCACCTGGCAATGGAGGCTCTTGGACTTCTCAAGTTCACTAGTGACTAGAGCCCCACAAATTTAATTATAAAAGTATTCATGGAACATCTTCATATCCCTGGGATATTTGTGTCTCTGAGGATGCCCAAACTCTGGATACTGTGGAAGAAAGCATATACAGGGTAGGAAGCACATATAAGAGCAGCAGAACAATATCATGAACATGGACCAAAGTCTCTCCATTTTTAATACCTGGTGAATTTTAAATGAAGCAATGTGTGATAAAGGCTACAGGAGTTCTTTGAAACTTTATCACATTCTGCATCTTTATTTTCTGCCATAACATTTAAAAAAGTTGGGTATACCTAGGAAGAATTCTGTGCTGTCTTGCGTCTTGTGTAGTTATATACACCTGAGAGAAGTAGGTCCCAAAATGATTACATCAGAATGGCAGTGTTTTATGCCTACTTTGCTTAGAGGTACATGTTTGCACAAGTTTGACGGTACTGGGGAATCAGGCCTTTAGATTTAAATGATTTAAAAATGTAATTAAGCTATTTCTATAATTCAGCACTATTAATAATAATCCATTCATTTTTAACAGACTTTTCTCCAGACTGTCCAGCAGTAAACGTCGCAGAGAGAATTGACTGCATTCCAGATCGAGTGGCAACAAAGGTCTGAAACACATACATGAGGTTAATTAGAAAATGGGCCAAAAACAATGAAACGTGAGATTTGACTATAAAAACAACCTTGTGGACACAAGGAAAACTCAAGCCTGTAATCTGGGAGCTGTAGGATGGGATTTTCCAAAGCTCTCAGTGCTGGCTTACCTCTGTTCCCTTTGACATCTGGGAGTTTTGCTACTGATGTCAGTGAGAGCAAAGGTAGATCCACACTGGGTGCTTTGGAAAATCTCACCCGTAATATATAATACAACCTTGCTCTGCTGAAACCATTCCTTCCTTCATTATCTGAAATTCACATATTAACATTTATAATGGCACAGTCCCTGGATAGGCTGCCGCACCTTAAACCCTCTTCCAGTTCCCCTCCCCCTGAGTGCAACCTTTTCAAGTGGCAGGCTTGTGTCTTCACTTCTCTTTGGGGTGGGATCCCACAATCACACCACTCTCCAACAGGGTGTCCAGTTTACAACCCCTGTTTGCCAACTGTGATACCTAGAAAGCCCAGTGGACTTGGCACTAGCAAGAGATCCCCTTCAGGAGCCTGTAATCAGTAGCAATATGCAGTGGTACAGAAACAGCTTCTCCAAAACAAAGCATGATTTGTTTTGCCAGTGCTCACACAAAGGGTATTAAGATAACACAGACCTACATGCATACCATCTTACCTACTCTTGACATTCCTCTCCAGCCCCCAGCTAGACTTGATTTAGCCTTGGTATCTCCTATTCTCTTGGGAGCCAAGTTACAGCCTGGTTGCTGCAGACCCTGGCGCTCAGTCAATCTGAGTCAGCTTTTGTAGCAGCTGACAACTTCCCCCCACCCCCTCTGTAAGGCAGATCTTTTCACAGATCAGGGTCTTTTGATCATCTCCTTCTCACGGTCACCTGATTGGAACTGAGGAGTTCAGGTTGATATTTCAGGGCTATAAACCAGGCTAATGTGATTTGAGGGGAAGCTCCTTATCTAGGCCATTGTTTTACCCTTCCTGCCTATCTCTTTGACCACCCCCTTTGATTTGCCCTGCATTCAAGCAGGGTAGGATCACACAGATACACTGAGGGGCATCTGAAATTTATCAAAGGTGATGCAAATATTTTCCACTGCTCCACAAGCTACATATGAGATTTCTGAATCTGAATCCTTCCTATGTCATCAGATATCACTCAGAGCATGAATAAGGCTTTCCCTCTCTGTTTATTATGCTGCTTGCCAGAATGGTTACCTTGTTTTTCCTATAACCTAGCTTCTTTACAAGAATAGGTTGTTGACCTGTCACTGAACCCCCAACCTGGAGGATCAATGGACTGCTTTTCATCTAGTACCTACTTTTTGACCTATCTTCCGCTCCCCCTAGCTCAGTCATTGGAACATAGCAGTCTTCCTACTGTGTCAAGGTGCAGTCCCTAGGGCAGAATATTAACATCTGATTAACTATTAATCTTCTCAAGACGCATCAGATCTGCATCTTGTGTGCCACAGTTTGCTTCCATATCAAGTTTTTAGTCTCAATTTCTCTCTCTCTCTCTTTTCAGATGAGCACAGAGACCTTCCTGGTTAAGAATCTACTTAGATACTTTTCTTATCCAATGGAAATATTGTCATTTCAGTTTTTCTATCCTTGCCCTTAAACTCATGACTTTCACTTTTATTCCTCTTTAAATGATATGTTCTTTTCAGATAGAAGCTGGTGATTTGTATTTTCCTTCCTCCTGCCCCATCCAGTGGGATTTTTTTTGTATGTGATGGCTAATTGCAGCCATTTAAAAAAATAATCAAAATATCACTAACTTGAGAAAAGGAGTACTTGTGGCACCTTAGAGACTAACAAATTTATTTGAGCACAAACTTTCGTGAGCTACAGCTCACTTCATCGGATGCATGAAAGCTTCACGAAAGCTTGTGCTCAAATAAATTTGTTAGTCTCTAAGGTGCCACAAGTACTCCTTTTCTTTTTGCGAATACAGACTAACACGGCTGCTACTCTGAAAACTGACATGAGAGAATTCCCTGATGAGTTCCAAAGTTCACAGTTTCTAATGCTCTTGGTATTTGATAGCTTGTATTATACTATATGGTTCAATAATATCCCACAGGTAAACATATTGTACTCCCCTGTTCTTTCACTGGGAACAAATTGGTTTCCTATCTTGCTCAAGAAGTAGGGCACAATATAGGTGCAGTCATGCAGATTACTTGAATCTTTAAGTGGTACCTTTGATCTAATCTTCCCATGTTAAATGGTGCACTCATCCTTCAGTAGGAGATGAATGCATGCATGCAAGCAACACTTTGTTTACTGAGAGTCCCATGGTAAGTCTAGGGTTCTATTTTTTCCCCACTGTGATTAGAAGGCTCTGTTTGAAAACTAAATAGAAAGGATTTGAAAGGTGAGAACCAATGCTGAGCCAAAGATTTGGATGATTATGTTGTATATGTGATCCTTAGGCTTCTCTAAGGTACAGCAATTTTTTGATCTAATATCCTTTTAAATATCTCTAAAACTGGTAATAATAACAATATCAGAACAATTCATTTATTTTTCTATAGTACCCTAAAATGAAGTATCAGCAATAGTGTTGAATCAAATTTTTTGTATGAGAAATGTTTGATAAGGAAAGTGGCCTTAAAAGAAGGGATATGGATTAAAAAAATTTCAGTCCACACCCTTGAGCGACTGTGCAGACAGCACTATGTTGATGGGAGAGCTTCTTCTGTCGACACAGTTACAACTCTCAGGGAGGTGGAAGTATCTATGCTGATGGGAGAAGCTCTCCCATCGGCATAAGTTGCGTCTTCACTAAGCGCTCCAGGGGACAAGCGCTTAGTCGGTAACTGCACTTAAGTGAAGCAAGCTCAGGGAGAGGTTGAAAACCAACAGAGCAATTTAGATTCAGAGATGAATGGGAAGCCAGCAAAAGCAATGGAGCACTTGGTGATATAAACTCTGTTATATGGAATCAGGTCTACCTATCATAATGTTGCTGAACTCTGCAGTGACAGCTGAAAAGTATTCTAAAGGGATTTGTTAGATCTGGCTGGAAAACAGAAAACCACTTTCATAAAATGGTTTCCATTTTATTTAATTGAAATTTCATTTTTGTCAACAGAAAAGGAGGACTTGTGGCACCTTAGAGACTAACCAATTTATTTGAGCATAAGCTTTCGTGAGCTACAGCTCACTTCATCGGATACTGTATGTATGCATCCGATGAAGTGAGCTGTAGCTCACGAAAGCTTATGCTCAAATAAATTGGTTAGTCTCTAAGGTGCCACAAGTCCTCCTTTTCTTTTTGTGAATACAGACTAACATGGCTGTTACTCTGAAACCTGTCATTTGTGTCAACGTTTTTTCACCAGCTCTAGGATCTGTTAGGGTAGATGGGCTGTCTAATTCTGCTACTAATTTTCACTGATATTAGTTTAAAATATCAGTAGTGCACATGACCCAAGTGGTCAGTTACATCCGTACTGAGAAAAAATATGTAGACATCAGAAACAATATGAAGTTACCCAAAACTGCTTTTACTTACAAATGTATAGCGCTGGCCAGGCAATCTGTAAAGAAATTTATTTCTAACAGAAAAGCTATTCAGGCTAACATGCACACAGAGCTAGAGTATATGTTTATGTCACTGCATTTTATTTTTAGTCAAATGAAAACATTACTTCACTGAGGGTTTTGGGTTAACCTGAAACATTTGTATTTTAATTCAGCTACCAAACTGAAAAATTGGTTATTCACGCAACTCTACTCATGATTCAGATCAAAGAAACAGAGTTACAGACTTATTAGTTCACAATTTACTATATGATGTGGGCTGATTCCTATCCACCCACATCTTACAGTAAATTAGGAACTAATAAGTCTGTTGTTCTGTTTCTTGCTGAGAGTTTGTGTGTGATTGGTCCATGAACAGATGAGAAAATTTGTCAATTGCCAGAATTATTTGTACATTTTTTTAATTTTGGAAAGAAATATTACATTAATGGAAGGCAGATGAACAGTGAAATATTGTGGAATGAGTATTTCCTCATTTATGCTGATATCACTGTATTATTTAGCACAAATTTAACAACAGAAAGTGTTATGTTTATGTGAACTCTCCATTTAAAAAGTACAAGTCTTCCATATTAAACTATCAGTGGGGAAAGGTCAAGAAGGTTTGGAGTTTAGTTTTGGTACAGAAGTGCATGCAGATGTTTTGATACTTATCTAAACCATGAGTGAAACTATTGGATCTTCCTAAATGGGCTAGAAATCTGATTTAAAAAAAGCTTTCTTGACGTATTTCAGTATGTTCACTTCTGGTCCCAGCTAAAATTTGGAAATAAATACAAAAAATCATAAAAAAAAAATAGTATCCAAACATTTCAGAACCTTAAAAAAGTCTCCCTTGCAATGTGGTTCTCAGAATGGGTGAAGAGTCAGACTTCCTAGTTTTTCCTGAACTAATTCACTCATTTTTACCTTGGATCTAGAAAAGCCATTCTTTGCTTCTATCATGTTCTTATACAGTCAAACAACTATTGATTTCCCCAAAGAGGAGTGCTTGTGAATGGTATAACAAAATTTGCTGGTATTTGAAATACACATCATGCATGATTTTCATCTAGATGGTTATTTAACTGGGAATTGGTCCTGCTTTGAGCAGGGGGTTGGACTAGATGACCTTCTGGGGTCCCTTCCAACCCTGATATTCTATGATTCTATGATTTGGTGCTAATTGGTGCTGTTAATATAATCAAGTTCTCCTTGCCTTTGAAACAGAGCTTATGTACACTGCGTGGCTGTTGCTGGAATCCACAAGATGAAACACACATACCCTGGTGCTTCTTCTCCAAGAGTCATGGGTATCAAGTAGAGGGAGGTGTGAAGCAAACAGATACAGGTAAGTAGCAAGCTGTGCTCAAGCAGTAAAGTACATCCTTGGTGTCCAAGTTACTGTTAATGTATACTCTTTAACAATATTCTCTTTATATAAAGTTTTCCCCCATTGATGTGATACATTTCCAAAAAATCTGGTATTTTTGTTGCAGTGGCTGGGGCTGATCTCTGCCTGCTCTTTGATCTATCTTGAATTGTGTCATAATAACTCTGATTCCTATCCACCTTGGAGGTTCGGTTCCAAAAAATAAGGGATGTGTAAAACATTAGAATGTGTATTTATTTATAAATAACAAATGTAATGGCATCATCAAGGTGTTCATGTAGCCCATTATGCTTGTCTATATCAGTTACCTGCATCATGCAGAGGGTAGAAGTACCTACCAAGGCAGAATCAAGCTGGCGAAGGATACTTGCCATCTACCCAGAGCAGGGGGAAATGTGAAGCAGATTGTGTCCTGTTCCTGGGGCACTGCAATGACACATAGCCCCATGCCCAGGGTTTGTGGCAAAGCCATAATTTAGCCCTGAGTAATTCATGACATGGTGGAAACCCTTGTCCTTTCTTGCCCAATCCCCTTCACTTGTTACTCTCACTTGCTGCATCATGGGTAAAGTTAAATAGAAAGCTCCCTGGAGGAGGGGCCATCTAAAGGCCATCTCTTTGCATTTGTGCTGTAAAGTTCCATGCACCCTTTTGAGGTCTATATAAATATTTTTATATATGAACCTACCATGTAGATCTTTATAGTAATGTAATGATTTTTATAGTAAGACTTTTCAAAGGATGCACACCAAATGCATTAATCCTTAAGGATTCTATAGCAACTGTGAGATGTAGATCTCCTTTATGATAAAAGGTTTAGAAATCCTGACCCAAGAAAAGTTTAAAACAAAAACAACAACAACAAAAACTAGGCATGTTTAGTCTTGAGAAAAGAAGATTGGATGGAGGTGGGAGGGACCTGGTAAGTCTTCAAATACATTAAGGCCTGTTACAAAAGAAGACTGTGATCAATCATTCTCCATGTCCACTGAAGGTAGGACAAGAAGTATTGGGTTTAATCTGCAGCAAGAGAGATGTAGGTTAAATATTGGGTAAAAAACTTTCTAACTGTAAGGATAGTTAAGCACTGGAATAAGCTTCCAAGGGAGGTTGTGGAATCCCCATCATTGGAGGTTTTGAAGAACAGGCTAGCAAAGCACTGGAGAGTGAGGGTCTTGGTATCCTTGGCCCTGCTTCAGGACACTTCTAGATTTACATTTCTGTGATTCCATGGTGCAATAAAGCAACAATATAATATATATATATTTTTTCTTGTTAAGGTTTTATGGCTAAGTTAAAGAGGCTGCCTTCACCTTCCCTATTTGGAAATGATATTAACACTGTCCAGCTCACGGGAGAATATCAGACAACAAATCGCTTCCGGTTCAAGGTTACATTGTTTCTTATGCTGTTTAAGATTAGTGTTTTACACTGCTTCATAACACTGGAGAAGCGAATGGCAGAGGAGATTGGTAGTGTTTCCTTTTCTCTCCAGTCTCTGCTTGTTCTAATTCATCCTGAAGACTGTCAGACTGCTTTCCAGAATCATGCTCTAGCTGTTTTACAGCACACCACAACACTACAGCAATGTGGGAGAGGTAGTAAATAACAATACCATATCCAATTGGAATCTGAATAGTTAGGATTATTAGCCAAGTCTGTTTGACCAGGGCAGGGAAATTGACACTCTTACCCCCACTCTCCCCAGAGGCACCAGCTTCCTCATTTCCCCTGGGGTGCTCGACCCCGCCCCAGGCCCAGCTGCCCCTCCACCCTTCCCCCAAGGCCCCACTCCAGCCCTGCCTCTTCCCGCTCCCACTCCTCCCTGCCCCCTCTTCCTGCCCTGTTCCGCCCCCTTCCTCAAGCGCACCCCGCCCTCACTCCGACTTCTCCCCCACATCGCTGGGAAACGCTGTGAGGAAGGGGTAGGAGCTGATCCGCGGGGCCAACAGTAGGTGCTGAGCACCCACTATTTTTTTCCGCATGGGTGCTCTGGGGCCAGAGCACCCAGGGAGTCAGTGCCTATGCCCCCCATTCCCCTCCCAAAAAAGCACGGGATCTATAGTCATCAAAAGTCCTCTGCTGCTTTGTTTTTCCATCTCATTTGAAATGAAGAACTGGGTAGTGGCTCAAAAACAAATGTCTGAGAAATACTGCTATAAACTCCCCATTATTCCTAAATAAAAATTCCAGTGGTGTTGAGATTAAATACAGTCTAAGAGTAAATATAAATATGTTAACAACTGCATCATCTTCGGCTGTATAGGGTCAAGTCTGGTTAGTATTTAGAGGGGAGACCTCCAAAGAAAAATTGGGGAACTATAGTAAGCATTGTTGCTTATTCAGTGCTTAGCCCCTTATTCTGAAAGTCAGTACTGAACCAATTCCCCAACCAGCCAATGAGTTTCTAGAAGTGCCATCTTTTGGATGAGATATTGAATCCAATTCTTTATTACTTGTAGTCATTAAAGATCCCATGGCACCTTTCAAATATTAAGGAACATTAGCCATGTAGTCTTAGACAAATTTCTGGTAAAGTTCCCTTTTTAGTTTCAATCAAATACAAGTCATTTTTAATTTTTTGTCCTAACAATTGCAGACCTCCGCCAACACTAGGGTTTCCAGAGCATTCTAGAGGTCTGCAGGGAAAATCCATCAGCCTATGTGGAAAACTGGCTCTGACTGGCTGCCTTTCCCACTCCTCCCACCTCTTGGGGAAGCAATTACAGGTGGCAGTTAGAGCTCTCCCACATCCCTGCAGGAGTTGTGAGAGGTTTGGGGGTAGCAGAGGAGAGGGAGCTGCTGATACCATTTTTACAAGCGGGAAACTGGGAACAGAATGAGCTCAGCAGCTTATGGCATCTCTGCTCCCTCCACTCCTCCCTTCCTGTGAAAAATGGCTTGGCTCCCTTCTGCTCCTGTCTCCCCTTTCCTCTTCACTGCAACTCCAGACCTAGGAAAAGGGTGAAGAGCGCCTGGTGCTGTGCCACCCTCCTGCTTCCCACTTGGGCCTAAGAGGAAGATGAAGAGCCCCTCAGGTTGTGTTTCCCCCGAAGGTTGAAGCGGGGGTTTAATATCCCCTGGGGGGCTTCAGGGAAACACGTGCTAGGAGGCAATATGTGGGACTGGAGTGGAGCAGAGTTGATATAGGGCTGGGGAGCACAAACCTAATTGGTTTGGGGTTGGGGGCACAAATATAACTGATTTGGGGCTGATGGGGCCAGAATTAATTAATATGGAGCTGGAAGGCACTTGACTGATGGTAAGGTACTAGGGGTACACAATTAATTGATGGGGGGCTGTGGCACAGGCACATAGAGGGCTAGCGGCAGGATAGGGTGACCATACATCCCATTTGGGCCGGAGCAGTCCCTTTTTAAAGCCCTGTCTCGGCCGTCCCGACTTTTTTTTCAAAAGGAGGCATTTGTCCCGTTTGCTCTTGCTGACTTGATCAGTTGATATAGTTAGTTCAATACATATTGTGATTCAGGAAAATGTTCTAGTAGATAAGTAGAAGTTAATTTTTGGACCTCTAATAATTTAAATGTAACTGTTTAATCTGTGCAGATCACTGATCCTAATAAAAAAAGATTTGAAGTTCCTCATGAGAATGTAGAAGCTTTTGGTGGACCCGCAGCCTCCAATTTAAAGTATAAAGTCGATATCATTCAGAACCCTTTTGGTATCACTGTGATGAGAATGAGCAGCGGCACAATGCTGTAAGTAATTTTTGTGCTTTTTATAGATAACACTACAATAGGTGTTCACCCTGAATGCTCAAATCATGTAATAAAATAATACCTGTTAGAGATGGAATGAAGACTCCAATTAGGCCATCTAGTCTGTTTCTCTGCCACTCTAGGTTTGTTCCTTGTTTGTAGTACTACTTTGTCCAGTTTAGCTAAGGATCACATGTGCAGATAAGGAGGTGTGAGGTCTTTGGTCAAAAATACCCACATAACTGCACATTACTGACCTTTGTGGGCATAATTACATTCAATTATACACACAATCTGTGTACTCAGTCTAGTGATTTGCATGGGCAAATGTAATCATGTACTTTTGCATAGTGATTTCAAGCCTTTCTTCGAGAGATGTAGCTATATTTTCCACATTTACCTTTTTTATGTTGTTTTTAAATCCAGCTGAAGAATTTTCAGATTTGACCACAAGCTTGAACCAGGAAATATAGGAACAATTATATGCAACTTCCCAAGTTGCAGCTAGCATAACTTTTTGGACTATACTATGTGGCTGGACATTGTTGTCCCACTTTTGGAGTAACACCCTTGAGCTCTTGCCAGAGACAATTAAGAACAGATTCAGCAGTACAAGGAAATCATACCTATCTGATGGGAGGCCTTTAGAAGGGGAAGGGGACAGGTGCATCTTTTATCCCTGGTTGTTCAAAGGGAGATGGCTGGAAGACTCTTGCCTACAAATGCCAGAGTGTGCAGGACTGGTAATGAAATCTATTAGTTCTTGGGGCAAAGCACCAATTTTTGTTAACTGACCGATCAAATAATTCTGTAACGGAGATCAGCCTGGGAGATATCCTGAGGGCTTATCTACACTTAACATGCTGCAGTGGCATCGCTCTAGCACCTCAGTGAAGATGCTACCTAGGCTGATGGGAGGGCTTCTCCTGTTGGCGTAGGTAATCCACCTCCCTGAGAGGTGGAAGGTAAATCAGTGGGAGAATTCTGACCTAGTGCTGTGCACACCGAAGGTTAGGTCAATTTAACTGTGTCGTTTGGGGTGTGGAATTTTCACACCCCAGAGTGATGTAGTTATATTGACCTAATTCCTAGTGTAGACTAGGCCTGAGATCCATTTAAAATTTCTCTCCTGGCTGACATTAAGCCAGGCAGTGAAGAAGCTTCCTGCCACTTCAGGACATAGGGTTGTAATCTGAATGGATGGAGTCATAGGGACAGGGGTAGGACTGGGTAAGCGGGTAATGCTGGTTTAAGGAAGCATCCCCTTATTACAGGGTGTTTTCTTAGTATTGCAAAGGCTAGCAGACATGATGGCTTTTTCTGGCTAGACAAGAGTCCTAGCTTGGATACCATGGTGATGAGGGCTGTATCTATAAAGAGTAAGGATTCCTCAAATCTCTTTAAAAATAGATGTAAGTTTATTGGCCAGACAGTTAAAGTCTCTTATGTCTGTTTGCATGCATCTGTAACCATTGTGGTCTCTGTCCTCAGGGAATTACATATACTAATTACTTGCTTGGGCCCCAATCACTAAGGCATGTGGTTTGGTTTAAGTATGTGAGTTATTCAGCTGGCTTCAGCGGAGACTATTCGTGCTTCATTTTAAGCACATGCTGAAGTGCTTTGCTTGGACCCAGGGCCTGGTCGGACCCAAAGGAGACAAGGAAGTGTAGAGGGCCCTGCGACATTCCACATCAAGCTACAGAGCAGGCTTCCACAGTGGAGTGAGAATTTCTTTTGAACATAAAGCCAGGGGAGAGGGATTTTAAAAAAAGAGAGAGAGAGAGAAAATCCAGCCTTCATTATCTGTCATAATGAAGCAAAAAAAGGGCAGAAAAACATTTTGTTTCCTTTTCAGGTCATCTTCAAAGTGTCAGACAGAGGATGACACATCTTCACTGCCTTTTGTGTTCGCTGATATTCAGTTAATCTTTAACAATTTTGAGTTGGGTAAAGGCAAATTAAGGGGTGTGAGGAGGAGATGGAAGATGCAGAATTCTAAGTAGTGATGCAACACAGCCTGGATATTTCAGAGGAAGCTGTGAGTGCAGGAGCTGGAATTGTGCAACCAGCAAAAGCAGGAAATGTACTACAAAATATAATATTCATGAGAACATAACGGACCTCAAAAGTTCCAGTTATATCATCAGAAGGAACTAAAGGGATCGGTTTACATTTTGAGAGGCTCATTCAATTTATAAACTCTTTCTAGAGTTTTCTGGTTCAACAGTGTTACTCATTTGCTCACAGTAATATTTTGTCCAATATGTCAAAGGTTCAGGCCCTGAATCATGCAACTTCCACAGGCAAAACTCCCAGTCAGGAAAAGAATTTTGTTCTGTAAGGGGGTGCCTCATAAACCTTTGTTTTACATCCACATTAATTTATTTTAGTTCTCATGTATTAATTTGCTTTTTTTTATGTTAAAATATTTCACAGAAGATCTAAACAGAGCCACTAATATTCTTGGGTTCAGCAAAGCTGCGCTTGGTGCAGAACACAAGTGAAGGGCATGAAAAGATGGCCGTAAACTACTTTTGAACTCATGGTCCTGGCAGTGGATTGGTCCCTGGTGTAAATTTCATAGAGTTAAAGGCCAGAAGGGATCACCTAGTCCAGGGGTGGGCAAACTTTTTGGCCTGAGGGCCACATCAGGGTGCAAAACTGTATGGAGGGTTGGGTAGGAAAGGCTGTGCCTCCCCAGACAGCCTTGCTCCCACCCCCATCCACCCCCTCCCACTTCCCACCCTCTGACTGCCCCCCTCAAAACCCCTGACCCATCCAACCCCCCCGTTCCTTGTCCCCTGACTGCCCCCTCCTGGGACCCCATGCCCCAAACTGCCCCCCCGGGACCCCACCCCCTACTCTACCCCTCCTTCCCTGTCCCCTGACTGTCCCCCTTGACTCCTATCCACACCCCTGCCCCCTGACAGGCCCCCCGGGACTCCCATGCCTATCCAACTGCCCCCTGCTCCCTGTCCCCTAACTGCCCCCCTGGGACCTCCTGCCCTTATCCAAGCCCCACCCCTCCCCCTTCCACCCCCTTCAATGCAACTCAGAGCAGCAGGAGTTTGCAGCCCTGCTGCCCTGCCGGAGCCAGCTGTGCTGCCCATGTGGTCGCGTGGCTGTGGGAGAGGGAGGACAGCAGGGGAGTGGCCGGGGGCTAGCCTCCCCGGCCAGGAGCTCAAGGGCCAGGCAGGACCGTCTCACTGGCTGGATGTGGCCCACGGGCTGTAGTTTGTCCACCTCTGACCTAGTCTGATCTCCTGTATATCACAGGCCATTAAATTTCACCCTGATACCCCTATATTGAGCCCAATAACTTGAGTTAGATGAAGCTGTTGTGTGCCACAGGCAAAGAACAGGACAGACCGAGCTACCACCATTGCCTGAGGCTCCTGCAATTGCAGGGACTGAACTAGGTGAGGTATGCCCAGGTGATTGATGTCTAGACTGCAGAAGTTGGTTAAAAAATGTCCAAGGTTCCTGCCAATCTGTCCTGGGGGAAAATTCCTTCCTGACGCCAAATCCAGCGATCAGTTTGACTCTGAGTAATGAGCAAGATATACCAACCACGCATCTTAGGCTATATCTACACTACACACCTGTGGCAGTGGCATGTAAAGTATGCATGGCTACATGCTGCAGTGAAAAGCAAGTTGTGTCACACTGCAGCATGTAGATATACGTGTTAGTGATATCATGGGGGCAGGCAATGGGGAAAGATTAGCCTTTCCCCGCTGCCGGAGTCTCTTCCTGTGGCAGGGAACGGTTCCAGCAGAGGGGAAACAGTAGGACACTACTACACTGCTAAAAATAGCCGTGTACATGGAGAGGCATGATTTGGGTGAGTTGAGAGTCATGTAGGATATGTACCACATGTCTTCACTCTACTAGCCTAAGCAGTCAATCACTGTCTACATTGCTATTTATATCCAGGCTAGGGGGGCTACTTGTGTACATCCTCTACATGCCGCCAAAAGAAGCGGGCAGTGTAGATGTACCTTAAGAAAGAGAATTCACAGTATCACCTCGGAGCACTGGTCCACCTTGTCTGGCTTCCAGCCTCCAGCTGTGTAGCCTCAGGAGTTCAGGGCAGCTCTAACCTATGCCACCTAATTGTTCGCAAAGGAATCTAGCCATGTCTCCTCTCCCACAACATAACCTCTCTGCTGGGGGTGGGGTGGGGTGATATACAGCTGGCTAAACCAGCCCTATGTCCATAGGTGCGGGAACTAGGAGTGCTGCGGATGCTGCTACAGCCCCTAGCTTGAAGTGGTTTCCATTATATACAGGGTTTACAGTTTGGTTCAATGGTTCTCAGCACCCCCACTGTAAAAATTGTTCCAGCACCCCTACCTATGCCACCGGGGGATTCTCCCATACAGGGAACCTTCATCTGCCCATTTAGGGGAGCTTTCCAGCCCATTTGTGCCACCAGTGAGAGAGGGCAACAGCAGGGGCCGGGAGCCAGCCCAGTGCTTAATAAAATCACATATTATATTATAACTGCATATTATGGAATGTGCTTGTTACAAATAGTTTGAAGTTCTGAATTACCAAATTATATTGTTGCTGGGCATCTGCTGTCTAGGAAAAGCTGGTGCCAGTCAACATTGACTAGGTGATATAAAAATGTAGATAAAATGTGTTTAAAAGTTCTTAAGCCTATAAACACATTAAATACTTTGATCCCCCTTATTTTCTGAAAATGAAATTTACTGCCTAACTCTGAAATCCAGTAGTAGTAAGTGTCATGGCTAATGTGCTTATTAAATGAATCAAAGAATGATTACCTGTCAAAAGCTGGGGTTGTTATCAGTTATGAGTTGGGGTTGTTATCAACTCTTCAAATTTAATTCATTGGCTATTAATCTTAAACTATTATTAGTATTGTTTACCCAACTGAGGTTAAAATCCTCCAGAATGATCAATTCACCACTATTAAATGCACAATAGGCGGATTTAATATTCGATGAATGGTTGATGACTGCTTGAATGGGGGCATGGCGGGGGACTGTAAAACTAGTTCAAAGGGAATGTGTATGGAAAAATCACATGAATTAAACACTGCTGAAAGACTGCATAAATTGTCTTTCACTGTTTTGTTGCATTTACCATAAATACCCACAAAAGGCAGGAAATTCAGTTACAGCTGACTCCTGTACATGATTATCTAATCACAAACCATTGTTTAAAAAGGGGCAGCTCCTCAGCTGGTGTCAACTGGTGTAAATCCATTGAAATTCCTGGAGCTCAGTTGAGCTACACCAGATGAGGACCTGACTCAATAATTAAAAATAAAAATCTTCTTCTTTGGGGAAGGAGGATAAGGAGGGACCAATACTTGTGACTTGTAATTTACTTTTAAAATAAAAATAATTAGAGCTAGTAACCTAATAACTTCCATCATCTTTCATTACCGTAATAAGTCCCACCAATTAATAATTGAAACTTCATAGGCCAATAACTACCACTATTGTCCCAGACAAAATGCACAAAGCACTGGGCTAGTTCATTAACAGTACATATTTTGTTCCCATGGAATCATTAATATTTATAAAAATCTGTGAATATGTGGACCAGAACCTTACTGAAATCATTAAAGCTATGCCAAATTCCCCCCAGCTAAGGATCTGGTCCACAATGCCCTATATTACTGCACAGTATTGTCATGTTATATATTACTGACAAAATAGGGTAGAGGAAAAAATAAAAAGATCAAAATGAAAAGAGCCCAAACTCTGTCCATTGTACTGACTTATTTATGCATCATTTATTCTTAATTTCTAATACAAAGTTTAATATTCTAATATTTGACGTATACAAAGTACTGCTTTAACTATACCAGTATAATTAAAGAACTACCATCGCCCTAGTGTGTAAGCACTTATACTGGTATGAATTACTTGACTTGTGCCTCTTTTTATTCCACGCGGAATATAGGGCTGTCACCACTGCCTCTATCTTCAGGCAAGTCTACACTACAAATGCTGCATCAGCACAGCTGCCCTGCTGTGTCGCTGTAGTGCTTTGATGAGGACTCTCCCATAGACTTAGCGACTCCACCTCTGCGAGAGGCAATTGCTATGTCTGCGGGAAAAGCTCTCCCACTGACCTAGTGCTGTCTACCTGGGTGGTGAAGGTCGGTATAACTCTGTTGCTCAGGGGTGTAGATTTTCACACCCTGAACGATGTAGTTCTACTGAAGTAAGTGTGTAGTGTAGATCTGGCCTTGGACAGTCTCTTGATGTAGTCTTACCTTCTTCCCATGTCATTTTGATAGCTGTAAATTCTGCTTCTTCTGTGCATTTCCATGTTATGCTTGGTCTACCTCATCACCTCTTGCCCTGGGGGTACCCATCCAACGCCTGCCTTGTTAAGTTAGTCGGGCCTTTCCTCAATGTATTTCCAAGCCATCTTCGTTTGTGAGGGATTTTTGGCCTCTGATACTAAGGATTTGTCTAAGGCGTTTATGAAAACTCAGGTCTCCTAGTTTCTGTGCCATGCAGTAAGACAAATTTTACAATGGTGTTAAATATTCAAAATGGGATGAGCCGGCATCTCTCCTTCTCCCAGAGGTCTCTCGTTTTGCCAGCTATGTCTCAATAGCTCCCCAATATTTTTAATGTTTTAGAAATAAGGATGCAAATTGAATAGCTTAGCCGCTGCTTTGTCCAAAAATCGCGAAGGGATTATGAGAACAGTCTAATGGATTTGGAGCATTTAAATATCAAGGAGCAAAATTCCATTTCATAATCTATCCTGCGTAAGGAGCACACCAGGGAGGGAATTATGACTCTGAGAGCCATAAATCTGACCCTGACCTGCTTCAGATTTGTACCAGTAGTGAATCATTTCCCCCTCCATGACAGCATGGCTGCGCTGGCCAGCACAGCGGGGGCAGAACCACAGCTCTGCCCAATTCAAATCTCTGGCTGCTTACTCCATGCTCACCTGTGCAAGAAGGAGAATAGCAGCCCATACAGGTTGCTGTCCCTGTTCTGTACTTGGACCTCCTAGGTACATAGTCCATAGAGGGGAATAGGTTATCTGAACCTCAGTGGGTTAGTCTCTTCCTGGGGCTTGTGACAAAGCCCCTAGTGATAGCTTATTTAAGACTGTGGTCTGTACTCTTTGTTAAATATTGTTTTTGTTTGTTTGTGTTGTACTAAAAAAGAAAGAGCCCTAGAGGAAAAAAATCATAAAACTGGCAGATAATACATGTGTATTATGGAGACATAGCACATAGCTTTGCCATAGCAGTCCTTCCATGTATCAGTAAGATAATGTGGGTTTTTTTGTTTTGTTTTTTACACTGTTTAATCAGGTTCAATACTAGCATAGGACCACTTCAGTATGCTGACCAGTATTTACAGCTGTCAATCAAACTGCCCACTGGAAACATTTATGGAATCGGAGAACACGTCCACACACAATACCGGCATGATGTTAACTGGAGAACATGGCCCATCTTTACCAGAGATGCTTTCCCCAATGGAGTAAGGAATGATTAATTTATTATGCTTTGGTCTTAGCAAGTGGTTTCTGAGAATTAAGAGTGATTATGCATTAAACACATTTTAAAATGTTGTTAGTTTTTGCTATCCACGATGGATTGGATATTTCTTAAAAGCCAGTCATTAGCATGGTCTGGCTGAGCTTTTCTTTAAAGACTTGTCAGCCACACAATGCGGTTGCTAAATGCTAGATGTTACTAATTGGAAAAAAAGCCTCACAAAAAAGTTAGAAATATTTTGATTTGTATGTTTATTTGAAATGTTGAGAATCAGTGGGTAAGTTGAGAAACATTAATATGAGTCTTTAGTTTCAACTACTAAACTAAACAGATAACAATATGTTCAAAGAGGTGCTCCGTGCAAATAAAGATGACACATGCATTCTCAGTTTAATGACAACAGAGTTAAGCATATAATAGTAAAGTTTCATTTAGAGGCTGAATCTTTGCAAGGTAAGTCATGGATGTCAACAGCTATTTGTTTCCAGTCCTTATTACTGTCTGCCCTGAATCTTGGTTTCCTGGACACCCATTTTCTAATAAATATAACTGAAGATTCTTGCTAGCAGCTTTGAAACCCTCTAGGCTTTGTTCCAAGCTTTATTGACACTTGCACACAAAAGACGAACTGTACTGCACTTTCAGATTCCTGACCCACAATGCCTTATTAACTAAAAGGCTGCTGAGTATGAGTGGTGTAAAGTCAGCTGTGCCAAATAAAAGGTTCTGATTAAAAAAAAATGATATTCATTTTCTGATTGTCATTTTTTCTGACCATATATTCCCACACTTAACCTCATCTGCTCTTCTGGGGGTGTAGACATTCATATCTCACTGTGGTGGTGGTGTTTCTTGGTATTTGTTCTCCCTTACCATAAACCTTTGAACAAGGGGAAATGGCTGCAAAGGATTGTAAGCCCTCTAGTGAACTATTTGCAAATAAGCAGATAAGGATCAGATAGGTGTTGGTACGTAGACAGATTTTAACCATTATGGATCAACAGAAAAATAACTTATTAATGAAGGACTGCTTACTAATAACAAACATATCTCTTGCCATATATAAAATCTTTTAGGCTTTGTCTACACTGGACTTTTGTCAGTAAAACCTTTGTTGTTCAGGGGTGTGGAAAAAAAGACCCTCAAACGGCAGAAGTTTTACCGACGAAAAGCACTGGCGTGAACAGCGCTTTGTCTAAACTAATCAATATAACTTTTAATGAAGACCATTCATCATTCTGGCCCAATTCAGCAAAGCTCTGAGGCAGGTGCTTAATTTTAAGCACATGCTTTGCTGAATCAGGGCCTCTATTGAGTATTCAAACCTATCTCTTTGACTACCAGCCTTTAAGGAAAACCTTACCTGTTTGCAATTAGTTCAGATTTTGAAATCTGTGGTCTTGATCCAGCAGTTGTAATTCAGGCAGAGCTCCCAGTTGACTTCAGTGGGAGTTTTGTCTGAGCAAGGAGTGCAAGATTGGGTTGCTATACAGCTAAATTATGGCTGTCCTGCATGAGTATACTAGAGGAGGAGTCAGTGCATAGAATCCTTTCCCCCTCATTGCACGGTACAGGTGGCAGCCATTATTTGGTCACTTAGGCCTCAATCCAGAAAGGGACTTAGGTGTTGCAATGCTGAGCTTTTTAAGCACCTATACATTGCCTATGGAGAGAGAGATGCCTGAGAAGGGGATCCAGAAAAGCTAGCACACTATGTGGGGAGGTGCCTAAGCTATCCAATGGGAGATGCCGGTGAGAAGGGTGTGTCGTAAGCTCCACCTCTCTCAAAGTTTGCTGCCTATGTTTCCTTGCAGTCAACTGCTGGGAATCTCTCTACTGGAGTTAGGCGCTCTTGTGAGAATGGCTTAGGCTCTAAAAACAGCCTCAGTTCCTGCCTAGCTCCTCACAAAAGTATGTGTGTATGTGGGTGTTTATGAGGGAAAGGTGGAAGAGGGAAATAGTGGTCTCCCTATAACTTTTAATTTAGTGGCTAGGGTACTTATCCAAGATATGGGAGCCCCAGTTCAATTCTCCACTGTGCCAAGGGACTGTAGAGTCACACTCATTTTTTCTCTGGCCCAATAAACATTTTAATAGTTATTGAATACAAAATAGAACAACAGAAGATTGAGGGAGGCCCACCAGAGAATATCGCACTGTCCCAGGGTTAGGGCACTCATCTGAGAGGTAAGAAACTCCTGGCAGAGTGAGGGAATTGAACCATGGTGTCCCACATCCCAGCTCAATGCCCTACCCACTGGACTTAAGGTTATAAATGAGATTGTCTCTTTCTTCTCTTCCCCCCATCCCCCTAGCTTTTGTGTGTGTGTGTGGTTAGATGTGCTCTGAGCACATCTATTGAATCAGGCCCCACAGGCAAGACTGGCAGTGCAATGCCTTATCTCCACCTTGTCTGTGAATCACAATAAGGTTTAGGCATGAGAGAGGCATCTGGAAGCTCACTTGAGGTAGTAGTGCACCTGTGCACAGGCAGAAACTTAGGTACCTAGGAGATTTCTACAGTGGAAATGTAAATGTAAGTGCCTGGTGAGCTTAGTCACCTAAAGGGTTAGGTGGCAGATGAGAAGGAGTTTTGTAGATCACAATAGTACCTACATTTGGCCTTAGGCTCCTAAATCCCTTTGTGGATCTGGGCGTAAGGGCCAGATTTCAAAAGGTGTTGAGGCACCTAAAGATGCATATAGGTCCCTAGGAGTTGTTTCAAAAGTACCAGTGGAAATTAGGGGCCTAGATACTTTTGAAAATATCACTAGGCACCCAACTACCATTAAAAAAATCTGGTCCTAATTCTCAAGCAGAGGCAAGTGAAGGCCAGCCAGTACTGACTGCAGCAACCAGGCCATAGAGAGGGTCTGGAGGTACGTCCATGGCCCCTCTCTCACTGTTCTGTAGGGAGTGTAGCTACATCGGTGGAACAAATGTAGCAACTGCTTTCTCTAAGTATTATGTAGGACCAGCTCTGAGGCATGCCTGTTCTTCTAGTATGGTGGTTTAATTTCCCAAGGGATTTGGGTGGTGGTCTGAATTATCCTTCACAGGAAGGGAGAAAAGGGGATTTATGACAGACTAATTATGTTTCGGTAAAAATACGTGTCACAGGACTTCCTGCCCTCACTCTACCTTTCTGCTGCCTTACTTTTTCCATTATCTGTTTCCTTTGGAAGCTGGTCAGCCTTGCGGGAATTAGGTAGGAGGAGCTAATTATACACAGGTGAGGTCTAATTACTACAGACGCACTCTCTTTGTAAACCCACTCAGCAAAACCACTGTGACTCAGCGAAACCACAAGTCTTGATTTTGTTTTGCAAAACCAAAATCAAGGGTAAGGCATGTCCCTTTACACATTTCAGTGGCAGTTGGATAAATGATTCTGGTTTTGGTTAATCTCTACTAATTCTACAGCCTGCTATTTGCTTCACTTTGATTCTTGGTGGGTGGAGCTGTGGGGCCAGATCTTTACTTGTGTTAACCAGCATAGCTCAATTGAAATCAATGCAATTAACTGATTTCCTTTTCCTGAGGATCTTATCCACAGTGTCGTTTGTGCTGATCATTCTTTTGCAGGAAAGGAGGACGACTATGACAAAGTCTGTTATCAGTTCACAAGTTTTTTTTGTTGCTAACGATAGAAGAAACAAATATCGGTAGTCATGTAATTAAAAAGAAACAAAGCTCTCTTATTTACATTGAATACTTATGGATATATGTACGCCCTGAATGGCATGTGAAGTATATTGTCGAGTTGATGTGCACATATAGCTCACAAAAACATTATTGGGATGCATGCATACTTATCAAAAGGTCTGTCATGTCTGTCTACTTATTTTATCTGCATGTTTTAAGCAAACTGTCTGTGTACTGATTTTCCATTTATTGGTGAATAGAAAACATCCCCGTAAAGGAGAAAAATGCAAGAAAATAGGAAATAAAAATATAAGAAAAATTCAGGGGTTTTGTTTGTTTCTTTAGCAGGTATGATCAGCAGTTTCAGTTTGAATCTCTCCAGGAAATTTTCAAAATGTATCAATCTGTGTGCCTATTGGGTTTTAATTTTCTTCTTTTCCTTCTCTTTTATTTTAAGGGCACTCATAACTTATATGGAGCTCACACTTTCTTCTTGTGCTTGGAAAATAACAGTGGAGCCTCTTTTGGTGTGTTCTTAATGAACAGTAATGCCATGGGTAAGAAAGACTTCTCTATAACTATTTCTAACTGCTACAGCTTAACATTAAAAAAAAAAATTATCTGCTGGATTGCTACACAGTGAACCAAAAGTCAGTTGATTTAAAGGTCAGAATCAGGCATGCGTTTTTAGCACAGCTACACGTGTAAAACTTGACAGGAAACTGTGTCTTTAAAAATATCAAGCAGCAGCTATATATAATAATAAAGATAGCAATGTTAAATATACTTAAGGTGAACAATGGCTACTCTACAACTAGCTTTAGGATCACATATAAGGCCCTACTTCCACAATGTATTTGCCTATGGCTGGAGCCCTTTTGAAGAGTATAGTGCTCTGTGCAGGTATCTGCCCATGTGCAATGCATTGCAGGATCAAGGCCTCAATTGGTAATGGACAGGTCATGAAAGGATCATAGTGTTGCTTTTCATTAGATCAACATACACAACTATCCCTGCTTATCAGAACTGTCTAAGTCTTTTGAGAAGATGCATTGAAAATCTCATGAGAAACGGCTTCCTCACTGGCTTTCTAGAGATTCCCTTTTCTTTGCAAAGGCATGTCAAATAAAATAAAATCTGAATATTTCACAACTTCCATTTGGTTTCAAGTGATGATTTAGGATGTCCTTGTTTTTTTCTGAACTCATTTACTTATCCTTCATGCGAACATTGAATGGATACATTGACTGTTTAGCTAATGTTTAAACTTTCCTCTATAATTCCTTTTCTGACAGAATTTGTTCTCCAGCCTGCCCCAGCAGCAACTTACAGAACAACTGGTGGAATTCTAGATTTTTATGTCTTCTTAGGAGACACTCCAGAGCAAGTTGTTCAAGAGTATGTAAAGGTATGTTTATATCAGATGAGGCAGTACTGTAAATAATGTAGGTGCTGATAGATACTCTCTAGCATGATCACAATATATTTAGTCATTTTGTATTTGTTGTGATTATATTGCAATGAAATGTTTCAATGGATGCTTAAAGGCATGTAACAGTCTGTAAAGAGAGCGCTGCCCTTTGTTCCGTGGCCTTTTTCCCATAGTGTAAAGATTCCATTATCAATGACAAACCGCCAATGCTTCTCTAAACCTTCCGTAATGCTAATAACAACATTAGCCATTATTTTTATGTGGTTTCCCTTTGTTCAGATCAACATCATTTTCAAGGAATGCTCTTATATAACATAAAATGCCTTTTGAAAACTTAGGGTAGTTGTAACCATGTCACTCTCAGGATATTAGAGAGGCAAGGTGGGCGAGATAATATCACCTTGTCCCTTTTGAAAACTTACTGAGGCAGTATAGCCTAGTGCACAGAGCTCTGGAACTGGGACGCAAGAGTGCAGGGTGACCTCAGGCAAAGCACTGGACTGTAGAGTCAGTCTCCCTGTTTCTGTGACCCAATTAATATTTAGTTCAGTTATTTCAATTATTTAATTAAGGTAGAAGACTTCAATTGGAGAGATGGAGGGAGACTCACGTCAGAATATTCCATAGCCCAGTGGTTACAGCACTCACTTGAGAGGTGGCAGATCCCCATTCAAATTTCTTCTTCTCATCAGACAGAGGGGGGGACTTGAATCCATGGTGTTCCATATCCCCGGTGTGTGGAATAAAGGATATAAGGAAGGGCTGCCTCCTTCTTCTCCCCAGCTCTCTGTTTTGTGTTGAGTTAGGTGGGCATACTATGGGATTGGGTCCTAGATGCAAGTTGGCTAAGGACCACCTATCTTCCCCTGGTTCATGGATTGCTAGCGGATATAGGCACCTCCCTGCAGCCTGGATTTAGGCAATCATCTCTGTGAGAGGGTTGGGGTTTAAGATATGCCTCCCCTGTGGCATCTCCCACTGGTTACCTTAGGCAGCTCCTCCCCTATTGTGCTGGCTTTGTGGATCACATTCTAAGGCATCTAGGCACCTAACAAAGGGCTGGTCTATACTACACAGGTCGATGTAAGACATCTTTTGTTGACCTAATTACGTCAGTGTCTACACTACAGCCTTCCCCTCACTGAAGTAAGTGCCCTGCTACACTGACATAATTCCACTTCCACAAGAGGAGTAAGGTTTATGTCAGTGTAGTTAGGGCGACACAGTGTCAGTGTAGATACTGTGTTACTTGCATGGGCTATTGGCTGTCTTGTCAATTTCACAGCTCCTGGGCAGCTGGGCAGCTGGACAGCTGGACCCCCCCTCCTGGCTGGGGGCACTGCAATACTGAGTGTTGCAATGCCTAAGTCCTTTTGTGGTTCTGGGCCCAAGTTCTATTAATATTACTTATCCACGGTAATACAGTCCTAAAATCCTGACTTCTCATATGCTCCAGTATTTTAATGTACACTTGCTGTCCTTTCCATAGTGATACTTCTTCCTCTATAGTTTGTCTTTATGACTTAAAATCTGATATCCCTCTTCAATAATTAATTGGTTGCATCTCAAATCATAATTATTATTGTTATAATTTGTACTGTGATAGTGCCCAAAGGCATAATTCAGGATCAAAGCTCCCTATTAGGTATTAGGTGTTGTATAAGCACATAATAAAAGACAATCTCTACCCTGTAGAGCTTACAGTCTAGTTTAAGATAGGAAACAAGAAGTGACTGTAAAATTGAATAAGGGCTAGAGGGAGAGGGAAGATGAGTAATAGCTATAAGGATTACGTGGTCCCATAGTACTAGCAATATGCACAACTTCATTGATCCAAATAATTTAAGTTTGTAGTTTTTAAAAGTAAATATGGAAAAACTTTACAGTTGTAACCGCATAATATCCATTATGGTTCCAAGTGCTAGACATGAATCAGAGTAATTTATAAGCACTTTCAGAGAAGTAAAGAACTAGGGAATCCTGCACTGACAAATGACATATACAAATTGAAAATGCAAGGCCCCCTTTTTTACTTAATTTTCATTTCTTAACTTTCAGCTGATAGGAATGCCTGCAATGCCTTCATACTGGAGTCTTGGATTCCAGCTTAGTCGCTGGAATTATACCTCTCTTGATGAGTTGAAAGTTGTTGTAGCAAGAAACAGAGCAATTGGGATACCCTATGTAAGTAAAATATTTTTTTTGGGGGGGGGTCGATTGGGGATGCTGAAGCAGGTCAGGAATAAATCATAGGTTAGGATCTACTTTTACAGTCCTGGAGTAGTTTATTACAAGTTAGTTCTGGTTAACATATAGAAACTGCTGTTAACACACCTTATAGAGACTTCGGTATCTTTGAGGACTTTTAATGTTAGATTGAGAGTCAAAATTGGGGAGGTTACAGTTATTATTCTTTGTATTACAGTAGCTCAAAAGGTATGTCTAAACCACCTCCCAGACTGGGGCAAGAGACTCCGGCTTGCTGGGCTCATGTTAAAAATAGCTGTGTTGACATTTTGGCTTGAGCTTTAAAGCTAGGAATGGGGCTGGACTTCAGAGCCTGAGCCACAACTTCAGAGCACTGTCTAAACAGCTATTTTTAGTGCAGTGACATGAACCCCCTATGTGGACCTGGCCTGAGAGGCTCAGCAGTGTAGACATACCCTTAAAGGCCCCAGTTGAAATCAGTACCCGTTTGTGCTATTTTAAGACATGCTAAGAGACAGTTAGTGCCTCAAGAGATAGACAAAGGAAGCACTGTTATCCCCATTTTGCAGATGGGAAAGTAAGATACATGCTTACATGCTGTAGTACACCCAGAGCTAGCGCCTAGCATACTTGCTGCTCCTTTGTAGAGCGTCACTGAAGTGTGTTACACGGCACATTCCCCGTCACCACCCAGAGCTGTCCTACCTTGCAGTGTCAGAGACATACAGTCTTTACAGCTGCCTACTTTTGTTGAGGGATACTATTGTAAAGAGAGATCCTAAATGGCAGAGATGTTAGCACCTAACTTCCACTGAGTTTCTATGGTAGTTGGGTGCAAAACTGCCATTTGTACCTTTGAAAATCTCCCCCATAAATTTCATCGCTTACATGATCTCTGTGCTGCTCACAGTTAGTATGAAAATTAGCCAAAGTTCTTACTGTCTATCCATAATAAAATAACAAAAATAAGTTTACTCCAGAGTAAACAGAACATAATCATATGAAAATACTCAAGGCCCCAGGCTATTGTTTCTAATATACAAAATAAACTATGCTATCTTTCAGGAAATTCAATACACTGATATTGACTATATGGAGGAGAAGAAAGACTTTACTTATGACCAAGAGAAATTTAAGGACCTTCCTAAATTTGCTGTGGACCTACATGACCACGGACAAAAATACATTATTATACTGGTAATGAACTAATTAACTATTTCACTTTACCACTGAAACAACATTGCTATTAGAATTACTTGTACAGTGTAGTTGCATCATACATGCATTTGACTTACGTGAATTCAACTATACGTGCTTGGCAAAAAAAGAGAAATAACAATAACTCACAATGGTGGAGTACTGTACAGGAGTCAATGGGAGAGTGCTCGGGGGTCAATTTATCGCATCTAGACTAGACGCGATAAATCGACCCCCGCTGTATCGATCGCTGCCCGCCGATCCGGTGAGCATCTTGCCACGCTGAGTGTGATTCTAGTATTTAAAGATACATATTTTTCGTACAACATGGCCCTAAACGCAAACCAACTACTTCATCTGGTGCTCAGCCGAAGAAACAGCGATCTGTTCCAGTGCTGGAGGAAAAACTGGCTGTGCTGGACTTAGTGAGAGATGGTATGTCGGTGTCCAACGTGGCAAGTAAATATGGCTGCAACGTATCTAGCATCCGTGCCATCAAGATTCAACAAAGAAATTTGTCAAGCCGTGGCATCAAGTGCTCCAATAACTGCTAAGGTGACGAGCCATGATAAGAGTTTAGCGAAGAATGAAAAGGCATTAAACTTATGGCTGGAAGACATGAACTGTAAATGTGTGCCTATCGATGGCAACACGTTGCGAGAAAAGGGTCTTAACCTCTATGCGCTGTTGAAGAGGGACAGCCTTCTGATGAGAAGGAATTCAAAGCCAGCCAAGGTTGGCTTAACAGTTTTAGGAACCGCTTCAACCTCAAAAACGTGCAGACTACTGGTGAAGCTGCATCTGCCAATGAAGAGGCAGCAAAAGCCTACCCCGAAAAATTAAAGAAAATGATAGAAGAAAAGGGCTATCTTCTGGAACAAGTTTTTAATGCTGATGAGACTGGGCTCTTCTGGAAGAAAATGCCCAACCACACTTACGCTTCAAAGCAGCTAAAGACCTTGTGACTGTGTTGTTTTGTGGCAATGTGGCTGGGCATTTAATAAAGCTGGGCTTCCTCTACAGGGCTGCAAATCCCCGTGCCCTAAAAGGCAAGAACAAAAATCTCCTGCCTGTGTTCTCGCAATCAAATAAAAAGGCTTGGGTGACAGCAGCATTATTTCTGGATTGGTTCCCCAAGTGTTTCATTCCAGAGGTCAAGCGGTACCTCGAAGAGAAAAGACTTGACTTTAAAGTGTTGCTGATCGTAGACAATGCTTCTGGCCATTCTGAGGCACTCCGGTTTGTGCATAACGACGTTGAAGTCATCTTTCTCCCTTTTTTATTCTTTCATTCTTCCATCTCTCTCTCTCTCTCTCTTTGACTATACATGATTTTCGCCTTATGCACTGCCTTTAGAACCTAATCCCCGCGTAAGATGAGACTCCACTGCATACAATAATTGTTTATTATTATAATTTGTGTAGATTGTATGTACTGTATATATCTATTGCCTAATTCTGCCATGCTTCAGAAAAATGGAAGAGTTTACCAACTCTCTCTTGTGTTTATTTTTATTAGGACCCTGCCATTGCCATCTCCCCTCTCCTTAATAAGACTTCATATCTTACCTATGAACGAGGAATGAACAAGGCAGTGTGGGTAAATGAATCAGATGGACAAACAAAACTCATTGGAGAGGTAACGAGCTACTTATGGAAATTGCAACCCCATCTGTACTATGTGTTGTCATAGCAGATAAGGTTGGGTCACTGCGTTTGTTACAAACTCCATTTTTAAAATTTTCAGTAAAAGTAGCTGTTCACAGAAATTGTTTTATAAAGCTGTATCTAGGAATGTAAGGTGTATTCGGGTTTTTTTTTAAAGACTTTTATTTACACCGTTAGGTGTTAAAAGGGGAAAAAGTGGGATACAGGGGCGATTTTTCTGAGGCACAAAGGACAGTTTGGCAGCCAGCTGCTATTGATTTTTCAATGGTATTCGGACATCTGACTTCCATTCTGTGCCTTTGAAAATCTCCAGGATCATGGAACGTGAAAAAATCACTTAGAACCACCTTTGCCTCTTCCTCCAATTTGTCTCATGCTCATGCTTAGGGCAACTGAAGATTGAGCCAATTGTGTGCACAAATTGATGTTTCCAACTCATTACATTTTTTGCTTTAGGTCAATGGTAAGCAACTAAATCAACTACATATCAGGCATGTCAACATATTTTAAATAGTCTAAAGAAATAATAACACAACAAACTTTCACAGTTGTTAGCCTCTATCGCAAAAAGAATATGCATTTTTAAATTGCCTGCATAACTATTTACTTGATATATGGACCATTACATTCTATCAAGTCGATAATCTGGTTTTAAAAACTCCCTGAATAGGTATTTATATTGCAGACCCTAGTAATTCTGAGAGCTGTTTGAAGAAGTTGGGCTGATGAATCACATTTAAAACACCTAATTAAGCATTTACATGAGCCCATAACAGCTATGATGTGACAACTCTCATATATTTCTATGAAACATGTGCATTACTTGAAGAAAAGACAAATACCACTGAAAAAAATCAAAGGAAATTAAAACGACTCCCTCCCTCTAGCTGTTCAAAATGTATATAATATTAATAACAAGGAGTCCGGTGGCACTTTAAAGACTAACAGATTTATTTGAGCATAAGCTTTCGTGGGTAAAAACCCCACTTCTTCAGTTAAGAAGTGGGGTTTTTACCCACGAAAGCTTATGCTCAGATAAATCTGTTAGTCTTTAAAGTGCCACCGGACTCCTTGAGGTTTTTGTGGATACAGACTAACATGGCTACCCCCTGATACTCATAATACTAATGTTGTGATATAGGCTAGTGACAAATGTGATGCGAAATAAAGGACTGAATCTCAGATTTAGCCTGACTTTCTTTGTTTTTGTTGTGATTGGGTACAAAACTTTAAAATACAGTAATTGGAACAAATTTTATGAAATACATATGATAAAAATATTATTAAGGAGAAAAGAAATGTTTTGAAGTGAGGTTTTCTTGGTTATATAAAATGCAGTGTAAGACCCAGTATTGTTCTCATTGGACTCTTGCCATTCATTTCAATGGAAGCGGGATTAAAGGCCAGATTTCCAAATTTTGCCTAAAGGTATAAAATTGGCTAATCAGACTGGTGCCTAACTCCCATTGAAATCAATGAAAGTTAGATGCCTAACTTGCTTAGGCACTTTTGAAAATACCACTAGGTGACTCTCTGCATCTTTAGACAAGATACCTTTGCAGATCTGGCCCAAAGTGCTTGGAATGTATGTTATACTTATTCTTTCTCATTCTTTGAGGTCAATGCAGTTACACACACACAGAGTAAACGTAAAGTATGGCTTATTATAGTGAGGAAGAACAATTGGCTCAACTTCCACATCTAAATTGATGCAAGAACATGGATATTCTTAGATGCTAATGTTCTCCTTCACCAACTTAATTCTTGATGATTGTATTTTAGGAAGCTGCTCCCAGAAACCGGCACAAAGCTGCTTCAAGGGTTTTTGCACTATTATTTAAAAGTGCACTTCAAATGGAAGTGGACTGCCAGGCAAATGAGGCTGAAAAAATGTATGCGCACACAGGACATTTACTCTTGGCTTCAGTTCTGGCATCCATTATAGCTTCTTTGAAATGAGAACTGAAAGAAAAAATATAAACTACTAATCATTGAAAGTAGAGTTTGAAACAGTTTTGAAGATCGCCGTGTAATTTCCCCCCACCTCATTTGGAGAACAAAATATTCCATTGAGTTTTCTGAGATTCTTACAGGACTAGATCCAAACATGGTTCAAATTATGTCCTGGGGAGAATTATTAGAAACTAATGGAAATGTTTGAAATAAATTATAAAGCTAAATCTTTCTTAATGGAATAGCCAGTTTAACCAGTTGCTCTTTACTTTCTTACACTGTAGGTGTGGCCAGGACGGACTGTGTTCCCTGACTACACCAACCCAGAATGTACCAACTGGTGGGTGGAAGAATGTAAGCTCTTCTACGATCAAGTGAAGTATGATGGGATTTGGATTGTAAGTCATTCACCCTTTTTTTTCATATGAAGCTAGTGAGAGTTTAGGATGAAACATCTTTTCAATCTCATCTCTTTGTACCGTAGGGATGTTTCTTATTAAAAACTAAAATAAAAATACTACTTATTTCCTAATCTCTTAACTGGAGAACAAAACACATTGGGTGAAATCCTGGCCCCACTGATGCCATTGGACTTCATCCAATGTATTTAGTGTATTTATATTTATGGATGTTGTCACGGTGCATCTAAAGTAACTTGACTTTGTCATA
The DNA here is from genome assembly GCF_965140235.1 of Caretta caretta. Taxonomy (NCBI): domain Eukaryota; kingdom Metazoa; phylum Chordata; order Testudines; family Cheloniidae; genus Caretta; species Caretta caretta. Next base: position 19,699,181 of record NC_134214.1, read on the forward strand.
ACTGTGTAAATGGGAGAGGAAGCTTCAATGTCTGCAAAAAATGACGACGACGACAAAAAACCCTACCCTGCCAAAAAATATTAAAATAATAAAGGAGGGAGAGTGAATGAGATTTCTTGCCCTTTTTAATAACTCTTCCAAACCGGTGTTACGAGTGTTACAATGCTAACGATATTTTCACCTCTAGTGAAAAATGTGGTAGGCTGGTGAAAAACAACTTTTAACTGACCAAACTTGTTTTTTTATACTCTCAGTCTAGGAATGAGCAAACCAAAGTTTACTGAAGTAAATGGGAATCTTTCCATTGACTTCAATGGGCTTTGGATTATTAAGTACCAGTTTAGCTACAGTAAAATTCTCTCTCTAACACACACACCCTGACCCAGCAAAGCACTTCAGCATGTGCTTAACTTCAAGTTTGTGAATACTCCAACTGAAGTGTTTTGCTGGAATTGGGACCCCAGCCTCCAAACTTTGGCCCCAAAATAAACCCTCACTTCATTTGAACATTCAGAAATAATATTTGTTTGTTCTTTCTTTCATTATTTCACATTCCTGCATCCTGTTTTCTGGGCAGGAGTGCAAACAGAAGTTACAAGTAGTTATATTGCAGCATCCAAAATTATGCTAGGTACTTAAAGGGTCATTGGGTCATGCATGACCGAATGAAGGGGCAAAAAATAAAATCTGGAAGTAAGAAGCAATCAGGCTGACTGTTAACATGTCAGTGGGTGTAGTATAGAATAGCAATGGTAGTCAATCCACTGTTTAAAGAGGAAAATCCTTTTATCCATATTTGTTACTTTCAGCCACAGGGATTACTGGGAAGTGGGTTCTTATAAAAACGTTAAGCAACAATTTTAATCTTTCTCTTCCTTGCCCATAACAAGCTAGTACACTTCAGAGAAAAGAGTCTAAGACGTATTGCAATAATAACTAACAACCTTAAACTGCTGATTTCAAATTAGAATGGTTAATCAATATTTTCTAAATCAACAAATGCTATTTCAATTTTCTTGCAAATCAGTTTTTAGACAAATTTCTACCTGGCAAATGATATAGTTGTTTAAACTGGAATTGTGTATTTATTTGTGGAGATTCACTGAGAGTTAACACACTGCCAAGTTTATAAATTTGCTGTGTTCTTCCATGCATAACCTTTTGCATAGTGAATTTAGGGGTACATACAAAGCCACAGTGCTGTGATGTCAACTAAAAATCATGTCAGTCACCATCTATAGGAAATATTATTGAGGACATCTTTAACAATCTCGAGCTACACTGCAGATTTTGACAGACAATCACAAAATACCCTTCCTGACCCTTCGTCTCTCTCAAACTGTATGGCATGGAGCCAACACTTGTGCTGAAGGTACCATGAAGATTTATATATGGAAGGAAAAGGTTATCCTTAGACTTTGGTTATTCTTTCATGTTCCTATCTCAGGGTTCAATTGTGCCACCTTTATTTGCCTGTTGTAGTTCTCATGGCTAGATTCTGGTTGTTCTTTATGCAGGCACAGAGTGAAGAGAGGAGGCAAGGAGCTGCCTGTCAACACTGAAATAGGGCCAGCTAAAATTATGCCCCTTGCACATCAGTGAGCACAGGGCTGATTCTGGGATGTTCCTCCAAGGCAGGCACCTTGCAATGCATCCACAGATAGGTGGGGAAGGGAACTGCTGGAGCCATGTCTCTACTCCCATGTGCTGGCCTGTGGAGCTGGCTAGCCACATGGGTGGGGGAAGAATGCTGCACCATCACAGGGGATATCAGTTCATGATCCACTCAGCACGCCAAGGGGGCAAACTGTGATCTGCCCCAGTGGACCTTCTGGAGTAGTGAGACTCCATTCTGCTCGTCGGTGCAAGGCTCTGCCTTAGCTTTATGCATGTAGCTCCATTGATTTAAATAGAACTATTGAGATAGTGAAGTGGTCATCAAGGATTTACCAGGATTTTTCCAGTATTATGGGTTGCACCCATGCTCCACCCCTCTCTTATTTCCTGTTTGTGGGTGTACTGCTTTCCCCTCTCTGCTCTGTTAGGTAGCCAAATAAAGCCATGGGTTCCCAGCCTTCAGTACTGCAAGTAGAGTGTTTCTGTTATGCACTAAGCAGTCCCAGTACAAAAGCTGGCAGAGTCAAAGTTCTATTCAAAATGGGAAAGAGTCAGTTGAATTTTGATTTTTGCCCTGTTTGAGCTATCACCCAGTGAGGTATGCATACATTTCTGCATAAGCTTATTACTGTCTGATACTATATTAAAAATCAGCAAAAACCTTTTCTGATCGTACAGGAGGAGTGCTTAAAAGAGGGCAAACCACACATTTTACAGAGGGTCCTGTGTGTGTGTGTAGAGGATCTGATTCTCATAATCTAGAATTATATTTATAGTCTCTCTGCTAAGTGGTAGTAGTTGTTGGGACATTGTAGATCAGTCCTCTGATGGAGCAGAAATATGTGAGTTGCTATTTTCTTTGAGTAAGTGGTTTCTTTAACATCATATACCCACCAGTCCTTGAACAAAAATGGCCAGAAAGGGCACACAAATGCTGCGTCTTTTAGCCCAAACTTCAGTTCCTGGTTCTGAGGAAGCAACTCTGCCCCAAGAATTAACTCTATAGAAATTAAGTCAGAGACCAAACTGGCTTGTGTTTGTAACAACTGCTTCCCACCCCACCCCCAAGAAATGACATCACAAATACTTACAACTTCACAGCATTTCTTCAAAGACTGCACACTGGGTACTCAGCACATAAGGTCAAAACAAACCACTCCCCCCAGAATGAACAAACAAAAAACAAACAAAAAAAAATAAACAAAACCCATGTTAGATTATGTGTAACAGCACCATCTTCTGGAGACTACCACCATAATTCATTTTTAGTAAGCGGGAAGGTTAATATGGTGGCAAATTGTTCCCAATATAAATTGGTCTATAATGCTTTATGCTCCTTTAGTGTTGTGGAACCAGTTCCTTTGTATTCTGCAATCCCTTGAAACAAAGAGATGTTGCTTTTGAGCAATTTATGAAAAACAGACACTTTTTGATAATATGCTTTTAAGTGTCTGTATGAAGGTATTTAAAGTCTCACTTTAAGATTCCTTTACATTTCCAGAGAGTGGTGATGTGAATCAGGCCTTATATGTTTGCAAAATTGAGCCCTTTTCGTTGAGCCCACCTTTCTTCCATTTATTATTTTCTCACTTCTTGGATGTATTCAGTCGATAAAGCCTCACAAAATTGACCTATTCCTTTTTCAAGAGAAAGTACAAATGTAAAAGCAATTAACCTGTACACGCTGCTATTTAATAAGTCACAGAAACCTTTCCTTAATATACAGCGACATGTTAATATTTGATTTGACTACAATGTGTGTAACTCCAATTAATGTAATAGAATAAGATAAGATTATACATGGCCTGATTTTGACCTCACAGGCACTCATTTCACACTGGGGTTACTTTTTTGACTTTATGTTAGTTGCTTTGTATTTATACCAGGATACATAATATCATAGACAGGCCCACTATCTTTTGTATGTTGCAAAACGGTGGGGTTTATAAAAAAGATTTGTGTGCTTTGATTCAAAAAATTCTTTATGTAAGTTCGTGCCCAATTCTTTCAAATGTCCAGTGAGAGACAGTGCATTATGAAGTGTCATTCTGGGACTGGATCTGTCACAGCTTGAAGTGAAATATAATGTATACATACCATTTATATCAGTGGTTTTCAGCCTGTGGTCTGCAGACTAAGATTTTCAAAGGAGTCCACACCGGCATTTGAAATGTTTTAAGTGTCTGCAAGTAAAAAAAGGTTGAAACCCACTGTTTTATACTCAAGTATCAGGGGGTAGCCGTGTTAGTCTGTATCCACAAAAACAACAAGGAGTCTGGTGGCACCTTAAAGACTAACAGATTTATTTGAGCATAAGCTTTCGTGGGTAAAAAACTCACTTCTTCAGATCTGAAGAAGTGAGGTTTTTACCCACGAAGTGAGTTTTTTTCCCACGAAAGCTTATGCTCAAATAAATCTGTTAGTCTTTAAGGTGTCACCAGACTCCTTACAATTTTATACTGATCATGGGTGCAGTCTTGCAAATAAACAGCTGAGTAAATTTGCACAAGGTACTATGGAAGGGCTCACATGCATAAGTCTCTGCAGCATCAGGATCCATATTATTATGTGGATAAATGGGTATAATATTCTATCTATACTATCTATACCTTAGGTGGTGAGTCTTTAGTTAAACTTTTTTTCCCCTTTCCTAAATGATCCGATGAATAAAATATAAGGATTTCATTAGGGAAAGATATTTAAGCAAATCCTATCATAGTCTACATTTTTTTTTTCCAGGACATGAATGAAGTATCCAGCTTTATAAAAGGTTCAGTACTTGGCTGTCAGCAAAACAACTTAAACTATCCTCCTTTCACTCCCAGTAAGTCTATAGTTTTTAATCATATGGCAAAAATCCAAGTGTGTGTGAGATACAAGTAATCAATTATAATGAGATGAGGGAAATTTTTACTTTTTTTTTTTTATGTTTTATGTTCTAAACATTCCTAATGACAGAAAAGATGAGTATATAGTATGTTATTCTCAGTGGCTTAGGTACTGTTTCCAGAACTCCTGAAGGCAAATGGCTTTTTCCAGTAAAATGTTTAATCATTTTTCAAATTATTAGCTGCATTTGCTAAAGTAAATGTTGCCATTGCTTTAATTAAGTCTAGCAATAGTATTGATTTTCCTTTATCATTAATAGCTTTAGGCCTGTAAGCATAACTAAACTAGAATTCTAATGTTTTATCAAGCAATAACTTTTGTAGGCCTGTCGCAGATCCAATAGTTCAATAATTTAGGGTGAAGTTGTGCAATCTTTCCACATGCTTGTGAGCGGTTGCTCACAGGAGTAGTCCCATTGGCCTCAGTGCATCTGCTTGTGCAAAGAAGTGGTCAGCAAGGCGATGAAGGGCTGCACCATCTAGTACTTAGTGCAGAATTTTAGATTCGTCTGAAGGTAAAAAATAGCTTTTTTTTCTGATCACACATGGCTCTAATGAAAAGAGTGGAAAGATTTCACTCTGTCAGAGATACAGTTGTAACCTGTGTGGGCATTTTTCCAGTGCAGTATTTAGGAGGTGGGAAAATGGGAAAGAAACAAAGAGCAGGGAATGTCTGTACAGAGCTGATTGGCACTTTGCACTCTAGCAGAAGCAAGGGACAGTGCATGGCCGTGCTGCTCTGTGAGCAAGACAGGACCCAGACTGCATCTCTGAGAGCTTGCTTCTCCCTCCCTACTGAGGAGACCATGCACCTGTGCTGGAGAAAGAGTAGCAGCGGAGCAGTGGCTCTTCCCCTCTTAGCAGGATTTAGCAAAGCAAGTAACCCATGCAGGGAAATAAGGAAGCTCCTTATGCCTCCTTACTCCGCGACAAAGGCATGCAATCAAGGTGACAGTTAAGCCCTTACTGAGCTACAGTTCTAAGTGCCGGAAGGCAATGACACTGAAGAGAGCTGGTGGCTACTATTTAATATTACCTATAGAAATATGATAAAAGATTTAATAATTTTATGTCCTGAACAAACTGAATCAGATTATATATCAATTCACTAAACTCCACTCTGATATAAAAGCTGCATTTATAGAAGCGTTATAGGTAAATGGGTGAATTGTTCAGGGTTCGCATATTGAGTGCCATGAGGTGTAGGGAGCTCCAAAGCAGGAAAGTACCACAGTTTAAACACTGATGAATAAAGCCAGTGTACCTCAATCTAGCTTAACCTACTGTCATATGATGTGATATTTACAAGCACCCATAGTTTCATTCTTGAAGCACTGTGATGAATGTAAATACTAAACAAAAAGGGCCCCTCCATTTTGTTATGTATTAACATAAAAGATTGGAAATATTCAAAATAAAGGCGTACTCCAGTGTTGTCATATCATTTTCTAAAGGTATTCTTGATGGACTCATGTATTCAAAGACACTTTGCATGGATGCAGTGCAATCCTGGGGAAAACACTATGATGTTCACAGTCTATACGGCTATTCCATGACCCTATCTACTGATAAGTAAGAACTGCTTTCTAATAATTGTTACGTAAAGGTATACTAGGTGGCCTAAAGTTGCAAAAGTGATTAGTGATTTTTAGGTGCCCACCTTGAAACTCTTTAAAGGAGTCCGATTTTCAGAGATTGTTGAGCATCTGCCCTCTGGGAAATCAGGTCCTTCTATGGTTTCTGAAGCTGGGCATCCAACACTGAAGCACCAAAAATCACTAGCCTGTTATAAAATTTAGGACGACGTGGCCGGTTTGCTTGTAGAATTGGTTAATGAAAGGAAGACCCTGCATTACTATTTAAAGTTCAACTCAAAAAAAGTCTTAAAATTTGTGTTGTCTTTAAAAGTGCTAGTGAACTGCCAATTTTCAAAGTTGGTGTAATTTCAAGACTATTTCAATCAAGTTTATTTCAATTTGAAGAACAAATAAAGCCATGGTTCTAGTCCTGACTAACACAGCCTAATGGACCATTATCCTGGTAGATAACTGTCTTCACCTCGTCCCATTTTGCATCTAAAGTTTCCAGTAAGACACACATGTCCTGCATGACAGATTTTGAATTGTGGAGTGTTAGAATAGAGGAGCTCTCTCTCTGTGCTTTGTTCTCTGCTTCTTTAGGAAGTGTGGTTTAAAAAAATCATAAGTTTTCAACATTTCCTTTCTCCCTTGAAATTCCTACACTCAAACTGGTAACTAGTTAATGTGTTGGACCCTCAACTGATCTAAATTGGTGCAGCTCCACTGAAGTAAAGCCAGTATATTCAAGTTGAGTATCTGGCCCAAAGTTTAGTGGGCTAAACAGTTTCAGAAAGATAGCTCATTTGGAGTTAATATCAGAAGCTCAGCTAAAATATATCTGGCTAACTGGAAGTGAGACAACATCTCTGGGCCTTATTATTTTTATGAATTAATGAATTTTAATTAGCAATATGGAAAACAGATAATCTATCAGAGTTCAAGTACACTTACCATGTGGTATTAATTCCAGTTTCATTTAATTTTCAGAGCTATACAAGCTGTTTTCCCTGGAAAAAGAAGCCTTACGATTTCTAGGTCTACTTTTGCTGGATCAGGAAAATACACAGGACATTGGCTCGGGGATAATGCTGCTACATGGAATGATCTGAGATGGGCGATAACAGGAATGCTGGAATTTAACCTCTTTGGGATACCTTATGTATGACATAGTTATTTGCGATAACCCTTCAAAGCAACAGATTAAGAATTAACAATGCAATCTTTTCATCTAATTGCTTGTTATCTAATCAAAACCAATATAAATCATGACCTTGTTCTTTAAAACATAAATAGTGATCTGCAGAAGTCCAGAATAAACAAACAAACAAACAACCCTCATCTGCCATGTACAGCTTTACACAATTGGCTGGATTAATTATGAGGCTGTTGTTACTGATTTTTGCCCTCCTCTGAAGTATCAGGTGTAGGCCACTCCCATAGCTGGGTTTCTGACTAGATGGACTTATGGTGTGATCTAGTATACTACTCCCTATGTTTCAAGCTATCTGTCACCCTTTATTATTGTTTCATCTTCAGTCATCAGCTCTATGAGCTGACATTATACAGTGTTTTGCCACTGCATTGGCAGTGGGATAGGATTGCTCATTTATAAATGAATGAAATGGCCAAATTCCATCTTCAGGATTTGCATTTCTGTGATTGTACTGCGCTGCCATCTTGTAGACTGCTTAATGTTATTTATTTATTTCTTAATCATGTATTTATGGTGGCACCCACTGTGTGTTAATGTTTTCCAAACATTCACGAGTGGTGCTCCAAGGAGCTTGTGATCTAAAGACAACAAGATGGAGGTTAGGGAGAAGGGGAATCATAATAGCCAATTTAGATACAAGTCAACTTCATTCACTGTAAACTGACCGATGTGACTACAGGTTGCTCAGTAAAGCCCTATGTGTGCAGGTACAAAAATACTCCAATTATTGTATTTAACACCAAGCCACTCCTTTCCCCATCATGCCATTCTCTTCCCTTTTAATTTCCCACTAGTTCCTTCTGATGCACCTTTCACACTGAAATAGGAAAAGGAAGGTGTTTTTTTAAGATGGTGGACTAATTTCATAGGTGATGTGCAAGGTAGAGCCCTTCACACTTAGTTGGGCTCCATCAGAACTACTTGGAAAAATACTTCGTATTACTGCTACCAATGTGCAAAAGAATGTAAGGGTTCGTCTACATGGCCCTGCAGTGTGGACTACTGGGGGTGTGAACTGCAGTGCACGCTAAAATGTTTCTCTGTAAGTGCCCCATGTAGACTCTGCGAGAACTGAAAAGTACCTAGTTTGTGTTAACATGGTCTTGTTTGAAATGGGACTTAAGTTTCTTTATTACATTATAACAGTTGGGGTATAAAATTAAAACAAGTTTAAAAGACACTTTGAAAAATATTACAGCATTTTTTTTAAAAGGAGATATACCTGACATCCCACCTTCAAATAATAATCTTTGATAATGGCTGTGTGTTATTCAGAACAGAAGCCATTTGACAGCTTTGGGTCTGAGTAAGATCAGATCTGAAAGAAGAAAGATGTCAGGCAGAAATATGGTGAACACCTCTCTCAGGTTTGCTATTGTGACAATTAAGGATATGTTGATTATTCACTGGAAATTATACCTTTCACTTTGCATCTCATCTTTGTAAGATTGGTAGTATGCCAATTAAAAAATATGTATACAAGCATATGTGAAGAGATGTGGTATGCTGTGTAATACATATAGGGTATATACAGTTTTTTGACACATACACTATTTGTGTATAATTTTTTAGATTGGTGCAGATATTTGTGGCTTCTTTGATAATGTCACAGAAGAACTTTGCAGGCGATGGATGCAAGTTGGAGCATTTTATCCATTTTGCAGAAATCACAATGCTGAAAATTATGCGGTAGGTTGCTAATACTCTTACAAAATTCCATAAAGCTATCATTACATTACCAATTTCCTACTACTGTTGCATCAATGAACTTACAAGTAGACTACCAACATTCCGTGTCTCCGCTAGCACAACAGAACTGGAACAAATCCACTGTAATGTAATTGTTTCCATTGTCCTTAGTTAATATTTACTCAGTCATTGAAACAACTGTTGTCCTACTAACATAGTGTAGGCATTCTGTCTCCTGCATTCTAATACTCTGTTCGATTCGGTTTTCTGGTCGAAGTGAGCTATATAGTTCACTGGATTGTAGTTTAAATTTTACATTCGTAGGCTGTCTTAATGAAATTCTAACTCTAAAAGATTCCCCTCCGTTGGAAATAATTGTCTGTACTGTGCCAAGTTCACCAGTGGCCGCAGCAGCTGCAACTTCATTGTGTCACTGTTCATGTGGACTCCAATGGAGTTGCAGCTGCTTACAGTGGATTTGGCCTACAGTGTTCTCCACAACATGTTTCCTTCTTCATGACAACAATAACAATCCAACCTTTATTTTCAGCCTCAGGATCCAGCTGTGTTTGGGGCAGATTCTGTTTTGGTGAGATCATCAAAGAACTACTTGAACATTCGATACACTTTACTGCCCTACCTCTATACCCTTTTTTACAAAGCTCATACACAAGGAGACACGGTAGTGAGACCACTTCTTCACGAGTAAGTTCACTGATCAAAATATGCATAAACGGTATTTTTTGTTGGGAAGAGGGCATTCAGTGGGGCAGAGTTTGATGCTATTGTATACATCATATTTATACACATTTATAATGCAATAGCTTTTAAGAAAGATCAATCATAGATCATTTCTAGTTTCCTAAATTATTATCATTTGCTCTAACACCTGCTATGAACAGTATGACATGTCAGTGGTAAATAAGGAAATGGCTTTTTGGCTGCGCATTCTAGAAGTTCCATTTCCTAGCTCTTAAATTCTTTAACAAACTATTTCTAAACAGGAAATATATGAAAAATATGATTATAAACTAAATAAGGAAACATGGGAATGTATTTCTGGCATTTGCTAATTTTCTTCATATGGAGATAAAAACAAGGTATAGTGTTATAAATTTCCAGTGATCAGTGTTGCCATTCTTCTGTGCCGATTCTAGGAAATATAGTGTTACCTATGGCAATAAACAAACAAAATAAATACTGCTACTTTCTCCATCATTTAGGTTCTATTCAGATGAAGCAACATGGGCTATTGATCGACAGTTCTTGTGGGGCCCTGGTCTTCTGATCACTCCTGTACTGGACCCAGTATGTTTGATTATATATTAAAATCTATCTTATTAACTCTTAATTGAGCACTGACATTCATATGATTTAGGACTCAGTTTTGCCTCTAAACGTCACTGCATATCTCCAATATTTGTAACAGCTAATATAATGGAGGGCACCCTATTGTCTTTACATTAGACCATTTGTCTGCTTGGATTCTTCCATGCTGCAAAGAATACATCTGACTTCTGGCTGTTCTCCTTGTAGCTGATAGCAGATCTCCAAAAAGATGTTTTAACCAGAGTGAATAGGTTTACTAACATACACATGTTGACCAGATAGTTTCATCAAGTAACCAGTGAACCATGACCTAGTAGAGCGAACCTAAGTTATAGCTAAATTAATGCAGAAACACTTATGAATGTGACCATTCACAAGCAGGTAGATAAGAGGGACCAGGACATAATACAATTATTTGTCAAGCCATGTTTCTAAAATTCACAAGCAGCTTCTCTTCATCTCTTTGTAATTTCACTGGAGAACACCAAGATCATGGATTATTCCTGTTGCAGTGATGACCCTCATTAATTCAAAATTTCCCCTTTGGCCCTCAGTCTCACATAGGCAATCACGTTTTTCAAGCTCTATCATAATACACTTGTTAAATGTACAAAACAAGGCATATCTGAAAAGAAATGTCTGGTACAAAGTAACACAAAAGGAGACTTTGGGGTAATTGTGAATATCAAATAAGACATCAGTTTGCAACATGATATGATAGCAAAATGAGCCAGTGTGATTTTTGGGCTGCATACCCCACAAAGGTATCCTGTCATGGAGCAGTGATGTAACAGTCCCTTTATGGTTCTGATGTGACTTTGCTAGGATTATTGTATGCATTTATCGGTACCTCCATACTACTAACATTTTAACAAGTTGGTGGGATTCAGAGAAAAGGAACATTGATTAGGAGCTAGAGGACTGATTTATGAAGAAAAGTGAAAAGCAGGAACTGTGCATAGCTAGGCTAAGCAACATTTAAAAGGAGCTATGATAATAGTCTACAAACATCTGACGGTGTAGATACCCCAGAAAAATAATTTAGTTTGGTACAAGGGGATATGACTAGGAGAAGTGGGATAAGAGAAAGGAAGAATTGAGGCTAAATATCAGGAAACATTTCTGATAGTGACAACTACTGGATTGTGGGATAATCTACAAGGAAAGTGACAGAAGCCTCATTGCATGGCACATTTAAAATGAAACCAGATAGATCAGTAATAAGCCTACTTTAGGGCATAAATCTTCATTGCACATGGATGAACAAGGACATTTTTTTTCTATTCTAACTTCTGTGATACTGTGGAAAAAAAGTCTTATACGTTGATCAGACAATTAGAGAGAAAGGTCCTTCTTCATAAACAAAAAATCAGAACAAATATTATTGAAATTGTCTTGTCAGCTTGAAATTGTCACTTTGGAAATGCTGCTTTAGTTACTATTTGATTTATTTGTCTTCAAATATGAAAGATGTTTCTTTATTCTCATTTCAGGGTGTGGAAACAGTGACAGCGTATATTCCTGATGCAGTATGGTATGACTATGAAACAGTAAGTAAAAGCATATAATAATGCTGGGCTGAGTCCATGTCTGTGTATTCTTCTCAACATTGTCCTCTATGGATTGGGTTGTGATTGTTAGATGTGGTAGAGGAGATAAACATGAAGGAAGCAGAAAGTTGAGAGAGAGAGAGAAGGGAGGAATGGAGGAGAAGATGGAAGAGAGATAATTAAGGGAAGGAGGCAGAATAGACAGAGAGAAAGGAGAAGAGAGAGCTCGTAACAAATATTAAGCAAGGTTTATGTTTCTTCTACATTCTATACAGTGCTCTGAACACCACCATCAGTAAATAAATAGTACAATATAATAATAATAATAATTGCAGTCTTTTCTGGGCATTCAAACACTGGCATGTTACCCTTATTTCTAAAGAAATTAAGTTAACCACTTCTGTGCCAATTCTTTTGCCTGTTGGCTGGAGGAAGAAGGTAAGGTTCTACCCTATGCCTGACACAAGACAGTGTCTACTTTCAGCCTTCCAGGATGAATTGGCCTTCTTTTGTGTGTTGATCGTGCTGGAATCAAAAAGTAAACTTTTTTTGTTTGGTGTTGTAATCTAAGGTGATTTTCTGTGGTAGTAGGCAGACAGTGTCTGAATAGACATTTGTGTATTATAACTGGAGAAATCAGGAGAACTGGAATGGAAGCTCAGGATGTGAGAAACCATTCTCTGAAGTGAGTAATGTAAAATACCCATTTTCTCTTCCATTCCCATAAATTAGGGTAGAAGAGAAGTATGGAGAAAACAACAAGCACAGATGTATCTCCCAGCAGACAAACTAGGACTTCATCTGAGAGGAGGCTACATATTTCCTATTCAGCAGCCAGCTAATACAACATTGTACAGGTACGTTTTATGGCTGAGCCCTGTGATCACACTGCTCTGTAATGTGATTTCAGGAGTGGGCTCAGAATTGTCAGATTTCAAACCATTGGGTGTATCATATGGGAACGTCTGAAGTCCATTGCATCCTACGCTCTTTACTCAAGCTAAAGTCCCACTGTAGCCAGGGGTACAGGATCAGTACTTCAGTGGTATTTGGATCAGGTCCTGAAGTTCTACAGTCAAACATATGGCCCAGTTTGCTTGTCAGTTTGCACACACAGGGTTAAATTGTAGCTATGTCACAAGTCATGAGTAAGTATCAACACATAGTTGAGCTGCCCGAGGAACAGACTAGAAACCAGACTAAGACAGAGACTCTCAATCTGGTCTCTAGGTCCCCCTTTGCTTCAGAGAAGTGGGGGTAAATAGTCTTCACCAATTTGTCCCACTCCCTGCTAGCCCATATGTGTGATTAGCAGCACTGTGGAGAATACTGTCGTCCATCTCTACTACTGTTGAAAGGGATGATCCCTTGTTGCCCTGTCTGAATATGAAGGATGAGTTGCTCAGACTGATTATTGCCTGTGGGACAAAGTGCGGATGTTAGACTAAATTCCTTTCTCAGTGTATATGTGGAATAACTGATTGATACCCACGTAATTAAGAGGAAAAAATGGCCTGTCCTATTGAGTTTAGTATTTAAACTTTGAGATTGGTAATAGCTGAAAGCATTGACATACTTTCATGATTAATGAAATAATATGATTACTGGTTAATCACATGTTAATTTTGTGTAACGATTTTTAGTCCTGCCACACATTTTCATCCATTTCCGTGAAAATGAAAGGCAATTTATCCAGGTGAAAAGTAGTTTAGAGAAAATCTGTTCTGTTGTGAAATTATTAAAAGCTCTCAGCCAAAAAATGGTGAAAGGAAATCTGTAAAATTTTGTAAACACAAAACCTCAGTTTTTAACATGAATCTTTTGGAAATGAAAATTGGTAGCATCAATATTTTTTCAAGATGTATCAGTATAAACAATGTCTAGATATCTTTTATACTCTTCAGAGAAAGTCTTTCATTTTACAGCCGCAAGAATCCGATGGGACTCATAATTGCATTAGATGACAAGGAACAAGCAGCTGGAGATTTATTCTGGGATGATGGAGAATCTAGAGGTAGGCACATTAGATACCCGTAACATTTGAAGTATTAGTATATTTGAAAATAATGATCTTAATCTTTTCATTGGTTTCATGGATCAAGTATTTTATATTAAGCAAATTAGTGGTATAACTTGAAAATTATATATGTTACAACCAGGGGGCCCAGTCCTGCAAATTCTTACTCATCTGAATAGTTCAGTGAGACATTAGTGAGGGTTTGGATATGCAACCTCAAGTGGAGAAATGTAATGTTCTATTCACAGTGAAGGTGCTGAAAGGCTTGTTAGAATTGTTGTTTATTAACACTTTAAAAAATCCAAAGTTGTATACCACATTGCTGAGATATTTTTAATACACTAAGAGGTGAATTCTACTCTCAAATTATCTGTTGTAAATCCAGATTAACTCCAGTGGATGCAAAGCTAGCTCGGGTACGTCTACACATGCTGCAGTCACGCATCTGAATTACTGTGAACATACCCTTGGATATGGGGCTAAATACGGAAAGTGATAAAGTTGAGTGCTAAAAGTGAGGCATCTAAATCCATCTTTGATTGAAAATGGCCTCATTTTCAGATGTACTGAGCACCCAGTGAAGCCGATATTTTGCCCTATGTACTGAACTTTATGCTTTTGCTGTCATAAACAATCAAATATTTCATCACTGATAATGTTAATAAGCCTTAATGCCTTCTAGGGTTGTTGCTGTATTGTTGTTGTAGCACTTGTAGCCACTAATCACAGCTGAGGGTCCAGCTGCTCTGGATACTGTAAACACACACAACAAAAAGTAGGAGGATCTAAGTGCACCAAAGTAGCAGTTTTTTGTTTAATAAATGTGAATCAAAATAATAATTTATATATGTTTTCATTTCTATCAAATGGCCAACTCAGCCAAATAAAATATCTGAGTTTTATCCCTTTAAAATACCATAATGAGTCATGATAATGTTGAGATTAAAGCTAATTTGGAAAATAAAAGGAGTTTGGAATTTGAATTGGCTATGATTTCCAGAGGCGCCTAAGGAGTTATGCACCCAAATTCCACTGAAATTTAATGGGATCTGGGCACGTAAATCCTTTCTTTGACAATCCCAGCCTTTGTCCTTTTTATTATACTTTTGTTAGACAAACCAGCAAGCAGTTTAAACATTTATTCCAAAATGACTTCCTGAAGACCTTTTATTGCACACTCAGGCTTTTATTAAAAAAAGATTTAAGGACGTGATCGTTTTTATTGTTTGTTTGTAACCTGTTGTAGCACCTTATATATATGTAAAAAAGCTAAGGCTGTGGTTTATGGCATATGCCCATTAAAACTAATGTATTTCAAGAATACCTGGTTTTCAGGAAGTTCTGACCTTACATTTTTAATCCAACAGCCTCATGCTATCCATAGAGAGAAGGGAATAGCAAAAGAATTTGAGCATGATTTAGCCGTGCTGGATAAATTTAAGAAGGAATTTTACGAGAAGTGTCTCAACAATAAGGACTTATGCGTAATGGAGATGGTCAAAGCACCACCGCGGTGGTCAAGAATAGATTACACTATGTCATTCCACTTATGTTTCATCTCTAGTCCTGCAAAATATGGCCCTGATCCTGCAAACACTTGTGCATTTGAGTGTTTTTATACACAATTCTCACTGAGTGAAATGGAACTTCTCTTGTACATAAATGTTTTCAGGGCTAAGATCTAAAGGTGGTGGGAAGGTTATGTAGGATTACTCGTGTTAACTATTCTGATTTCTGTCTATGATTCTGTCAGGTACTGACTGTCTAGTACTGAAATTCATTCTAACCTCTATGTTCAGATAGTGTATATCTTTTGATCTGTAAAACTGTTGAATATATCATCCTTGACCTCTATAAATGTGCTCAAGTTTGAGAACTCAGAGAAAATTTAAATGTAGTCTCCCTAATAAACCATCTTCAAAAAGATTCTGGGATTCTGCTACTGTTCCCCTGCCACCAACTCACCTATTCACACATCAGTTTTTAATTGAGAGGGAGATGGGAGAGGTCCCCAAATGGTCCACACTAACCCTAAACTTCTCACTGAGTGGCAGACCTAATTGTGAGGAAAGACCAGAAGGTGCTGCCCATCTGATTCTCCCATTGTGGGACACTTGGCTGGCTACATCATCCTAACTTCTCTCTCAGTCCCAATTCAACAGTACTGCCATCGTCCTAGGAGGTCTGCCTTCCTTCATATACTTGAGCTGTGAAGGGCTCGGATTCTCTTCTGGGTTTCACTGCTGTCCCTTTCAAGTATAAAGTGCCCAGTCTACAATTCCCTACTATCACATTGTACTCTGTAAATATTAGCTCAGAATACTGAGTCTCTGTGTCCTGATATTGAAGAATTGGGGTAGTAAGGGGAAGTTTTTCACTATCTCAAGTAGGAGGGCACCGTGCTAGCTGGATGCCAAAAAGTGGGGTTGCTTGTGCTCAGAAGGATTATTGTATGATGATTTTGCTTTATATTGTTGAAAGTGTTTTTTAAAGATCTATGCAATAATAGATACGTATCCTACTTATAGAATCCAGCTCTTATTGTTTTGACTCTACCAATCCTGAGTCAAGCAAAACCTTTCAAACTGTCCATGCTCTTTTCAGTCTCATGAAACTCTGGGCTGCCTTAAAGAAAAAGCATTGTGATTTGGCTGATAATTGCTGCAATAAATATCGGATGCCCCTGGCAGTTGCTGATATTTCTACAGAGGGAACATGTTCATTTTCAAGATCTAAAATAACTCAGATTTTATTGTACTAATATTGAGAAACAAAATTATATGAACTGTTATGATTTTTTGATCATTTTCTAAAACAAGTCTTCCTAAAAGCTTATGAGTAGCAATCTTCCTTAGAAATTGTTCACAATTTACTAGCAACCACAACCTTCTTCATGTCTGTCTTTTTTTTTAAAATCCAACACTGAAGTGTTTAGTAGTCAACTCTTACATTTGCTGCCAGTGAGGTATTTTATTCCCTGTTTCATAACTACATTATGTAGAGTATAAGTATAATAGATAAACTCTTTCGATAATAGATAATTGTTCAAAATATTTCAAGGAGTTAGCTTTGAAATATGTACATAAGGTTAAAAGAAAGTGTATACAATCCTTCTGGCAAGTAGCATTTTACTTACAATGCAGATGAATATCAAGTTTAGGCTCTCTTTATGCCAATTGCATGGCAAGGAACAATGTTCAAATAATGTTATTACTTTTGCAAAGTCAAACACTCAAAAGTTAGGGAATATCAGCACTGAGATGGCGAGTACATACACACACACTCACACGCACACACACACACACACACACACACACTACACACTGCACCAGCTGCACATGCTGTTTTTTTCCCACAGGACCCCTGCCTTGTTTATATCCCGATTTGGTGAAGCACTTAACCACTTACAATTAAGCATTGTCTTTAAGCATGCTTTGCCTTAGAGCATAATGACTTTGTAGTCAATGTTTCCACAGGTTTGCCTTTACAACAGCTTTTTCTGTAATCATTCTTTAACATTCTGCTCTTTAAAAGGAATAGAAAAAGAGCATGCGTTTAAACCAGGTCAATATCCCCATAATGTAGGATCAGTTACATGAACATCAGGGTGTGCAAAAGAGTTTAGTAAATCTTCATTTGTCCCTCATTGGAAGCTATGCAAGACAGGAATTATGTCTTTATATCAGGTTTCAGAGTAACAGCCGTGTTAGTCTGTATTCGCAAAAAGAAAAGGAGTACTTGTGGCACCTTAGAGACTAACCAATTTATTTGAGCATGAGCTTCCGTGAGCTACAGCTCACTTCATCGGATGCATACCGTGGAAACTGTGTGTGGTTTTTGGAGGGGGGTGAGGGGGTGAGAGAACCTGGATTTGTGCAGGAAATGGCCCACCTTGATTATCATGCACATTGTGAAGAGAGTTGTCACTTTGGATGGGCTATTACCAGCAGGAGAGTGAGTTTGTGTGTGGGGGGGTGGAGGGTGAGAAAACCTGGATTTGTGCTGGAAATGGCCCAACTTGATGATCAATTTAGATAAGCTATTACCAGCAGGACAGTGGGGTGAGAGGAGGTATTGTTTCATGATCTCTGTGTGTATATAATGTCTGCTGCAGTTTCCACGGTATGCATCCGATGAAGTGAGCTGTAGCTCACGAAAGCTCATGCTCAAATAAATTGGTTAGTCTCTAAGGTGCCACAAGTACTCCTTGTCTTTATATCAGTTTGCACAGCACCAAGCACAATTGTGTCCCTATCTTGACTCAGGCCTCTGGGTGTTACTATAATAATAATTTAGCAGTCTATTGGTTTCTAATTGTGACAGAATCCTATGCTCAACTTGTCAGTAATGCTGCGTAATATCTGCACTGTGCTTAGAAAATGTTCATTTCTCTCTCAATATTTTAGATACAGTGGAAACTAAAAACTACGTTCATTACCAGTTTTCAGTTACCAATGTAAGTAATTTTTCATAATGTTATTTTCATTGTGTTCATTTTAATCGGTAATGTTTTCAGTTAATCAGAGCATCATGTTTTGTTGTTTGTTCATTCGTTTTTTTACTAACTTTTAGATATCATGAAAACACCCATATTTCCTGATAGATAATAAAATTGACATACAACTATTTATCAAGTAGTAGAACTGCAAGATGATGATTGCCTTCAGCTCTCAACATACCAATGGGAGTTTTGCCTGAGTAAGGGAGGAGATGCAGTTCTATTAAAAATGTAGTCGTTGGCTCTATAAAATGTATTTTAATTTATTTCTGCATAATTTTGGGGGGGGGTTAGACTCTAGATGGATATTCTGTCAGTAGAAATAAATGTAACTATCCCACATGTATTTGCTAACAAATAATACTTTTATTAGGACAGCAAGTCTATGATTTCTTACACATTAAAAAGAGTCATAAAGTCTGCACGTAAGGCTGAATGTGTCCATTCTGTGGGGATGAAGAACTAGGGTAGGGAAGGAATGTTGCATCTACTGCATCATTCACTCCTTCCTTTGACCCCACGGAAGCCCTTTCATGCGTTCTCCATTGGACTTGGGTCTTTAAAGGGAGTGGTGGGGCCAGGATCAGAGCTACTGTATACAGCATTGTCCCCCTCAATGCATGGGGATTCCAAACCTAGATAATTCTGATTGGGTAAGAATTAATTCAGGTGGTGTTCCTTTCTCTACTGTGCTGAAATTCACCCAGGGGAACAGCTGGTGGAGGGGAAATTCACAGGAAGCATAGGAGTGGAACCGTGAATACCTTCATAGATCTGATTATCATTTTTCTTTTCCTTATTCTTAATCTAAAGTATTTTCCCTACATCAGTGGTGTATAGTGAAGCCAATGAGCTGGCATTTTAGAGGTGTCAATTTTTAATTTTTATTATAAGGAGTGAATGTCAGCAGTTTAATTAGGCTGTCAGTACATAGATAGTTGATAGTCTCTTTTGTCTCTTCTAGATTTAAACAAGAATTTTTAGCAGCTATTTAATGGTTGCATTCAGTTCACTCAAAAAGAGAGTGAATAAAGTTAAAAAAATCCTAATTGTCTCACATAATAAGTCTGTATTATTATTACAGCTACCATGACACTGACTTGTATAGAATTTAACAGTATCCTTTCCTGGTGACTGAGTGGTTCTGGGGACAGGTAACAGGATGTAGAGCCTTTTACTAGTGTGTCATCTGTTTGATACTACCACAGCTCCGTTGTGACTGAAAGCTACTGACTGATGGGAATGTGATAGTGTAAATGTCTTAATGTTGATTAAGTGACATGAGTGGAGAAAGAGTGCACTAGGGGTGATTTTTTATGGTGTGAACTAAGTGGTCGCCTTGTTTGCATTCTTAGCGGAGAGGCCAAGGACCTGATGTGTGCAGAGAATAAATTATGTAACTGGTTCCTTCAGGTCATAGCTGAGATGCACTTCATAGAATCATAGAATATCAGGGTTGGAAGGGACCTCAGGAGGTCATCTAGTCCAACCCCCTGCTCAAAAGCAGGACCCATCCCCAATTAAATCATCCCAGCCAGGGCTTTGTCAAGCCTGACCTTAAAAACTTCTAAGGAAGGAGATTCCACCACCTCCCTAGGCAACACATTCCAGTGTTTCACCACCCTCCTAGTGAAAAAGTTTTTCCTAATATCCGACCTAAACCTCCCCCACTGCAACTTGAGACCATTACTCCTTCTCCTGTCCTCTTCCACCACTGAGAATAGTCTAGAACCATCCTCTCTGGAACCACCTCTCAGGTAGTTGAAAGCAGCTATCAAAACCCCCTCATTCTTCTCTTCCGCAGACTAAACAATCCCAGTTCCCTCAGCCTCTCCCCATAAGTCATGTGTTCCAGACCCCTAATCATTTTTGTTGCCCTCCGCTGGACTCTTTCCAATTTATCCACATCCTTCTTGTAGTGTGGGGCCCAAAACTGGACACAGTACTCCAGAGGAGGCCTCACCAATGTCGAATAGAGGGGGACGATCACGTCCCTCAATCTGCTCGCTATGCCCTTACTTATACATCCCAAAATGCCATTGGCCTTCTTGGCAACAAGGGCACACTGCTGACTCATATCCAGCTTCTCGTCCACTGTCACCCCTAGGTCCTTTTCCGCAGAACTGCTGCCTAGCCATTCGGTCCCTAGTCTGTAGCTGTGCATTGGGTTCTTCCGTCCTAAGTGCAGGACCCTGCACTTATCCTTATTGAACCTCATCAGATTTCTTTTGGCCCAATCCTCCAATTTGTCTAGGTCCCTCTGTATCCTATCCCTGCCCTCCAGCGTATCTACCACTCCTCCCAGTTTAGTATCATCCGCAAATTTGCTGAGAGTGCAATCCACACCATCCTCCAGATCATTTATGAAGATATTGAACAAAACCGGCCCCAGGACGACCCCTGGGGCACTCCACTTGACACCGGCTGCCAA
This sequence comes from Caretta caretta, assembly GCF_965140235.1. Lineage (NCBI taxonomy): Eukaryota > Metazoa > Chordata > Testudines > Cheloniidae > Caretta > Caretta caretta. The sequence goes on from NC_134214.1 coordinate 19,719,993, forward strand.
CTAGACATGGAGCCATTGATCACTACCCGTTGAGCCCGACAATCTAGCCAACTTTCTACCCACCTTATAGTGCATTCATCCAGCCCGTACTTCTTTAACTTGCTGACAAGAATACTGTGGGAGACAGTGTCAAAAGCTTTGCTAAAGTCAAGATACAATACATCCACTGCTTTCCCTTCATCCACAGAACCAGTAATCTCATCATAGAGGGCGATTAGATTAGTCAGGCATGACCTTCCCTTGGTGAATCCATGCTGACTGTTCCTGATCACTTTCCTCTCATGTAAGTGCTTCAGGATTGATTCTTTGAGGACCTGCTCCATGATTTTTCCAGGGACTGAGGTGAGGCTGACTGGCCTGTAGTTCCCAGGATCCTCCTTTTTTAAAGATTGGCACTACATTAGCCTTTTTCCAGTCATCCACTTGTTGGATGCTGTGGGGAAAATGTCTCTGTTACTTGTGATGCACCTGTTCTGGGAATCACTGCATAACCACAGGCTTATGTTCAGGGCTATCAATCTTCCATAGCCCTGAATCCACACACAAGCATTGCTGTTTTTGCATAAGTAATCAAAAGTTTATTAGTAATTAATATAATTTATTTAATAATCATTTACTCTTTGTGCTTACAAAGACATTGTAATCAAGGGCATATTTCCTGCTCTGATTGAAAGTCAATAAAGAGAGGTTAATTCATTGCATAAAGCTGCCATGTATCAATTCAATCAATAATGGAGAACATCTAGTTTTAACAAACAAATAACTGACATTTTATTAAACAGGTAAATTGCTAAGAAAATATAGTTCCCTGTTCAAGAATGCACCAACTATCTTCATTTCCCTAGTACATTTGTGCTGCAGAACATAAACTAGGGGTGAAATCCTGGTCTCACTGAAGGTAATGAGAGTTCTGCCCTTGACTTCAATGAGACCAGGGTTTTTCCCTACATAGTCAAGGTAAATACATCCGAATCAGAAATGCTCTCCTCCTCTCCACCGTATGCTTTCCCAAAGCGAATGTGGAGCTTGAAGTAAATGGAGCTATGTGGGAATCTGGTCCTTTAAAGTTTAATTGTTTTTTTTTAAATAAACAAAGAATAGTGAACCTCTGTTTTATTGATGGCTTTTCCCTCCCTTCTGAACTCAGACAGCTGGCTATACTCTGGATCTGATATGTGGGTTAGGATTGAAGCTGAGAGGGTTGGGTATTATAGCCAAAGATGGACAGATCATGGTGAGGTTGGAGATGCTGAGATTTATAGTGCATTTCAACCTTCACAAGAATGATTTTTCTGAGTGTATTTATGATTTTATGGTTGCAATGACAGCCAAAGTGCTATCCTGGTGGTTGTTCCACAGCCACCTAGATGATGATGAAGCCACTAGATCTCGTGTTTGTTTTCAATTCAGTGATTCAGTCAGTGGAAGCTGAAAGCACTCAGCACCTGACAGAAGACACTGACGTCTCTGAATTGGGTACCTGCTGTGACTGACTAGGGTTCAATCCTGTTGTATCAAAGTAAATAGGATATAAGTCAAGAGTGCCACCTCAACACTTCAGTGACTCATGTCCCTCATCTGCTCTTTCCTTATTTCTAAGAAAATAAATGTAAAAAAAGTAAAAGATAAGATTGAAGTACATTGTACAAATTACAAGAATGAAACATAGTGTTCATAATATAAAATTTATTTATGTTAAACATATGTTGCTTTATAGACCATGGTCTTTAAGAAATATCCAGTTAAAGAAGATACTAAGGGGAAGAAAAAAAAAGTGTGTGTGTCATTTTATAAATTGCATTGTAAAGAATTGTGTCGAAAAACAAAACATGACTCTTTCCAGTAAACTGTACAGACTGTGTGACAATATAATCTGAATATCTTGTCTTTCAGAATAGTTTAAAAATGAATGTTTTGCACATGAACTACATCGATCCAGACAACTTAGTGTTTGAGGAAATCAAAATCTTTGGATTGCCTCTTCAACCTACAATTCTTACTGTGTATTTAAATAGTGTGGTGCAGAATTCTCTTCATAATATCAGCTATAATCCTTCAAATAAGGTAAATAATATTTGAATTCAGGGACAGAACCATCTTAAAGAATTTTATAAACTTTCTTTCAGGTGGTTAATAGAATGAAGTCCTAGATGTAATCATGTATAGTAAATCTATTTTGTTGCAGAATTAAGGCACTTAAAGATACAATTGTGTTATGCTCAAGTATATAAAAAATGTATGCCAGTTTTGCTCTCAGACACACACTTACAACTCTCAGTTGCCAGTAGAAGTTGTGTATGAACCCCAGATGGCTGGATTTGACTTAAAGAGTAGAGTGTCATATTTGCACAAGGTAAACAGTATTTGACATTAACATCCATGCTCAAAGGGTCCCTTTAAAAACTAAAATGTGCGTGGCTCTTAAAGCTTCTCAGGCATCAGTGCCACGAGCACTCCTCATCAGGATGAGTTCTGAGTGGCGGCCACATGGCAGGTGTATGTGCTGAAGAAGTAGTCAGTTTAAAACCCCATTGAGCTGCCATTCATGACAAATCTCATGAAGGAACTTGAGGATCCTGCCACTGCTGTGTATCTGGTTTCTGCACCATCTTTTAACTATTACAGGTGATTGTGCTAAATTAAAATGATAGAAATAAGACAAATAGCCCCAAAATTGATTATACTAATTGTGTCTATGATTAGACCCTTAAATCCATATTTAGGCACCTAATTAACAGTGGTCTTATTTTTATTCATTATAAACTTCAGTGGAAGCTGTAAGTACTGAGCCACTTTTATTTACTTGCTTAAGTATTAACTTAGGTGCTTGTTATAGAATTCAAGTCTGAAAATTTTAGCTTTCACTCATTTTAAAAATATTAATAAACTAAGTATTCATGGGGTAGATCCTCAGCTGGAGTATGTTGTCACAGTTCTGTTAATGTCAATAGAACTATGACAATTTATACTCAGTGAGGATCTGCCCCTATATGGGTTGAAGACAACATTGGCTTGAGGTCAGTTTGAATAATTGTTCTTTGTTTAATTTTTGACAGGTTACCCATGTAACTGGGCTTAAACTTGAATTAGGAAAATCATACTTACTGGAATGGAATCAAGAGTTAAATAACAATGAAAAATTTAATTGTCACCCTAGCCCCAGCGCAACACAACAGAATTGTGAAGCCTTGAACTGTATCTGGAAGGTGAGGAAAAATGATTTCTCTAACAGGGAACAAGAGTAAAAAATTAAGAAACTTTTATCTTTTTCCTTATGGTTTGCTGTGATGAAAAAGATGGATCAAGGCAATTTCAGAAGGGAATTAGTCTGACAATTTTCTCCTTTTACAAGACTTCTTTAAAACAAGGGGCCACATTGTCAGCTCGTGCGTGATATCATAGCACTGTTGACTTCAATGGAACCAGGACAGTTTGGAACAGCTGGTATTTGACCAACATATATTAAAAATAGAAGAAGATGTGGTATTCTTAAAAGACAGGGACAAATAATACTTATAATTATGCAGAATAGATAGGACTTTATAAAAGCTTCCACATACAGCTCTTCCCCTGCACTTCAGCTCAGAGTGCCTTTTGCAGGTCAATCTGCCTTCGTCTGCCTTCGTCAGCAATAAAACAGGTTCTAATTAAAAATTAGCTCTACTGGAACATGAGATCTGAAGAAACCCTTGAACTTTAAGGAAGTTTTCATCCAGTTTTTAATTTAATGACTTGAATCTCTCTTTGTAAAATAGATCCAGACAGGATCAGCTGATATGAAGTTCTTCAAACTTGGGTGACTTTCTTTTCTGGATCTAAATCTATGCTTTAAAACTTGGATGCATCTCTAGCTCTGAAGTCTAATATTCACTGCAAGCCACTCCTGAGAACATAACAGCCATGATGGCTGATGTGTTTACCTCCAGTCACACTGGATACTTGTAATACAGCATCACTATGTGAAATGCTTTGGGATGATGAACATTTGAAAAGGCCTGTCTGTCTCTGTGTAAAATGAAATTTTATTCCTGTTCTGAGCTGGGACTTTTTTTAAAAAATAGAGACTCTTAATCTTATCAAATTGTGCATTGTGCAGTTGAATAAATCTCCACTGGGAATTGGGATGTGCCCAGCAAACTTATTTTCACTTGAGAACAACTAGACAAGAGTTTGAAGCTAGGTACCCAGAGGTGAAAGTTTACTGCATTAAGCCACATCAACAGATGCAACCACAGACTGATTATTTTTGGATGTTCATTTTCAGTTAGAGCAGGGACCTGGAAGTCATTTGCTGTCAGTTCTAGACAATAACTAGGCTATAACCCTGGATGGGAATTTTAAACATTTTTCTAGAGAATAATAATAAGAATTAATTAATAATAAAAGCCTTCAGGGAGCAGCCACCCTGATATGCCTCTGAAGACCAAAAGAAGACGGCGGGGACACTTGAAGATGTCCTCTTGAAGACATCCAATAGTAAGGATAGAGATCCCAGCACCATGTGGAGGAATGGTGTGTCAATTGTATGAACAGCAGCTGCCCAAGACTGCATATCTTTGTGGAATTAGGCTGAAATTGAAAGGGTGAGGTCGAACCATCCCCTCTTAATTTTGAATGGATTTGGGTTTCTATCTAAATTGTTCATACAACTTTGCCTGAACAGTATGAATGCATTTTTAATAGATGCAATATGCTATGGAGTTGAAAGGATTGATCGCTTCCTCTTTGCCGAACACTCTAGTAACATTAACCTTTTCAAGGAGCTCGACATGAAATAGTTTCATGTTAAAAATAGGAGTCTTGTGGAATTCTCTTTTAATAAGGTTTAAAATTCAGGTTCCCAAATTCTGTTTACTGATCTACAATATATTTGAATTTTCAGCCTGTCTCCACTGGTAATGGTCCATCCTGTTACTACCCTTCTGACAATGGTTATTCTGTCAGGCAAATTACATACACCTCTTCAGGTTTATCAGTGAACCTCAACAGAAATGGTAATTACGCTAACCGTGCTAAGGATTCTACTACTCCTATCAATATACTTCGCTTGGATGTGAAATATCATGACAACAATATGCTGCAATTTAAGGTAAATTCATTCTGAAATTGTTGTGAACTGAGATTTTCCATTGGTTAAGTTTTTTTTCTTATATAAATTATGTTTTTTTAAAATCAGTTGTCTGCTTTTTGTACATTGGTTGACTACCCTGACTTTTCCACCTGATGAGGTAGGTTTCTTCATTTAGCTAAATAGCTGTTATTTGGGTTTAAGCCAAATCCTCTCCTCACAAGAGCTTATGTCCTAGTTCTTATAACTTAATCATATGTAATAGTGTATAAGCACCCAAACAACCAATCAGAATTTGGAGAATCTTGAGGAACTTTATCATTGGGGTGTAAGTATTATGCATTAACAGTAAGTATTACTGTAGTTATGATAACTTTTGTGCTAATGACACTTATAAAACTATATTCTAAAAATAACGTTAATCAATTATTAAAGTGATCATATTGCATAATTGAATTCACCTACTAAGACAAACTATAGAATAAAGGGAACATAGACTTGGTATGTAAGCATAGCAAAAAACATAAAGCATTAACAAAAAACATATAAAGGTGGCTTAAAAGTGTGAAAAAGTGAAAATCCTCTTTATTATGTATAAAAATAAATTCGGGGCCACATTAACCAACAGTAATCTCTTGAACAAAACAAAAGATTCTTCAACCTTCATTGCTTCTTATATACCAGTCCATATATCTATTATTTTAATTATAATGATATAACTAAGAAAACTGATAGTGAAAGAGAATGCCTTACCCAACACACTCACACTACAATTCTTTATCTGTTTTAGCTAAATGTTTGTTCAAGTCTTTTAACTATATTGGTTGCATTTGGAAAAGTTTGTGAGAAATCTTCCTCTGTTTAAGGTTCTACCAGTCTGAGAGGTGTACCCTGTAATTAATATGGGGAATAGTGATTGAACTTGTAATATTTCTAAAAAGCGATTGAACTTTTAAGTGTCATCAATGTATGGATCGTTTGAATATTTTATATGCACTCAAGTGAACTGATTTCTGCTTCATAGATTTATGATTACAACAATAAAAGATACGAGGTTCCAGTACCACTACATGTCCCTAGCAGTCCTACAAGTACATATGAGAATAGACTCTATGAAGTAGCGATTCAGAACAATCCATTCGGCATCCAGATTCGACGCAAAAGCACAGGGACAGTTATGTAAGTGAATCCTTTTCTTTCTTTTTTTTTGCTCTAGGTAACATTTTTTATTTTAGGTTGAGTCAAACCATGTTAGCTTCCACTGTATTGTGCTAGGTGTATTACCTCTTGTTTTCTCCCCCTAGTGGTAGCAGTCAGACAATGACAGCCCCTCCTTTTGAGATATGCCTAACCATTGACCACTTGCCTCAGTTAATAGCCTAATAGACTGATTGTTAATGGACTGAACTTCTTAGGGCTAATAGCATTGAGGAACATCTCTTTTCCTCACCAAATGGCCAAGAAGTTTCCCTTATCACCTCACATAATTGGCTATTGTAAGTTTTAGATCTCGTGGTAGAGTGACTCTAATGACAGTATTTTATTTCCCTCTGCAATCCCATGTTTCAATTGAATAGAATAATTAGCAGTTTGCTTTTGTCTTTGGCATGGGTAATTGTTGGTTATGACAAAAGATGTTCAGCAAATCTTATTGCTTGCCTGGTGCTGTGATTTACTTTTCCCCTTAGCATCAAGGTTGTGATTGTAAGATATTTTTACTTGCAACTTTCATCTCTTGGTATGAGTTATGATTGATTGATTTTTGTTTGTTCTGTTTCTTTTTGTAAATGGACACCCTTTTGCTTACTTTTTGTATGTGCTGGGGGTTTTGTTTGTTTGGGTTTTAAGCAATATGGTTCTTCAGTAGGTGTCCCCCCACATCCCCTTTCCTCCAAGACTGAAACTTTCAGAACAAAGGCAAGTGGCCCTGACAGCAGTGGTCAAAATTGCCTCTTCCAATCAGTGCACTTTCTGCCTTTCTATTTGTTTGTCTGCATGTTAATACCAGTCAATAGGGTATTTTAACTTCTCCCAGGGAATTTGGTGTAGTTTCTCAGCACCTGCAGCAGTTGGGAAATGGGAAGATATCTGTCCAGAAAAAAGGCATCTACCTAAACATAGGCCAGAACTGATAGGGATTGGACAGTGGAAAGACCAGACCCCATCTTTCCAAATGGGAAGGGGATGGTGACTGATGCAGGTAGCCCTGATCAGTAGGTGTGGTTGTTTTGTGGGCCTTGTTACTTGCAAGGTCTTCAGACAGAACATAAAATTTGCCTGAATTTCCCAGATGTGAAAGAAAGTTGAAGTAGCCTTTTGAGACCATCTAAGCATTCCCACTTTTTACAACAGCAGGATTTCCTGCCCTAGGGTTAGGAGTTATTACTTGTCCTGTACATGTTGACCTGATACTATTCCAATATCTAGCCAGTCAGTGTAATCATTTGAGTGTGTGCTCTTTCATCATATGTGCTAGGTGGAAGTACCAAAAATGTTGGCTTATATGTGAGTAAATTGCCTTATTCTAAAGTACCACATCTTCTGGTGAAAATTTTGTTTGTTTGTTATATGTTGCTTTTTATGTTTAAAACACAACATAAGAGGCTAATTAATTAAGATGAACTATTATCAGAAGGAGAAAAAAACTTTTGTAGTGATAATCAAGATGGCCTGTTTAGACAGTTGACAAGAAGGTATGAGGATACTTAACGGGGGAAATAGATTTGATATGTATAATGAACCAGCCACTCCCAGTCTCTATTCAAACCGAAGTTAATGGTATCTAGTTTTTTTTCTCCTGCTGATAATAGCGCATCTTAATTAATTAGCCTCTTACTCCACCTTTTCATGTTCTCTGTATGTGTGTATATATATATCTTCTTACTATATGTTCCATTCTATGCAGCCAATGAAGTGGGTTTTAGCCCACGAAAGCTTATGCTCAAATAAATTTGTTAGTCTCTAAGGTGCCACAAGTACTCCTGTTCTTTTTGTGGATACAGACTAACACGGCTGCTACTCTGAAACATTAAATCTTTTGAATTACGGATGCTGATACAGCTGTTCAAAGCTGATACACACTCAAATGGAGAGACCTTACACCTGAGACTGAGACAGACCTAGAAGTGTAAGCACTGAGAAGAGAGGAGAGGAGATGTTTTCTATGTAATGTTGCTTCTAGAGCTGTTTTCTGGAAGATGCACATAAATGCGATAACTAAGGACTTAGTCTAATGCTGTATAAGTGTAATGGGGTACACTGGACCTTTATGGCAGGGGAGGATAACCCTCTTGGTCCACTACCCCGTTCAACAGTCTTTTCCCCCCAGGGTCGTACCTGGGGGACAGGGGTTTACCTTTAGTGGGCAAAGGGAGGAAAACGTCTCAGGAAGGTGCCAGGGATTGTGGAAAGCAACCGCAAACAGCTGCCTCTGTTCATGGTCTGAAGCTGGCATTCCAAAATGAAGAAGTGGGTTTCTGATCCCCTCCTTAACACTGAAGAATGTCTTGGGGTTTGCTGTTTGCGACTGTCGTTCAGACTCTGGCAGGGTTCTGGGAAGAGGGTACAGTACATATCAGACAGAGACTCTCCTCCTTGTTCCTAGCTGTTGCATTATATTAAAGACAGAGGAAAATATCTAAATATACGATTTTCATGTAAAAATTTTCCATTGTTGCTACAAGGGTGAAATATGTTTAAAAAGGGGAACAAAGAGGACCCTGGGAATTATAGCCAAGTCAGCCTAACTTCAATGCTAGAAACAAACTGGCACAAATTATTAAACAATCAGTTTGTAAGCACCTAGAGGATAATAGGTTTATAAGGAATAACCAGCAAGGATTTTTCAAGAACAGATCATGCTAAACCAAGCTAATTTCCTTCTTTTACTGGAAAAATGGCATAGTGGATATAGGGGAATCAATAGACATGGCATATCTTGACTTTTAGTAGGGTTTTGACAGTCCCACATGACATTCTCTTGAGCAAACTAGGGAAATGCAGTCTAGATGAAATTATTATCAAGTGGGGTGCACAACCAGTTGAAAGACCATATTCAAAGAGTAGTTATCAATGGTTTGCTGTCAAACTGGGAGGCCATATCCAGTGGGGTCCCACAGGGGTCAGTCCTGGATCTGGTAGTAGTCAATATTTCTATTAATGACTTGTATAATGGAGTAGAGCATGTACTCATAAAATTTGCAGATGACACCAAGCTGGGAGGGGTTGCAAGCACTTTGGAGGACAGGACTAAAATTCAAAACAATCTTGACAAAATGAACTGGTCTGAAATCAACAAGACAAAATTCAATAAAGATAGGTGCAAAGTACTTTATTTAGGAAAGATAAAATCAAAGGCCGAACTCTTAAATGGGGATAACTGACTAGGCAGTAGTATTGCAGAAAAAATCTGGGGTTATGGTGGGCCACAAATTGAATGTGATTCAACAATGTGATGCAGTTGTGAAAATGGCTTATGTATTTTGTAATACAATTTGTTCTTTTAAGGTACTTAAAATTGAATTGTAGTGAATGCTTGGCCAACCAGAAAAAACCCCATTCATACCATTCCCTAACCATTTGCTCTCCTGGAACTGCATAATTATTCAGAAGATCTATTATCAGATCATAATCAGATTAACAACAAAGAATGAATTGAATTACACTTCATTTGCAATGAATGAGATTCAAAAGTAGATTTTCAGCACCGGGCAAAAATCTGATATAAAAATAATGACATCTTCTTGTTGACTAAATCACATGTGGCACCAGGGGTTGGACTGTAGAGGGGGCAGATGGGGAAGGTGATCATATTGTTTCAAGCAGCTCCAGCAAAATAAGCTCTGCCATACATGTTGACAAAATGAGAGGCTACTTACAATAAATAGTTGAAACACCTCACTGAAATCGATGGCCTCTCAGAGCTGTTGTTTCAGGCTTTTTGCAAATTTTCGCACACATCTCTGCATCAGTTACATTTGGTTCACATTTTTAATGTGTTCTTTGCAACTGTAACAGTAAGAGACATCCTTTTTTTGTAAAAGAAAGGTGTGTTACTGGAGGACAGGATGGAAACTTCAGTACAGTATAGCGCAGTATATGGACATGTACTAGCTGTTTCTGAGCCCTGCATAGCACTGAAAACCTCTAATCCGCAATATTCTCTCTTTATTCTTTCCACCCTTTACTGATGATAATGGGATAATTCTCATTCTCTTTCAGTTGGGATTCTCAGGTACCTGGCTTCACCTTTAGCGACATGTTTATTCAGATTTCTACCCGTCTGCCATCAGAGTATATCTATGGACTTGGTGAAAATGAACACCCTATGTTTCGGCGTGATATGAACTGGAACACCTGGGGAATGTTCGCCAAAGACCAGCCCCCTGGTGTAAGTAGAAACAGATTTTGTTTTTTCTCTAAGTAGCTTTGCTTTCTTTGCTTTATATGCCTCTGGGTCTATGTAGCTTGCTATTCACTTAAACTGAATCAAGGCAGACACTTTTTGAGAATTTAATGTACAGTCCACTGAATTCTGTCTGGGGGTGGTGGGCTCATTTTGGTTATGGCTTGTAAGACAGATCCACAGATGTGAATGAGCTTCGACCATACAGAAACTGAGGAGGGGGCAAACGTGGCATTACACTACATTTGTGTTCCCCTGGCTTGGCGGGGAAAGACAAAAGGTGTGACTAAATATGCAGGCAGGCCCAGCATTGAGATCCCATATAGCTCTGTCAGTCCTGATTTGCAGACTTCATATCTCAGTCGTAGGCCTTTGAGTTGAGAGACCAGTTTTAGTGCTCATCCAAAGGTCATTGAAGTCAATGTAAAAGTCCCGTTGGACACTAGATCAGGCCCAGGAAGTACTGTAGTTTATGATATGGAAAAATGTGTTTCAGGGAATAGCTTATGGCCATCTCTAATCCTTTCTTTTTAGTTATGATCAAAGACCCTGATTGGAACTCAAGTCTTGATGCAGACCTGAACAGTGGCAAATGCATCATATGCAATAGTACATATGGTGATGTGAGGTTTGCAACCCCTATAAAGTGAACAATGAAAGTGGTAGCATATTTTTCTCAGAGCTGTCCACAGAATGGATATTTTGGTTCCCTTGCAGTTCTGAAAAATCAGAAAAAAATTGTTTCAGGTAGAACTTAAATTTTTTTTAAAATTTCAGCGAGTCTAAAATTGTGGGTTTTTTTTTTTTTTTTTTACTTTGGGTCAAACTAAATGTTTCGTTGAGCTGAAACAAAACTTCAGTTTGCTGAAGATTTTCTTTTACATTTTTTAAAAATAAAGTGAAAGAAAGTTACGAAACAAAAGTGTTGTAGACTGAAAAATCAAAAGGTTTTGTTTCAAAATTTTGAAACACATATTTCAATTTTTTAAAATTAAAACAATTCAGTGAAACTGACATGAATCTGTGAAACTTTTTGGTTTGCTGAATCTGCATTTCCCTCCCCACCCATCAGCCAAAAATTATAATCTACCTTCAATTGCTCTGTAGCATTTCTTTCCTATATATGCTGCTTCTCCACAACTCCAGTCACCACAGTTATAGTCCCCTAATCATTACAGTTTCAGCTATAATGCCTTTCAAATAAGAGAGTCACCAATGTGGATACTGATTACAGAACAAAACTGCTTGAAAATAGGAGTGCTTTGTACTGGGAAAGGTGTTTCATGTTATCAATAGTTATTCAGGGATCTACAGTAGTCCAATTTTTTTTTTACTCGATTGCTCTCAAACATTGAGTACAAAAGTGTCAAACTGTTGAAAATAATCTTTCTGTAGGAAACTTAAATATTTACCTCAGTCTGTTTTAGAAGTGTGTGTAGGCAGAGGAAGAGATTCTCTGATAATTCTTTTGACCTTATTTGTCCAATCATATATTATGATCACTATAAATAAATGGAAAATATATGAATATTTTGGGTATTTCTATAGTAGAAAATTCAATTATTTTTATTTATTTTGCAGTACAAACTTAACTCTTATGGTGTCCATCCTTTTTACATGGGCTTAGAAAATGATGGAAATGCTCATGGAGTCCTCTTGCTTAACAGCAATGCAATGGGTAAAAAAAAAAAAAAAATCACAATTTTTTTTATTCCTGAAGTGTTTTCATATATTGTGTCCTTTTCCTTAAAGAGTGGATTATCTAAACATTCTCTTTTTGCTTTCACTTTCTGGGTTTTCAGATGTCACATTCCAGCCAACTCCTGCTCTGACATATCGCACTATCGGAGGAATTCTGGACTTTTACATGGTGTTGGGCCCAACGCCAGAGCTTGTTGTTCAGGAATACACTGCAGTAGGATTGATATGATGTCACAATTAATTACATTTTTTGGTCTTGATATCTTTTATCATCAGATTTCAATACTATATTTACCCCTATTTTGTTGTTGTTAGCTGATTGGACGACCGGTCATGCCACCGTACTGGGCTTTGGGATTCCAGTTATGCCGTTATGGATACAAAAATGACACAGAAGTCTCTGACCTGTACGAAGCAATGAAGGCAGCCCGGATACCTTATGTATGTTATTCCAATTAAATTAGAGTTCAAACAGTAGCATACACTTTTTCAGACCGTCCCCTGATGAAAAGGAGAATAAAAACAGCCACTGTAGAATAGAAACTAGTGTATGCACTAAACTGTAATTAAACTTCTTTGTTTACTCTGAGTGAAATAACAATAGTGCTCTTTTTTCTTTTTATTAGCTAGACCTTATTAGTTGGAACTATTTTGTACTATTGTATTTCATATTTTAAAATCTTATTAGCTTATATAAGGCATGGTTGCAATTAGGAAGCCGACATAATTCAAATGTCTGTATATTCCTGAAATATGGATACACATTGCACCCGCTTTGGGATCAGTCCTACGTTCCCTGTGCTCTTAAAAGTCTTATTGAGTTAGTGAGAGTAACGGAGGTGCAAGGAATACAGGACTGGGTTCATGGTGCAGACAACTGGGGCACTGGCTAGATTTAGCCTTTTGAAGGCAGGATCGTCTTGGGCTGGGGAGTGGTGCAGCTGGCGTCCCTGTTAGGAATTTTTGTTAACTCCCTTGGGCTCCACAGATTGAGACTTTGATGCCATTGTGGAAATTATTTTGTACCTCCCACACAGACATGGCTTATAACATTTTTAAAAAATGCTGTGAGACAAACAGCTTTGGTACATAACTTATACCCCAACTCCCTTGCATTTTCTCATATAATTATCATTTGCATTACAGTACCACGTGCAGGCCCCAGTCAGAAATGGGGCCTCTTGTTGTGCCTAGGTACAATGGTATAATGTTATAGAAACCAGTAGGAAGGATCAGGAGATGGAGGAGGGAAAATGCAAAATATATTCTGTGTTACATTTTTCTACTCTAAAGTATCATTGAAGGACCGTGGCTGGGCACCCACACAAAGGGATCTTCAAAAGGACTCACCATAATGATCCATCAAGCTGAAGGTGTTTCTTCACTTTATGATGCAGATCAATGCATGACATGGAAGCCTCTCAATATGTGACCCACTGATGTGCATGTCCATTTTCCTCACTATTTCATGGCATTGACACCTACCTACCCACTCACCCACAATAAAAATGGGAAATTATTCTTCTCTAGTGTATAGCAAATTTTTCTAATATATAGCAAACTTCAGAATGAGTTTAGCTGATAAAAGGTCTAATTTCATAGTGATCTTGATTTTTGGAGTGTGTAGGTATGTTCATGTGACATCCTTTGTTTTAAGATACTGCAGCTTCCAATTTTACTTACAGAAAAGCAGCAGCTCTCTTAATTTGACTGCATTGTTATAAATATATACTTAGCAAAAATGATTATCACTTTACATCCATTCTTTTTGTGCACTGCAGGACGTACAATACGCGGATATCGATTACATGGATCGGCAATTGGACTTTACCCTCAGCCCAAACTTCACTGGACTACCAGCTCTGGTTGACAGAATGAAAAAGGAAGGAATGAGATTCATCATTATCCTGGTCAGTGTTGAGATCTCCTTTTTTCCTTTGCCATAGATCACCAAGCTACATACTTCACCTAATACTCTTGATGTGTATTAAATTGTTCTCCATACAAATGTAAAATTGTATTCTCTTTAATTTTAGGATCCAGCCATTTCAGGCAACGAAACCAATTATCTAGCCTACACAAGAGGTGTCCAGGAAGATGTTTTTATTAAATGGCCCAATAGCAGTGAAATTGTGTGGGGAAAGGTACTGTTTTTAGATTACTTGATAAAACCAGAGATGTTATTTCCAAATATGAATCATATTAGCATGGTTAAGAGGTGATTTGATCATGGTTTACAAGTACCTACTGGGGAAGAGATTTCTGATAGTAAGCAGCTCTTTAATCATCTAGAAAAAAGCATAAAACGATGCAGTAATTGGAAGCTGAAGCTGGACAAATTCAGACTAGAAGTGAGATGCACATTTTCAACAGTGAGGGTAATTAACCAATGGAACAACTTACATGGGACATGGTGGATTCTCACTTGAAGTCCTGAATTTAAGACCGGCTATCTTTGTAAAAGAGATGCTATAGCAGACACAGAAGTTATGGTCTTGATGCAGAAATAATTGGGTGAGATTCTTCAGCCTGTGTTATGCACAAAGTCAGACTAGATGATCATAATGGTCCATTTTGGCCTTAAAACTCTATGAATCTGACCTTGGAAGTAACAAAGCAAAGAGAACAGTAAGCTATTCCATAAGTAGGTGAGAGATCTTATTTTCATTGGTTGCCAGAGTTTTCTTTTAATAAAAGTATTTCTTTTAAAACTAAATTCCAGTAGCAAATTAAATAGGAATTCTCCTACAATAGCCATTTGTATGTCTTGTGCATGTTCACCCCACAGCATAGCTGCAAAAGTAAAGTCCTCTTGGGAAAAGATCTACAAATATTAGCTAAGTTCACTGACTGGATTCTGCTGGTGGAAGCCAGCTGCAGGCTTCCAGCAGCAGTATGCCCATGTGTAGCAGAATTGCACTGGAACAAGGTGTCAGCACCTCCGAAGCAGTTGGAGGGCCCATGTAACCAGAAAGTGGATAGGACCATCCAGTGGGAGACTGGGGCCAGGACACCTGAGATGCTTTGATTCAATCAGTAGCGTTGGCGCTGCTATTTAAAGTTGCCCTCCTGTTAGGGAGGTCAGTGGCACTATTACTTGCCCTCTTACAGGGTTAATCATCATCTGGTACAGCTGCAGACAAGAAGCGTGCAAATGTCACACCCATGTATCTGTGACCCAAACTGATCCCTCCAGCTCTGTGGATAGAGAGCACAGCAGCAGATCTTTCTGGAGGGAAACATGCAAGATATAGGTAATCATGGGGGTCAGTATAGCTGGCTGCTGAAGGGGTAGGCCAAGCAAAGGAGGAAATGGCTGGGTGATGGACAGCGTTCTGTGGATATGTCCCACTCTAAAGCCACAGCAATTTCTTTCCTATTTATAGCTGACTGCCACAATATCAACGTAGGCACTTTTCACTTCCACACTGTGGGATTATCCTACTGACAGTAATTTTCCAGTGCCATTGGCTTATTGAGAAGCCCTTGATCCTGTCAGGGAACTGGAGAGGCAGAGTAGGAAAGCTGGGAAGCAGTATGGAACTATATTGTTTCACAACGATGGCCATGACCTCTGGTGATTTCCCTGGGATCTGCATGGATCTGGTGGGATCTGTGGGCCTAGGTGTGTTTTGGGGCTGAGTCTTTAGTTCTGAAGGGGAGCAAAGTACTTTCCTACATTCTCTGTGAGATTTCCTCTGTTGGAGACATCATGGCACTCAGTGTGCCTTGAATGCTGTTTTTTTTATGTATTACCACAATTAAGCCTATGCCATGCGCCATGCAGTGCCATTTATATATTAGAGAGCCTAAGGGCTCGTCTCTAATAAACAAAACAGAAATAGCTCCATGTTCTAAGGAAGTCCAAATCTTCAGTGGTGGAAACAGAGCACAGAACACAATTCCTGTTAATTATATACCGTACTATGTTTGAGCTTGGTTCAAATGAGGTTCATGTTTTTCTGATGACAAATGGTGCGTCATTTGCAGCAGAACAATGAAAAAGTGAATCTGGTTATCCATCAGCTTTAGGGATGGTCTGCATGGAAAGGGTCATGTGTGGTGGGACATGGTCTCCATGAAAGCAATTAGAGATGAAGGGAGGATCAGGAAATCTTGTAGAGTGTGATCAGGGTATTTCTTTTGAGCAACAGCTGCTTTGTTTTTTAGAATTCCATCATAGTGCCTAAAACATAGTGTCTGTCATAAATTTTGTATCAGCCTGTGTAACTTAGAAGGATTGTTTTTTAAAATATCCTTCCTCTCATTAGGTTTGGCCAGATTTTCCCAACGTAGTTGTTAATGAATCACTAGACTGGGATACTCAAGTGCAGGTAAGTGTATTGCATTCCTATAATGATGTATTTTGATTGCTTAATTACATCTATTGGCAAAAAGAGGGGGGTATCAAGTTATTCAAGGAAAGTAGCAAAGCAGTTATCAAATGTAATCTATTTTAACAGATAAGGTAGAGACATAGAAAATGGGTAGCCAAATCTGCTATAGCCTCTAAGAAAAAAACATAAGACCATCTGGAGCCTTTTACAAGCTCCCGAACATTTTAAAGTTAGCAATGCTTCTTGTTCTAATGAGAATCTTTGTCATGCATTGTAAAAGGGATTCGTGTTGTGTCACTTTATTTCTTTCACAGTAACAGCCGTGTTAGTCTGTATTCGCAAAAAGAAAAGGAGTACTTGTGGCACCTTAGAGACTAACCAATTTATTTGAGCATGAGCTTTCGTGAGCTACAGCTCACTTCATCGGATGCATCTGATGAAGTGAGCTGTAGCTCACGAAAGCTCATGCTCAAATAAATTGGTTAGTCTCTAAGGTGCCACAAGTACTCCTTTACTTTATTTCTTGTTTCTTTATACTTCATTGGAAAAAATAAGTGTTTGCCTTGCAAATCTTCATGCAGTTAATAAAATTCAGTGCCCTAATGTGATGTTTGTTTCATTTAAATATTTTATAAAGCTTATCCTACCCCATCATGTGCTTAAGGCTCGACCCTGCGACAACACCCTTAGTTGACTTCAGTAGGAGTTCAGGGCAAACTACTTCTTGTGGGATTTGAACCCAAGCAAAATTAAGATCTACACTCAATTAAGAGTAAAATGGTGAACTAGTCAAAATATTAAAATTAATATGATAAATGCATATAATTTCAAAGCTCAGACCAACTATTAGCTATGAAGTCTCCCATGTATGTGGCTAGATTATAATCCTCTGTTGTCCTCACATTCATTGAGAACATCATATTTTTCCCTATTCAAGAATAGTCTCACTGAGTTTAAGTTTTGCCTCTCTAGGCAAATTATCTTTCTGAGCCCTAAGTAACCAGTATGATCAGATACAAACTGATAAAAAGGTGTGTGTTATCTAGGGATTAGAGCAGAGGGTAAGAACCTGATTTTCATTTACATTAAGTCTAGTTATGCCATTCTATTTCAGGGGGTTTATACTACTGCCCATCACCATAATATCTGAGCCATTGGTGCTCATTTATGCTCTGGCAACGTAAAGGGGTTTAAAGTGAGTGTACATTTCTGATCTAAGGCCCCTTGTTACAGCTAGAGTATTGTAAAGAAGTCTTCATGTAAATGCAAATGTCAGAACTTTGAGGTTAGTTTCCGGGCTCTGCACTGATTTGGAGTGGTGTTCGTCACAATTCACTCTTGACTTTCTGTGTCTCAGCTTACACATTTGAAAATTCCAGAAGTGGTTAAACTGTACTATGGAATACTGATCCACATTTATTTTTAAAGAAAAACCTAAAATGCATATTGACATATAGGCTTTCTTATTTTTTTATGTTTCTATTATAACTCAAAAATAACCACACCATTTCTCCAAGTGTTACAACCCATATAAAAGTAAAATCTTTTAGTCCATCAGCATGATAAGCATCACAGAAAATGGTGTTTATAGTTAGAAGTGTTCAAACCATTACCTAGGAAATCAGAAACCATGCAAAATTTGCATGGTTGGAAATCCAGTAATTCCATCTCAATAATACGTATCTTTCTCTCTACGTTGTCTGTTACTTTTACAGCTATATAGAGCTTATGCAGCTTTCCCAGATTTTTTCCGCAACACCACAGCTCAGTGGTGGCAAAGAGAAATAAGAGAATACCACGCTAACCCAAATCAACCAGAGAAAAGTGTGAAGTTTGATGGCTTGTGGATTGTAAGTGTATATATTTTCTCTGTTTTATAGCTAGGTTTTTTGTTCATTTTTGTTGTTTACCTTTGGTTTTAATAATTATAGGAAAATCTTGCTGAAGTAAAAAAGTATTTTAAATTACTGAAACTGTTTTTTAGTGTGTCTATGGGTTGGTTCTAAATCTTGAAGAATGTGGAGATGTGCCCGACTCTCAAAGTTCAGAGCCAGTTCTGGATCAAAACTTCCCCGAAGTTTGGCCTGTTCAGATTCGGGGTTTAGGGTTTGTGCATTATAGAGATGGGGCCAAGCAGGATGTTTATATTGCAGGTCTACACTCCCTCCAATTTGGTAGGGCTCATGTCCAGGGTTTTAGTTTGGACCCATTGAAAAATAACATATTGTCTTGATATAACTGTAGCAGATTAGCTCTATAACCTTAGTGGCAGAGCCCAAATTACCATGGAAACCTGCATGTTAATCCCACCTGTAAATTCAGTGGGTTTGCTTACTTGCTGCTGTGTGTTAAGGACAGTGGGTTGGAGAGACTTCTTCAGTTTGTGATGGATCTGCACCTGCCTCTCCCAGCTCCATTACAATGTTCTCTCATGCCATGGTCTGGTGTGGTTGTTGCATGTGGCATATTGTGCTCTGATATGCAGTAGAATGATCACCCCATCATTGCAGTAGAATGATCACCTCACACAATTATGAAGGCTACACTCTCCCTCAGCATAAGAAATGAAAAATATGGAAGTTTATCTGACTGACTTTTCCCATACTACCTTGTGCTTCAAAGAATTCCTTTATAAATCCAATCATGCCTAACTCCTTTTTACTCCCATTCCTCTCAGAAAGTAAGCATGAAGAAGTTCAGTTGAATTTGTTAGGAATATGTTACTGATGGTCAAAAATTAGCTGTTTTGTTCATACAACATTATCTGCTGAAGAGCAAGTCCTAACTCTTTTATTATTGATATATTTAATTTCATTACTTAATTAACATTATCTTGATTCCCTCCCCCTCTACCCCACCCCCATGTTTAAAATATGCTTTTAGGATGATTTTTCTTGTAAACACTTGAAGTCTCCCGAACAGTTTGCTACGACTGCCATTTCTGCAGGACAACTGCAGAACTATGCTAGATGGAGTGTTTTGTTTGTTTCTAAAATGGAATAGACATGCAATAGCTATGGGAGATATCTAATGTTAATATATTGTTGTCTCAAAGAAGAGAAGTGCCTAGGCATCCAGTAAAATGTTTGGTATCTTTCAATAATGCCACCCGTGTTGTATTTATTTAACCAGTGGACAACATAATGTAGCAACCAAGGCCACACAAACTATTACACGTTTTGAAGGTCAGAGATGAATAATTTAAAATGAGATCTATGTAAATAATAATTTATCTATGTACAAAACCTCTAATACATAAGAGTTTGTTTAAAAATTAGTCCAGTACCTTCAATAATCACCATGGGCCACATCTCAAAGATCCCATCACAGAATTTGTTATTTCCCTGGAGACTTTCTATACCTGTATCTATGCTTTCATTCTAGGAAGCAGGATATTAAGGAAGTTTCCCAGCAGAGACTCAGTTAATTTATTCAGTTGGCCCTCTGAAAAAGAAAAAGAAACATTTAGGCTGGGATTTCTCAAAATACCTAAGGAAGGTAGGGGTCCAAATTTCAGTGGGATTTGGCCACCCAACTCCATTAGAGTCCTTTAAAAATCACAGCCTTAAACTCTAAGGGCTGAGTTCATCTTGGGCTCTATACCAGTTTCTGCTGGCATAAACCCTTCAGCAAGATCCTGACAGTCTGTCACTGGGGAACTGCCACAAAAGAATGTGGCTGTAATCTCTGCTCTGCCAGAGTCATGCAGAAGGCGGAACACATACCAAAAAGTAGGCATTACTTGATAAGAAGAGAGGTGTCTGTGTTCAGAGGATGCATTGATCCACTGCATTAGATCATCAACCTCTGCAGGCAGCACTCCTGTGTAGTCCCAGTGACAAACTATAGCACCAGCTGGAAAGCACATAAATGCATATTTAAATTTAAGCCCTTTCTCACAATATCTGAGTGGTTAAGGCACTCAACTGGGATGTGGCAGATCACCTCTGTGTCTGATGTGGAACAGGGATTTGAACCCTCATCTCCCATTTCTCAGGAGAGGTGCCCTAACCACTGCGCTGTGGGTTAGGTTTGCTCAAGCTTTCCTGTTGAAACTGTTCCACAGTATATAAATAATAAAATAGGCATTGGGCCAGAGAGAGAGTCATTCTCATTCTATAGACAGGCCATTGGTTAGATCACTGATCTAGAATCTGGGAAATCCCCGTTCAAAATCCCTGTTCCAGTGACTAAGAAGGAGCTTCCCAAAGGTCTCTGTGAATTCAGAGGATCTGCCATGGAGGAAACTATTCTGTCAGTATCTTGGTAGCTCGGTTTGTCAGTAGATCCATTGTAACCTTGCATGTTCAGGGGGTTATAAATTGAGCATAAACAAACTGTTGCATATTAGATCTCAGTTGGGTGCATTGTTTTTCCTTTCCTTTTCTTTTTTTACAAATATAAATTTTGATCACTATCATGTCAAGAAAAGGTAAATTGGCTGAAACACTAATGTTAAAAAATGCAACTGTAAATGCTCTTGAAGGAGTTTTATTATGCATCTCTTTGCAAAATAGCATTTAATATGTCACATAATTGAAACAAACAAAATTCATTTTAAAATGTTCATTTTTTCTTAACGTTTTTAGGACATGAATGAGCCAGCAAGCTTTGTTCATGGAGCAGTTGAAGGCTGTAGAAACCAAGAGCTAAACAATCCTCCCTATATGCCCAGTAAGTATAGTAACTATCTTGTACTTCCGTAAGTGACTCTATTTATTGCATCATTCACTGAGACTTCATCTGGGGCCAAAATTGTCAAACTCTGATGCCTTATTTAGTAGCTAAATAAAAGGGGCTTGATTTTTTTCAGAGATTCTGTGCATACACAACTCCTGATTGCAGTGAGGAGATGTGCTTGCTCAGGATTTCTGAAAATAAACCCACTTTTAGTTAGGTGCCTACATAACATAGATTTAGAGGCCTAAGTGTCGGCATGTTTGGAAAAAATGTCTCCAAGCATTTTGATCAAACTGTCTGTAGATTACTTTGTTTTTCACATGAACAATGCAGTTCAGTTTCAAGTATTTAGAGAATATTTTCCCTACCTCCTACCTTTAGCAAAAGACTTGATTTAAACAATTCAATTTAAAAATCACAGAGCGTGGCTTGGGGAAAACACAGAATTCATAATAAAATAAATTTTTTCTTCATTCCACAGTTTAGAGACTTCAGGGTCATAGCTTGTACACTATTGGCTCAGTTTGTGCTAGAGCCATTGTAAAATATGGGACTTTAGCAGAGAATACCTTAACAAGTAATTATCCAGGAGGATATTTTCAAAGGCACAAAAAGGTCCCTTTGAAAGTTCTTTGTGCTGTTGAAAATTTTCCTCCTAATGTTCTACTCATGTAAGACTACTATCATGTTTACTTCTTCCTTCACTGCTTCCGTACACAGTGTCTCAATATTAATTTTTGTAGTTGTCCCTAGCTTAATACTTACAGATATTTTCCCATTATTCAGGTTATATGGATGATGTGGAGAGATGCTTCTAAAGATCTGCAGCATCCTCTGAGTTAAGAGATCCTGTTCATAAAGGCTGAGAACATGAGATTATTATAGTAATTTTGTAGCTCCAAATTAGTATACAGGATTATTGGGAACAGCTAGTATTCAAAATCTAAATTGTCAGAAAATTTAGAATGGTATTCTTACAGAAAACAAAGCAAAACAAAACCACAATGCACAGGCAGTTAAATATGGTAAACAATTTGGTATGATTTAATGATACAGATATTTAAACTTCCTTCTCATTAGGGTTGGAATCACAGTCACGTGGGTTGAATCACAAAACCTTATGCATGGAAAGCGAGCAGTTCCTGCCAGATGGAACCCCTGTTAGACACTATGATGTGCATAATCTCTATGGATGGTCACATACAAAACCTACCTATGAGTAAGTTGTTTTATTCCCCTCTCCTCTTGAGAAGCTACTCTTTTTGTTGTTCCACAATAATCCAGGCACCTCTTTACTGACAGTAATAGTTGGAAACAGTTAGCAACTGGAAATTTTTAAAAATACAACAAAGTATAAACACCGTCTCTGTAAAGTTTACAAACTTATTGGCCAAGTTTTCAAGGGCATACGCTCAATCCGATAGCTTTTCTCTGCCTGTCTGTCTTATATGTACTCAATAACTTTTGAAAGCCACATCCAATCAATTCCAAAATTTCAAGGAACATTCTAGGCATCAGTGAGAAATACCTATCAATTCTGGGGAAATTGAAAAACCAAAAGAGTGAAAATGCAGGGCACATGGAGCCCCTTTCCTCTGTTTATCAGAGCCACAGCTTTAAGCACCTCTGCAAGAGTCTGTAGACCAAAGAATGGGTTGATGACACCTATTAATGCCTTCCAGCATAGCAATACCCCTATCTCATCTCTGTCTATCCTCCCAGTAGAGATTAACATGTTGACACTCTGAAAGAGTTATCTCCCAGACAGAATGAAGACAAATAATTGTGTGAGGGGAAGGGGTTTTGTGGGGGGTGAAGTGCAGGTGTGTACACATGGCCTGGAGGGGGAGAATAGGAGGCCCTGGTGTCCGTGTGGAGGGAAAACAGGAGGAAGGAGGGAATGGTGAGTTCATACAGAGCCCATGCCATGTGGCAGGGGATAATGGGAGAATAGGGGCATACAGAGCCCTGGACATGGGGTAGTGAGCAACCCTGGTGTGGGGAGAAAGGGAGAATTGGGGCACATGCAGAGCTGCAGGCTCTGGGGTACTCTGGTGGAGAGGGGTAGTGAGGGAACACAGAGCCCCTGCCGGAGAGGGAGGGAATGGGGGACTCAGAGCCCCAGGCATGAGGGAGGGAGCAGAGGGAGTTGCAGGGACTCTCTTCAATAGAGAGAGATGCGAGGAAGGTACATAGGGAGCTTGTGGAATATGAATGGAAGCAAGGAGCCCCTAATGGAGGGAAGCAAGGAGCCCCTAATGTGTGCAATGAGCTCAGCCTACAGACTCTATGAAGCGTGTGACCCTCTGTTATTTTTTTACTTTGACTTAGGCAAAGTATGCTTCAAATTAATGTTTTGTGTCCAGCTATTTATATCTCTGACCCACCTTATTATATTTAATTGATACTCTCTCTTTTTTGTCTGCTCTTTGTTCCTGATTTGAAAGATGAATTGTTTCAAATATATAAGGAGCATGATTGATTGGTGATGTTGAGTTTAGCGGTAACCTGGAGACTTTTCTGGCTTTAGTTGTGTCACCAGCATAATATATTATGAGCTCAGTCTTCACAGCCACAGCAATGTTCTGACTTACTCTGGCTGGAAGAGTTTCCTAGACACCGTGCTTCAGCCCTCTCTTTAACATAGCTGCCATTTTCAGTTGCCACACTGAAATGCTCTCTTCCCACCCCAACCCTGCCATGACCATAACTTGCATGTTTTCTTTTGTGTCCAGGATGGACTGTCCCACAGAAGGGGCTGGCATAAAGCGACTATGGCAGCTTTGCCAGGAGAAACTTCAGTTGTGCAAAGCAACTGTAAATTTGACGCAGCCGGTGCCTCTTTATAAGGGCATCCTCAGTGTGGCAACCTTGGCAAAGGTAAACAGGGTGCCCATAAGCCTGGCTATCCTCTGCTGCTGTAACAGTCTTTTGGGGGCTGTTGACAGCCAGTGTAAGTTAGATCATTCCTGTTTTAATATTAAAGTTTGGACCAGCATAGTGTTTGAAGGGGTGTAGGATCAGGGTATTGTAAATATGAGTTAAAGCCACGTTTGCATTCCTTACTCCCACACTGGGCTGACTTTCGTATCCATGGGTATATTAGCAGTTGAAGGTAGCTCTATAAGGGAAGAGTGGGGGGAAATACCTAACAAATCACTGCTTGTATTCTGCATCCATTTTCAAGTCAACCCCATGCATGTGCTGAAGATGAAGAATTCACATTCATATGGCTGATTCTCTCACCACAAAAAGAAACACAGTCTAACGTGTAATGAAGCATGCTTTGTTTTGTATTTCTCTCTTTTTCCTCTTCATAGTTTCCTTTATAGTTTTTCTCATATCTTTCTGTTTCACACATCACACTTCTGAACCTTCTTGCTTGGCAGTATGTTTTTCATCTAACATGAGGTTTACGCAAAGGGCAGACCGAAAGGATCCAGAAACAGCTTGTAAGAGCACAGTTAATTGGAGTTAGAAGCTGGAAAATGTAACACATTTTTCATGCAAGTACCATACATGTTAAGGACAAATGGACTAGGTTTATGTTCTTGTCTCATGACAGTGTTTGCCTAGTGCTAATAGATGAGAAAAGAGGGAAAAGCTGTAGGCTTTCAAGAAGCTGGGATCTCTTTCCTATGAGCAGAATTTCAAGTGACACTGTTGTTGCTGACTTGCACTGTCTACTGGAAGAAACTAGTGTTCAGCCAAAGCAGGTATTGTAATAGAAAACCAAAACAAGCCTCTTTCAGAACCTTATCTGAAACCTGATCACCTGTGCTTTAAACAAAATATAGTCCTTTCCTGCATACTGTACTTTTCTATTGCTGAGTGTTACATCAATGGGAAACAGTCTTACAAGTGTGTGTGTGTGTAGGTACTGAGTGAAAGCTGTTTATTCCTGGAAAACGTACCTGAGATATTAGGTGTACAGTAAAGTAGCTTTGTATTTCAATATGCATAATGCATAACAGGAAGTTGAAAACAAAAGATAGATAATAATAATTAATAAAAATAGGTACGTACACAAGGTTTACAGTGTCTACACTCTGGTCTATACTAAAAAAATTACCTGTATTCCCAAACCACATCCAGATCACTCGAGTCAGTGACC
Source organism: Caretta caretta (assembly GCF_965140235.1). Classification (NCBI taxonomy): domain Eukaryota; kingdom Metazoa; phylum Chordata; order Testudines; family Cheloniidae; genus Caretta; species Caretta caretta. The sequence continues at coordinate 19,745,297 of NC_134214.1, forward strand.
AACAACTTTAGGTCTCTTTTTTTCTCCTGGCCATTTGACAGGTTGACTTCTTTCCTACAGCTTTTTTAAAAAGCATCCAGTCATACCATTTCCTTGGACAAACCTCTCTATTGCCTTTGTGTTCTCTTTCTAATTCTGTCCAGTCCATGACAGACCTTCTCTGAAATAACTGGAGGTCTTCCAGCAGAAACCTAGGCCTACTCAAAAATCTCTCTGGGAGATAGAAAATCCATATCTCCCTATCTTAGCCAGCCTCTCACAGCAAGGTTGATGACTCACCAGACCTCTCCACCTCTCCATAGCAAGGTGGGAATGGTGCTATTCTTTCTTTTCTCTGCAGTGACCATACCTGAGACACTCTGTCTCACTGAAAAAGTTTTCTCTCCTGTCAGGTGACCTCTGAAAGGTCATCAGGGAGAGTACTGAAAGAAGTGGTACTTTCTCTATCTGAGGGAAAGGATGGCAACCAGAGCACTGTCTCTGCTCTTAGCTATGGAGGGAACCAGCTGCACCCCTAGCTTCCTCCCTCTTATCCACTCACTTCTGAAACTCCTAGGACTCTCCTTCCTTTCCACCAACTCTACAACCTCCTTACCTCCTGATAGACACCTCTCATCTGTAAAATGGGGACAACAGCACTTCTTTACCTCACAGGTATGTTGTGAGAATAAATATATTGAAGATTATGAGGCATTCAGCTACTACCATGATGAAGGTCATATGAATACCTATATAGATGGATGGTACTCTGCCACCCACTCACAGAGGTCCATAGATACCCTTCCCTGCAACAGAGGGTTTTTTTAGCGGAAAAGGAGAATCAGTCCCCCATATTGCTATGCTAGGCTACAGAGGCTTCAGGCATGCAATGATATGGTTACTTGAGAACCTCAGCATTCATTTAAAAACAAATAAATAAGTTTATAGCACTTATGGTTGCAGAGAACATATGAAACCATTAAGACTAAAAAAAGGCAAAAGATCAAATTTATTATTTTTTGTAGATATTGGGATTTAAAAATAATTATTACGTCTTTACAAAATATTGTTTTTAAGTCTAGCTTTAGTCTAGCCTTGACAGAACAGCTAAGCGGAAGATGGTAGCAAGATTTTCTCTGTGTGTGTGTTCTAGCTCTAACTACTCACTCTCTTTCTCACTCTCTCTCTCTCACGGCCAGCACAGTTTCTCCAACCAGGGATTGTGTGTCACTAGTAATACCTAGAAGAATGTCCAGCTCTTGCCTAGCCAGCTTGAAGGAGCTGGAGGAGTAGAGAACAATAAGGAGAAGGGGGCGACAAGATGGCTGCCACAGGGCCTTGTGTAACTCATAGCCAGTGGGTATGTCTACACTGCAACATTCCCTTCCCCAATCCCGTGGGAGTGAGTCACAAAGCCTGGGTTCCAGCCCAAATAGGAATGTCTACACTTGCTATTTTCAGCCCCATAGTGTGAGCCCAAGTCAATCAACCCAGACTCTGAGACTCTCTGCTGTGGGTTTTTTTCTGCAGTGTGGACATACCTGGTGTATGTGGTGATCTCCTCTGTACCTAATCTGCAGAGGCTATGGGTCTGTTAGAACCTTCTGCTAGTGAGTTTGGCTCTTTGTCTAAAGTTGTAGAGACTTCTGATTTTTATTTCAGGAGATCCCTGATTCAGTCTCTGACATTGACCAAGAAGGCAGCTGTCATATTTGCTAAGAGGGAATTAAAGAGGTCAGGAGCTATAGGAGGAAATAGCTGGGGACCCAAAGGAAACAAACTGAGGAGGGGGCAGTGGCAGAATGGGAGACTCTATGTGGCAGGAGCCTGTGATCCTTTTGGAGAGGTTTGCAGATTACTTTCTTTTTCAATTTGTGTCAGTCCTTCCACACTTCGGTAAGTTGTATTCACAGAAACAAGCAAATCCCTCTCACTGAAATGTGAGGCTGTTATGAGTGTATGTACTTTTAGTGTGCCAGTATTTTACTAATAGCTGAGATATATCAATATTGTCTCTAGCACAAGTGAAGATGGGAACTGAACTCATTTGGACTGACAAAAGTGAGGCCTTATAGTAAAAAGTTTGAGAACCACTGATACAGTCTACTTGTTGGACTCTTGATTGCTTTTATTCACTCCTATTTTATTGCTCAGTTACTATGATGATTGCACCAGACAGATAATCCTTTTCTTTTGCTTGCACCAACCACTTAATTCGAGACAGCGTGCCCATGAGTGTGTCTTACCGAAGAGGATTCTGCTCTGATAACTGGAATCTGAAGCAGCAAAATTGTTTTGTGTCCTTCGGAATTTTTTTCAATTGCTGAATTTAATTCTTCAAAAGAAACTCAGTGTCTTGGTTTGAGTCCAGCCGTTTCACAATCACCCTCTCAGAGCAGATGCGATTTTCAAGTCACGTTTAAAAAAAAGAGTTTATCCAAGTCTGATATTACAGAAGATTATTTTCTCATTTGCCTGGCAGAAATTAGTTGTACACAGATTCTAATGACTTCATCCATATAATTTTTATATTGTGCAACCTTAATTGCTGCCTGGCTTTATCAGAGAAGATGGTCATGTTGCTATTCCTAATATAGTTTAATTTTAGATGCCATCAAAGGTTTTCTTGTCCCAACACATTCAGACTCAACATGCTGCATTTTCAACTGAGATACCTATTATGAGACAGCTACCAAGGCCATCTTGAGACAGTGCTCTGCATTGTAAACAAGATCAGTCAATCATGAAAGTGCTCACTCTGCTGCTCATTTACAAGACGGGACTATCCTCAGCATTTTGATCAACTGTTAAGAGAAGTAATTACCCAACAATAACCTAAGTAATTAAAGTAATTAAAATATGAAATAGCCTTTTTCTTCCAGGTATAGCTGTGATGGACTGCTTAATTATAGCACTGATATTGTTTTGGTCTTATGGTATATATCAAGCTACGGTATGTGAATTTGTCATTTTAAATGCAGGGCACTGTGTATACATTCTTGAATTAACATCCTTCACAAAAAATAAGAAATAATATTAAACAGGGAAATTAGTGAACTTTTTATGTAAATGATATGCATAAGCCTTTCTCATTAACAATTTATTTTCTCAGTTCCAAGACGAGAAATTCCTTATTATTATATGTTAATTTATTATATGTTAATTCCTTACTGAGTAATATCCTATCCTATTTTAGATAATGTCTGATCTAATGATAATATATCTAGGTTGTTTCATTTCCAATTCAATGAGCAAGCAAAGAACAGCATTTTTCTATGGGCCTTAATGACCTTAAAGCCCTTGGTAACTTTGATATTACCATAAAGAAAGAAAATATCAAGGCCACTTGAATTTTTGACTGAGTGGATGTTATATTTGGAAGTATGCCAGTGCATCACTGTCAATCAAGGCACTCACAGAATTGCTGACAGGACAGTAAGGAATTTCTGATTCTTATACTGTCAGTCAAACCAAAGTACAATTTGGAAATTGTCTGTAGACCAGTGGTTCCCAAACTTGTTCCTCGGCCCACGCCGCTTCCAGCAGCTCCCATTGGCCTGGAGCAACGAACCGCAGCCACTGGGAACTGTGATCGGCTGAACCTGTGGACACGGCAGGTAAACAAACCGGCCCGGCCCGCCAGGGGCTTTCCCTGCACAAGCGGCGGAACAAGTTTGGGAACCACTGCTGTACACGATAACTTAACACTGATGGGAATATTATCATTGCTTCTGAGTATTAAGGATAAAATTAAATGTAGTGATTTTTTTTCTGTTTTTAAAAGGTTTACCTGAACAGCAGAAATGACAAAGATAAATGATAGTTCATTCAAACACTTCTTATACTTGAAAATATGGTCAAAACATCTATTTAAAAATCTTAAATGTTCCAAATTTATTTTCTATGCCAGCATTAAGAAGTGCCATAGTAGTACACATGGGATCAATCAGAGTCAAGAAATAATGATGCAAAGTACAATTTTCTTATCAGGAGGTTCAATATTGCTTACATATATGAACCTAATGAATGATGTTTTCTGGCCATCATTCTGGAATGGCTTCAAGTTAGACTATATCATACAGCACCTGCACAATCCAGGGGCAAAATTCTGACATTTTCTCAGGGAAAAGAATGGGACAGGGGACTGGAGCTATTTCCTGAGCATTTTGCCAGAACAGATCAGACACAGGCAGGAGGACTCAGGGAGAGGATGCTTACTGCTGTTTCAGAAATTGAGAGCATTTCCTCCCCAAGGACCATCTACTTGACCCCACAAGGTGCACAGATGGATCAGGGCCCTGGCTAGCTTGACCCTTAGATAGCCGAGTTGTCTCTACTCTACCCCTAATGCTAAGGAAATGCTAGCTGCAGCATTCTTACTTGGTCTTGCGTGATACAAGATGGAAAGGTAAAGCAGAGATGATCTTGGTGCCTTTCATACTCCATATGGCAGCATCAAAATGTATTGCCCTCTGTATTGTGAAAAGGATTAGCCAAAATGTGTATTGCCCTCCGTATTGTGGAAAAAAAGTAGTCTTGCACCTCAAGAAGTTTATAGTCTCTATTCACAAAACTGGGGAAAGAAGATTAAACAGAATACTCTGTAAGAAACTTCAGGATTACAAAAGCATTTCAGCAGAATGAACCTCTAAAACATATAGGCAATCAGTAATTATTTACGCTAGCGTACTGCCTGGCGTTACTTTTTCAATAATACTTTCCTAAAATGTAAGTACAAAAGTACTGACAATCACAACCTCCCCTGTCTTAAAGATACTGTCTTAAAAATGAGTTCTTTTTATTTGTCTTCTGGTTTTTAAACCTTTGTGGTTTCACTCGGGTCACATTTTTTAAAGCTTTTCTCTGCAACCACAAGGGCTAAAAATGTACTTTTTTTTTTTTTTTTAACAAAAGCAGAGATTGTCACATAAGCATTTGTTTGTCAGAATTGGGTCTTTAAGTAAAATATCAAATATCACAGTAAAATCACAAGAGTTGGCCACCGTGGTACAAATACTTATTGAATGGAGCAGCAATATTGAAGTTCATTTTTATCAAAAGATGAGAAAGCTGGGGCTATAAAATCATATTCTTTGGATACCTGAGTTGTGCATTTTAAGTCACTAAGCAATAATTCCTAATATGTTACTGGTTCATGGAAGAATCTGCTGGCACATCGTTATTCAGGGATTAGAAAAATAATAGTATTATGCGTATATGTATATCACCTTTTTATTCTGAAAAACCCAAAGCACCGCACCAATGAAATTCATCCACATTTGATATGGAAAGGTGTAAGATTAATTGGTATACAGAGCAGTACACAAAACCTGGGGGGCAAGAGAGACAAAGGGCTTACCCTGATGAAAGTGACATGGGCTTATCAATGTCTGCAAAAAGCAGTCAAGATCTCTCTCTTTAAACTGGCATCTAAAAGTCCTGCATAAACTGTAAATTGCATGGAACTCAGTTTCTCTCTCTCTCTCTCTCTCTCTCTCTCTCGGATAAAGGGCTGAGCTGGGCCTTCTAGAAAGTTTAGGTATTTCAAACCTGAGTCTTAGACCCCCTAAATCATCACCAAAAAAGGCTCGAACTCTTGAAAAAAACTGAGGACAAGTATGCCTGTCCTCCACTTTACCATTGCCTCTGTCCAAGCTGTAACTATTCTGTGAGTAAACAAGAGACCTTAATCTCCATTCAGCAGGACTCTCTAGGCAGTGGCCTCCAAAACAGAGTTTCCATTTACGATTTTGTAGCACTCCAATTGTAACTTTTGTTTTATGTAGTTCATAGATTCTAAGGCCAGAAGGAACTATTTTCATCATCTAGTCTGACCTACAGTATAGCACAGGACATAGAGCTTCTCCAACATAATTCCTGGAGCAGATGTTTTAGAAAAAACATCCAGTCTTGATTTAAATATTGTCAGTGATGGAAAGTCCACCACAACCCTTGGTAAATTGTATCAATGGATAATTACTCTCACCATTACAAATTTGCGCCTTATTTCCCATCTGAATTTGTTAAGCTTCAACTTCTAGCCATTGGATCATGTTACACCTTTCTCTGTTAGATTGAATACCCATTATTATACATATGTTCCCCATTTAGGTACTTATAGATTATAGTGAAGTTAGCCCTTCTCTTTGTTAAGCTAAATTGATTAGGCTCCTTGACTATCACTATAAGGCAAGTTTTCTAATCCTTTAATCATTCTTGTTGCTCTTCTCTGAACCGTCTTATCAACGTCTTTCTTGACCTGTGAACACCAGAACTGGATATAGTATTCCAGGAGAGGACACACTAGTGCCAAATACTGAGGTAAAATAGCCTCTCTACACCTACTTGAGTTTCCTCTGTTTATGCATCCCAGGATTGCATTTGTTTTTTTGGACGCAGCCTCATACTGGGAGCTTGTGTTCAGCTGATTATCCACCTCAGCCCCAAATCTTTTTCAAAGTCAGTGCTTCCCAGGATAAAGTTCCCCATTGTGTAAGTATGGCCTACATTCTTTGTTCCTAAATGTATACATTTATATTTTGCTGTATTAAAACACGTGTTGTTTGCTTTTGCTCAGTTTTCCAAGTAATCTAGATTGCTCTGAATCAGTGATCTTTTCTCATCATTATTTACTACTCCCCCAATTTTTATGTCAGCTGCAAACTTTTCCCAGGTCATTGATGAAAAAGTCAAACAGTGTAGAGTCAAGAAACAATTCCTGCAGAACTTCACTGGAAACAGATGTGCTTAATGACAATTCCCTATTGACAGTTACATTTTGAGACCCATCAATTTGCCAGTTTTTAATCCATTTAATGTGTGCTATGTTAATTTTATATTGTTCTAGTTTTTCAATCAAAATGTTATGCAGTACCAAGTTAAATGCCTACAGAAGTCTAAGGCTATTATGTTAAGACGGTTACCTTTATCAACCGAACTTGTAATCTCATCAAAAAAAGATGTTACATTGGTTTGATAGGATCTATTTTCCAAAAACCCATGGTGGTTTGCATTAATTACGTAACCCTCATTTAGTTCTTCATAAATCAAGACCTGTATCAGCCACTCCATTATCTTACCTGGGACTGATGTCAGGCTGAAAGTCCTATGATTACCCAGGTCATCATGTCTACCCTTCTTAAATATTAGCACATTAGCTTTCTTCCAGTCTTCTGGAACTTCCCCACTGCTCCAAGGCTTATTACAAATCAGCAATAATGGTCCAATAGTCCTCAGCCATCTCTTTTAAAACTCTTGAATACAAGTGATCTGGACCTGCTGATTTAAAACTACCTAATTTTAGTAGCTTCCGTTGAACATCCTCTAGAGCAGCGGTTCTTAACCTTTACTGCAGCCTGTACCCCTTTGGTTCTCAAAATATGTTCTCGCACCCCTTATCAAAAATCATTGAAGTAGGTCAGTTCTTTAAACTTAGATATGTTTATAATCATTAAAAATGTATAATGTTAATAAATACGTAGGTTTGATGAAACAAAGTAGTTGTACTTACGTGCCTGTGCTTAATTTGTGTTTTTGATTATTTACCTTCTAAAAAAATCTGGCATGTCTCGCACCCCCAGAAAGGAAACCTAGAGGTTCTCTAGGTATACTAGTGGAATGAAAAGAGTGTTATCATCACCATACGATGACACTTCTCCAAATATAGAACAGATATATTAATGGATATTTCTGCCTTTTCTGCATTACTATTAATAATTCTACCATGTCCATCTAGTAATGACCAATGCCATTTTCAGTGTTCTTTTTGTTCCTAATATATTTAAAATACTCCCTATTGTCCTTAGCTTTGCTGGCTATAAATTTGTCCTTGTGTCCATTGGCTTCTCCTTATCAGTTTTCTACAGTTTCTGATTTCTGATTTATATTAATCATTATCCACTTCGCCTTTCTTCCATTTTTTATGTATTACTGTTTTTTTTTGTTTTTTTTTTTAACAGCTGCTTTCACTTCCCCTCTAAACCATTTTTTAAAACCAGCACAGCCTTATTCCTCAGTTGTGGGATTGTTACTTTTTAAGCATCTGGTAAGGTGTTCGTAAGTGATTCCCAATTATTATTCACATTTTTCTGATGAAATTCCCTCCCCCCCAGCTGATTCGACTCATAATATTCCCCCCCCCCCAGCTTTCTGAAATTGGCACATTAAAGCACCAAGCAGATATATTAGTAGTCTGAGAGACTGCTGAATTGGAATTAATTTGCAAACTGGACACCATTATTTTAGGCTAGAATAAAGACTGGGAGTGGATGTGTCATTACACAAAGTAAAACTATTTCCCCATGTTAATTTCCCCCCTCTACTGTTCCTCACACGTTCTTGTCAACTGCTGGAAATGGCCCACCTTGATTATCACTACAAAAGGTTGGTTTTTTGTTTTTGTTTTTCCCTCTTTCCTGCTGGTAATAACTCACCTTACCTGATCACTCTCATTACAGTGTGTATGGTAACACCCATTGTTTCATGTTCTCTGTGTATATAAAATCTCCCCAATGTATTTTCCACTGCATGCATCTGATGAATTGAGCTGTAGCTCACGAAAGCTTATGCTCAAATAAATTGGTTAGTCTCTAAGGTGCCACAAGTCCTCCTTTTCTTTTTGTGGATACAGACTAACACGGCTGCTACTCTGAAACCTGCCCTTAAAAAACAAAGCCTTTAAAAGTAAAATGTAATAGCCAGTCATAGACTTTCAGGTTAAATTAGATTTTTGTTACATCACATATAACTGATGTTCAGGTGTGTATTGGTGTCAATCTTGCAAGGTACTGAGGATTCTCAACCTAATCCATCAAGGCAATTAAGCACACACTTAACTTTACACATTTTAGTCCCATAAAGAAATTTTCTTGACATACACTTTATGTTTACAGCATTATGTGCAATTTCCAAGTCACTCTACAAATAGAGTAACACAAGCAGAGTATGAAAGTGTCTGATAATACATGACAAAGAAGTAGAAGATACTGGAAAACTTACTGTTTATCTTGGAAGAAATAATTACAATGCATTAGTCTAGTTTAATTACTATGGTAATTTAAGTGACTTGTGTGTTTTTACTGTAATTATAATGTCACTAAAGCTGTAAATTCTGCAGAAGAAAAAAAATAAACAGTGCCTTATTGAAGCAGCTGTTCAGGCTATTATTGTGCAGATAGCATTAGAAAGCAATGTGATTTAATCAGAGTAGCTTTAAAACTAGTAGTTTATTATTTTTGTATAATGATTCACAGTATGTGTTTGTTCACATTGTTACGTAGGATCATAGGAATTGTCCAAGGAGGTCAGACCGGTGTCCCAACTACTCTATCAGAACAGAGGCCAATATCTGAGACTTCAGAGGAATATTCAAAATGGACAGTTATGCAATAACCAACCCGGAGGGGAAATTTCTTCCTAACCTTGTCAGCTAGTAATTGGTTTGCCCTAATGCATCTGTGTTTAACATTGCAGCTGCTTGGGCTCTGTGATATCTTGCGGTAATGATCATAGGTTTTAATGCATTGAGAGGAAGGAGGCAGGATTGGACAGGCTGCCTCTGCTGGACAAGATGCAGGCACCCTCTTAACAGCCCAGGCTGGGCAGGGTCACCTCAGCCCACCTCTCCCAGCTGGAAAGGAGGCAGGCAAGACTGAAAAAACTAGATCCTGGGGCTAGCAGCCCTCCTTGCCCATCTGAAGGAGGGGAGTTGTCTTTCAGTTTCCTTAATGAGTGATTTTTGTCAAAAGCTTATTGAAAATCTCAATATTTTATACTTACCAATTGTCTTTTATCCATTTTTAAACCCCCCAAAGAATTTTAGTGGAGTGGATTGCAGAGGCACAAGACTTTCTTTGACAGAAGTGTAGCCACTTTTCAGCCTGAGTGGCTAGTAAAATTTCAGGGCCCTGGGTATATTCCAGTTGAAAGTGGAAATTGATGGAGTCTCGTATTCTCTTTGATGCAATCTTGTTTATTTTAAAAGTATGTATGAAGTTCTGCTTCTCCAAACACGGGAGGAAAAGAGCAGTTTCTTAGCTCACAGCCCCAAGACTCTTTAGCCAACAAACCCAAAAGCTATCTCTAGCTTTTTCAGGGTGACATTGTACTCACAGGCTACTTCTTGGCTTTCTTGCATTTTGCCTCTGTCTTTCTTTCTGTTCTTGTCTGTTGTTAGTTTGTGTTTTCTCTCACCCACCTACCACCCCCCCCCCCCCCAATCATGGATCAACGCCCAGCGGAGCCCCTGCCCGTTGTGCTAGTTTCTAGGTAGAGGCTAATTGGCTTTGTTTTAGGCGTGACAGCTTAACTGTCTCTTAGAACTGTCTTAAATAAAGGGTCTGTGCACAGTGCACACATTAGTTTGAACAAGGTTTTAACTCAGTCCACAACAATGTTTCACCCAGTTCTTGTCCTGATGTCATGTTTGTCTGTGAATGTTTTCAAAGTTGTCTTTAATTGTTTCCAGTTCACCTAATACTAGGTCACTGGTATGTATTTCCATAGGGACCGTGCATCACCTCATGCATTCAATCTTACAGATATTCACAAGATTTTCTTCCCTCCAATTCTCCTGAATTCTAGCTGGTTTTAATGTGAAATTCCATATTCTAGCGTCCTCTCTTTTGGCATTTACATTTCTGACTGTACCTTAGCTTTATTTGCACTTGATTTTCAGTTTTTAAATGTGCACAAGTACATCAGTCTGAATCATAATATATTCCAGTGCAAACGTGAACCCTTATAACTTCTGAAAACATTATTTTAATCTGGTTCTTATATTTATTCATAATACCAGTAACTACATGGTTTTAACTTAGATATCAAAATATAAGAAAATACTTTTATTTTCAAAGGATATATAAAATAAAATAAAATACTTTTATTTTCAAAGGAAACCTTATGTAATATATTTTTTATTAGAACAGTTTCTTCCACATCTAATTTACTATTCTTTGTATTTTCAATGTTAGTGCTTTACAGAGCACCACTAGTGAACGTGGAATTGTTGTCACCCGTTCAACGTATCCCTCTAGTGGAAAATGGGCTGGACACTGGCTTGGCGATAACACCGCAGCTTGGGATCAACTTTATAAATCTATAATTGGTATGTGGAAGCAATAGGATTTACAGTCAATTGATCCTATGCAGTAACTTACTTCTGGACACGTTTGTCTTTTACTTGCTTTTATTAGGCTTAGATCAGAAGAAATTTAATTGTAGGCAATACAAGCTGCTCAATTTAACAATCACCATTCGTGTTTTAATTGCTTGTTTTTTAACCTTCTCTTAATGGGTACTAAGCAACTCTTTAGAATTGATGTGCTTACAAAATAGACATTGGGCTTGATCCTGGAGGTTGTTGAATGCTATCAACTCCCACTGAAGTCAACTTCCCTTTCCCCCACAAAATGCCCACCCATTACTTTTAGCCTTTCCCTGTTGACCCCTGGCCCTAGTGATTCTTTCTTTCTCTCCCGCTCCTCGCCCAGCTGCCTTTATATGCTCCTGCTGAGCCTGCTGCCAGCATATCCTGCAGGGGGAAGAAGAACAATATGTCAGAGAAACTACAGAAATATATTTATTTTCATTCCTTTCTGCTAAATGAATGCTGCTGCAGGTGGCTATTAGAATACCAAAGAAAATAGCAGTAAATAAAGTCACCTTACTTTTCTTGCAGGTATGATGGAATTCAGCCTTTTTGGAATATCCTATGTAAGTTAGTGTTGTTACTACACATTTAAAACATCATTACCTAAGTGCAATAATCTACAGCTTTAAAATTTATTCTTTTAAACCTTTCAGACTGGAGCAGATATTTGTGGCTTCTTCAATGATGCAGAGTATTACATGTGTGCCCGTTGGATGCAGCTGGGAGCATTTTACCCATTTTCCAGAAATCATAATACCATAGGCACGAAGGTGGGTCATAGATTATTTTTATTATTTACTGTACATCAGTAATGTGCTTGGGCTACATAAGATATGAACAGCCCCAAACTTGAAGAGTTCACAAGCTAAAGAAAACAGATACAAAGTAGGGAGGACACACTGTGAAAAGAATGCTTGTTTTTAAATGTTGTCATCATTATTAACTCACTTATCAGAGGAGAAATAGTTCTAGCTAATGCTAGTATTTACATTCTGTGCACCGGTGCATTTCATTTTCAAAATGTGTTATATGGGAAGTTGAAGCTAGACAAATTCAAACTGGAAATAAGGTGCACTTTTTAAACAATGAATGTAATTAACCATTGGAACAACTTACCAAGTGGTGTGATGGATTGTATATCACAGGCAATTTTAAAACCAAGATTAGATTTCCTCTCCTCCCCCCCCCCCAAAGATATGCTTAGTTCAGAGGAATTAATATGAGGAAGTCCTAATGTCTGAGTTATACAGGATGGCAGACTACAATAGTCTCTTTTGGCCTCGCAGATTCCATGGTATTCTCTGATATGGCCTCTTGTCCCACTTTTGGTTCCTGTTTACTCCTGTGACCATTCATGAAGCTGTAAAACCCATATTTTGGGTGTGGTTTGCATCAAGATTCAACTAGGAAAAATTAAGTCTATTTGAACATAAACCTTCTGGAAATTCATGTTTTGCAGACTGGTTCTGACACAAAATATTTGTGACCTAGCTTTCAACTGATCTTGGAAAATTTTGTGCCTTAGTTAATTTAGTTCTCTTTTTCTCCCTCCCAGTGTTGGCCCACCAAAACCTAGTGACTCAGGCAACCAGTACATTGGTATTTAATGTTAGCTACACTGAGACATTGCTGTGAGGATACAGACTCTTAATTACACATAGGGTGACCAGATAGCAAGTGTGAAAAATTGGGATGGGGTGGGGAGTAATAGACGCCTATATAAAACAAAGCCCCAAATATTGGGACTGTCCCTATAAAATCAGGACATCTGGTCACCCTAATTACACATGAAACTTGTTTCACTGTGACTGATATAGAGCAATGTAAATGGTACTCTCATGTGCCAGCTGGGGCTACTGAGCTCATAGTGATTGATCCCCAGGGCTAGTATATGGTGTTTACACGGTCACCTTTCATGGGGCATTTGCCAAGAACTGTCGCTGGGTCCCCTGGGTGCTGCCTTGGCAGAGCTGCACAGTGGATGTGCCCATCCTGGCTCCCTAGACATGCTCTAAGTTGCTGCAGCTGTGGGAGTCCTTTGTGCGCGGCGTCACTGCCCACTGCATGCAGGTTTTACACCATTAAAGGGCCTGCATCCTGATTTATGACAATGAAGCCAGCATATTCTAGGATTGAAGCAAGCTCATACATTTTTTTTACTTGCATGCCTTTAAAACAAAATCTGCACCTACAATGCTCAAGTAAGGTTTTTGTTTGGTTTGTTTTTTTCCTCTCTAAAGTATACTTAATGAAGTAAGAATGACCTTTGTGTTCTCCTCCCCTAATAGTTCACAATTAGAGGACAAATCAGAACATGGAATAGTTTAATAAGATTGTAGAGGGAGAGTACAAATTTATTCTACTTTGCATATTCTGCCTCCATCTGCTACTGTTGTTAAAGAATAAAAAAAAATAATTGTGTAACTGTCAGACTGTTTTAGCTAAGGAATGTACTGCGGAAAGCTGTAAAACAAGATAAGTGGGAAAACAAAAAATAGAAACAGTACTTATGTCCTAGTTAGAACTTCAGGTCTAGCAGAGTCGAGCTATTTATATGGCATATATCTAATGGATTAAAGTCTCCTTTTTAAAAACAGTGTGCTTTATCTTGCAGCAGCACACCTTTCAATAGGCCTTTTAAAACCTTTAAAAATGCAGATTCAGGGTTATCATGTTGCTTCCATTCTTACCCAAGATATTTGCCAAGGTATTGTTCAGTACATTTAATAAAGATTGAAAGTGCTCCCTGACATCACCCATTAGTGCTCTTTTTACTTTTTGAAAGTCCTGAGTGCTGCCCTGGAGGAAAGAAGGATAATAAATTATGTACAACACAATGTGTCATACATTCAGGGGAGTTTGTATTAAATTCCCCCCCCCCCCCCTCTGTCCCCATGGCCTCACTAGAGTTTTCAAGCTTTTCTTCTAAGCTCCTCTAGTTAGGGCCCACAGTGACACCTACTGTTACTTAATGTCACTTTGTCCTTAGGAGAGAAAAGCACTGCATTTTAGGGAGAAAAAGAGTTTACATGACCTAGTCCCAGAAAGACCTTTTCAGCTAGGAATAGTTCATTATGTGGACTTTGATTCATGTGTTCAATTATTGATGCTACTACCACACAGCTCATAGGAATTTACAGTAAAAGTATAATATAAAGAAGATAGGAAACATGCATATTAGTCCCTATGTAAATATTACCAATTGTCTCAACTATCTTATTACTTCAATTTTTAAAAAAATGCTAGGCTTAAGTCAGGGAAATAGCTACAAAAGGTAAGGCTGTGAAAAATCCTTTAATATTACTCTTTGGCAGAGAACTGTTCAACCAAATGTCAAGTTGGTGGCAAGTTATTAATATTAGTTATTAATTTAGTTATTAATATTAGTTATTAATTTATTAATTGACAGCTCCCTCCAAAAAAAGAGTTGCCAATGGAAATGTTCAGGGAATCAAAAATATAGCCATTCTCTCAGGTTATAAAACAATAAAATACTACCAATATCATTGTAAGTGGCTGTGAAATAGATGCTTTTATTCATAATTGTGGGTTTGGTGCAAAAGCTGGATTTGAATCAATATAGATATAACCAGAGGTTATAATAATTGTAATTTAAATGTAATAAATTCCATGAAGAATCAGTTTCTCTCACTTCCTTGTGAAGGTCACTGCAATCACTGCCATCATCTAGGGCCAAACTTTCCAGCTGGCAAACAGTGTATGAACAGTGTATGTCCCCCAAATGCATATACATGTGTAAACAGGAACTTGCATGTGCAAATCAGGTAGGTTTTGCCTGATAATAATAATGATATTAATGATAATAATGCAAATCTCTCAGGTTATAAAACAATAAATTTATTTAGGATTTTCAGGAAGTGCTAACGTACCGTGGAGGATCAGGTCCATAATGTGCTTCTAAAATTACATAAATGAATAATTAAAAACAAGGAAGAAAGGTGAAAAGGGGCATGAGAGAGATTCTGCAGTTGAGTAACAGTTTCTTTCCATTTTTAGAGGCAAGATCCTGTGGCCTTTGATGAACAATTTGAAAATATTTCCAGAGATGTACTCAATATAAGATACACACTGTTACCCTATCTGTACACTTTAATGTATGAAGCCCACGTTCATGGTAGCACAGTAGTGCGTCCTGTCCTCCATGAGTAAGTATGACAACAGTTTGTTTTTTAACTTAAACTCATGAGTTTTCCTGAAATTAGCTCAAAGTGTACTCTTCTGCTTTTTTTTTTTTTTTTTTAATAAGAATGTTTATTCTAGTATTTAGGGATATTTGGTTCCTTTTTTTTTTTCGAGAGGGCAACCTGGTGGCATGTAATCCCACATCTTCAGGGGTAGCTTGAAGGTACTAAGTTCCCTCTCAGTTCCTATTGAAGGTGTCAGCAACTCATAGGCTTGGGTCCATTTCTTGTTTTTACAACCCTCCCTGGACTCTCGTGTATCTCATTGACCGTTATCTGTTCCTCTTCCTACTCCTTGTCGTCTATAGTGATTTCCCTCTCTCTCTCTTCATACCATCTCACAATTAGGTGCTACTATAATTCTGCTACTGGCGGAGTCCTCTTCTACATATCTCCGACCACTTTTAATAGTTTTCCTGTTCCTTTCCTTCTCATGGACTCTGTCTTAATTCAAATCCTAGCTCCGTGAGTCAGGCTAGAACCCATTATATGGCTCTATGCAAAACTCTAAATTTTGTCTCTGTGTAATGTGTGTCCCAGTTTTAGGGGTTAGTCTTTACTGAGTAGATGGGAGTGCTGTCTGTTTTAGAGGGTGGACACATGTAGTCCAAAATGTCTCAGAATGGTTAGTGATATTGGATAACTCAGTTTTGGATGCTCAGCTTGAGAAACCTTAAGTTTTCAAAGAGTGTGCGCTCAGCCCTTTCTGAAAATCAGGTCATTTAAGGTATCTCAAGTTAGATATCTGAACGCTGAGGTCTGGTGTCTACAGCCAAAGTTACACCAGTTTAACAAAAGACGTGATTTTTAAACTGATTTTGCTTATCTGGTGCAACTGTCTGTGTGGATAATCTTAAATTGATTAAAATCTGTAGTATTCACCTTTTAAGTTTACAGGTGCAGACTAACTCAATATGAGTTTCAAACTGACATAAGTGTGACCACACAGTGATTTGCCTGATTTGACTAAATTCTTTTAAAAACTAATTTAGGTTAAAATGTGTGCAGTCAAGTGACTGTATTCTCCTGAAAATCATGGCCATGATTATTAAAAATGATCATCAAATTGACCAATGGCAGGAAGATTGTACCAGAAGCTGGTTGATTGTTCTTTTCCCCCAACCACCTCTGATACTACTATTGTTCTTGTTGCATTTGTTCTGAAAACAGAATAGAGAAAAATTAAAAACAAAATAAAGATCACATTCTGTATTGTAAATTATCAATGGTTTATAAAGGGTTAATAGATTTATAATATGCTACAGATATGAGTTATATATCTTATCATTTGTTATATGCACATCAATAGAAGGTGTTATAGATGATTTTAAACAACCTATTGACCTGTTGGACTGTGCATATATCTATAACAATTGATTTACCATTTATTAATCATTCTTTAACCCTTTATTAACCATAATTGGTATGAATTGTGTGACCAAAAACCCTTTACATTAAAGTAAATGGTGATTGACTTAACTGTTCAGCTCCAGGATTTCCTTCCTGAGGCACTGTATCTTCTGGACATTTGACTGGGGATGGTGCTGCTCTGCTCTAAAAGTTGCAATCCAGCTCAAAATATCGCAAAATATTTTTTCTGGATTCAGAAACTTAGCATTATGGACTGAGAGACATGAACTATGTAATTATTGCAGTGTAATTATGTTTAAAGTATAGGACTTCCCTTGAGTTTTCAGATGTGAGTACATTTTGATTTTTGAAGGGTGGGGAAAAATAAGGAGATTGATCATTTTGTAGCTTTCAGCCTTAACTGACAGTAATATACTCTCTCCTTAACACTGGATTTTCAGCATCTATCAGAATAGATTAGTGAAGTTATCCATTCTCTTACTTCAGCATTAATTTCTGTCAAACACTTTATTATAGTTCTGTGGAATAATCACAATGAGGAAATTGAGTCACTGTTTCTCCTTTTACAAACCTTCCAATCCCAGCATTAAAAAATGTATTATAGGAATCATTTCCAAGTTTAGCAATAGATTTAGCTGGTTTGCTTCAGAATTTGTAGATACTTGGTTCTTACCATTTCTTTGGCCTCAAGATAAATGAATGTTTTCATTGGTGTCCTTTAGAGATGGTAAAATAGACTGAATACAATAACAACTGATCTAAATCTTATTGTCAAAATCAAACTGCATCCCAACTTTGTAAAGGTTTAAAAATATTAGGGCTAGACTGTGACCACGTTATTCCCTTTGATGACTATAACTCACTTGAGTAACTCATTGACTGCAGTGGGGCAATTTATGTAAGCAGTTGTACAACAACGTGAGGAAGAGATTCTCAGTCTGGCCCTTAGATAATATTACTATTATTGTGTTAAAAATGAAAGTGACTAGAAACCAACCTTTTTAGTTTCATGATCTAAACTACAACCTATATGAATAGTGGTACCTTACACTTCTATAATGTCTTTCATTGGGGATCTGTTAACCCTTGGCATATATGAATTGATCACATGAATAAGGAAAAGTAAATTAGATGTTTAAAATTGCTCATTTTTTAATAATCTGAGTTATTAAAAGAAGTAACATAAATAAGGTTGGGATGTGTGTGGTGGGGATAGATTAAATTTTTAACCACCAGTGTACTTTAAGAAGGAAACTCTCTTGAAAAGATTAATATCATATATGTAGTAATGATTTTACTGCTTTAAGGTTTGTGGAAGACAAAAAAACATGGGATGTATACAAACAATTTCTGTGGGGACCTGCGCTGCTCATTAGCCCTGTACTGGAGGTAAGAATTTAGATATTTAGTTATATATGAGAGTACTTTTAGATATACTTTTTTTTTCTTTTTTTTCTTTTTGCTTTAAAGAAGATAACATGTATGTGTTTCAATTCCAGAATGCTACATCAGTGTTGGCTTATATACCCAATGCACGCTGGTATGATTATTACACAGTAAGTAACATAAATGTTTTCTATTGATATTCTAACTAATAGTAAGAACTGTTAGCAGAATAATCTGCCAAAGGTGGTGGTGGAATTCCTCACTTTGTGTGTTTAAATACAACTTTACACTATACTTTGTTTATATTTTTCATGCAAACTACATCCCCAAGTGTTTTTATAGACTTAAGAGGTACAAGAAGGTGAGAGAATTAAATGGAAGAAAAACATCTAGCCAATAACAAAGAGAGGAGTACGAAGGTTGTGAAAATTGGCAAGAGATATAGACCTTAACATCAGCAGCAGAATTACAGTAACACATAGTTGTGAAATGGTTGTTAAATGGTGTGGAATGAGAGAGGGGAGGCCACTGATAGCTGAAGAGGAGCAGGAAGGGAAATAGATATTGACAAGGTGGTTGGGATAGGATATGGAGGCTTTTAAAACCAAGGTTTTGTTGGGAAATGACATCATTTTGGAAATGAAGCTCTAGACCTTGGATCCAATCCAGTAAGCCACTGAGCATCAATAGGAATTGAGGGTACTTGTCACCGTCAAGCTGCCCCTGTAGATGTCAAGATAGGAGTGGGGATTACAAGCCACCAGGTTCCCCCATAGAGAGATAACAGAACTTGTGTGCACAGTTAGGAAGGCTCTGGTCTGACCTGAATTTTCTCTCCGATTCTTCCAAACTATTCACCCAGGTTTGCAAACCTGGTCAAAAAGTTCACACTAATATGGTGTGTTAGCATAGTGTAACTTAACTTTGTTACAAAATTTTCACCCAACGCCTACTTATGAGTGAGCTAAAAGGTCAGGTGTTTGAAAGTCACAAACATGTTACATTCTCAAACACCTTTTGCCCCAAAATACTTCTGTTGATTTTTAATCCCTGAGTTATTCTATCTGAGGTCTTTGGCAAGAGAGCAGAAGTGGGGCAGCTTTAGCTGCATCTGCCTTCTGCAGAGGCAGGAAAAGACTGGGAAGAAAGAAGCTGGAGAGACAAATAGGCGGTAAAAAAGGCACCAAAATTGCAATTACTTTGTGGTTTAGCTCCTTGATCTGTGCCCCACTTTGTTGCACTTGAAAGTCCACTATTTTCAAATTTTTATTCCATATTTTGAAGAACATGGAAATGACAGCCCTATTTATACATTTAAATCAATATTTCTGTGGCAAAAAGTAATTAACATATTTAGGATCTCCTTCCTTGTTCATTTACATTAGTATGAATTAGAAGTAACTCAGTTGAAATCAATTTTTTTTTATAGGAGGAATATATTGGTTTCAAGGGACAGTCCTATAACCTATCAGCTCCTCTTGAACATATCAACCTTCATATCCGCGGAGGTTACATCATCCCATGGCAGGACCCTGCTAATAATACCTTTTACAGGTACTATGAAATTAACTGGAAAAGTTAAAACTGGTTTATTTTATTTTAATGGGAGCTCTTTGAAAGCTGCTTAGTGGTTTGGAACATTAAAGACCCAGTTAAAATGGCCTAGAGGACAGATTGCAGGTGAGGTATGAGATGAATTCGATTGATCATATGGTTGATGAAAATGAGAGAAACAGAGGGGGGGAGAGAGAGCCAATCTAGTCCAAGGATGTTTCTATATAGCTTAAATAGTTATGACTCTGGAGAAATAGACAAATAGTAATGTGTTTGCTGACAAATTTTTTTTTTTTTTTTTTTTGGTAGCCGACAAAACTCAATGGGACTTACTGTTGCTTTAGATGATAATGGGTTCGCTCAAGGTCAGCTTTACTGGGATGATGGGAAGAGCATTGGTAAGTTTTAATAGTAAATTGAAGTGAGAAGATTTACTTACATCAAGAGTAAAGTTTCCTAAATTGCATAAAGTTTTTTTCCTTCTACAGTTTTTAGGTTTGAATGTATAAAATGTCATTTTTATAAAGTATTTGATGTGCAGACACTTGTAGATACGTGTATTTCAGTATATACAACAAATTTGCAAACACTTATACATGTGCATAGTACTGTTGTATTCAATGGGACTATACATGTGAATATATGTACCTATACATGTGTTTGCAGGATCTTAGTCATAACTAAGATCCTGATAATGCTGTCCTATTAACCATGCATATGTGGATACCTGAACCTGCTCAGAGCCCCACTGAAGTTAGGGAACTCCATATGAGCACGGGGGTCTCTCCCATATGTATGCTATACATTTCAGGATCAGGGCCCACAGCTGGAAAGCTCTAAAGAACAGTGTTTGAAAAACAAAAAGTCAAGTTAAACCCATAGAACAGTACAATAATATTGATTTGTCTCAGTAAAGTCCTATAACATTATTGCTTTCTGAATTCAAATTTTTTACACCTTAACTTATGCCATTAGACTTAGTTTGGTATGTGTAATAAGAGAGATCATGCTATTTCCTCAGAATTTTGCAAAATCTATGGTAAATATAACCATGTGAGTTAAGAATGAAGTGAGAAGTCTGAATTGATTTTCCTAGTGTTAGTAAATTTTAAAAATATATCCATCATATCAGGTGTGTACCACACACTATGCACAATAAGTCTCCTCTGAGCTTTCAATTGCTCCTTTGGCATCCTTAACAATCTCAGTAGAAGTGCGCAGGGTGCTGTCAGCATGCTATGAGGTGCACTGAAGTATGCCAAGCTTTGAGTGACTCGGATTTGGAACTATTTACTATGTTCATAGAGTTAATCATAGCTTAATTAAATTAAACTAGCTTGCAAGGTGCACTTCAACCATCTCTCAGTGATCTGTTTTTCAGAAATCAGGAAGTTGCACTGACTCTGGTTATCTGCATTACCGTGTGGTAGTTTAGATCCCAATCTGAGGCTTATAGAGAAAATAGACACTGTTGTTTTCAAAAGAGACATTCCTATCCATCATGGTAACGTGTAAATGGATAGTGAATAAAGTAGGAGGTGGGGAATTGCTGATGTGCCTCGAAGGAGGCTCACAAATCCTTAAATCTCTGTCTGAAGCATTAGGAGCAGTCCTCCCCTGACATTTGGGAGATGACTGAGAAACAGGAGCCTATGTACTGATTCTCAGAGAGTTGTTAGCTTTACTTGTGATTTGAGGTCTCCAACTCCACAGCATGAGACTTATCAAAGGGAACATTAACGCTGATATGCAAAAGTCTTTTACAAAATATAGGGAGAAATAAGAAGCTGATTGACGCTCAGTCAAATATGAACTTACTGACCTGACCCTGTGCGTACTAAACTTCTTTCCCTCTGTCAAATGGGGTGGATAGAAATTTGGAACTTTCATTACATAACTTTGCCCCACCCAAACATGGAATAAATAGTCTTCCCCACAACTTTTTTTTAATTCTTATTGCTTATTGCAAATAGATTCTTCCTTTCAGTGCCCATCCTTCAGACACACTCTTCCCCTGGCCCCAATAGCCTTTTTCCCAGCACTTGCTTCGTTTCTCACTGAGTCACAGTTCTGTGTGATCCCCTCCAATCACCAGGCCCAGATCCAAAGGGTCCAAGAATCCTCTTCAGGTCTTAATCCAGGAAAGTACCAGAAGCATGTATGTCACTATAACTATATGAGTAGTCCCATTGAAGTCAGTGGAACTACCCAGGTACTTAATCCAGCCTCAGTCTTCCCTTGCCCTTACTGCTAATAATTAAGGCTAAGATTTTGTCACAGATATTTTTAGTAAAAGTAACAGACAGATCACAGGAAAAACAGAAAAAGTAATAGAAGCCATGACCTGTCCATAACTTTTACTAAAATACCCCATACAAAATGGGGATCTGTGGAACCCCACAGTACTTCAAGCGGGGCAGCTGTAGGGACTAGGAGCTGTCTGTAGCAGCTGGAGCTGTGGGGTATCCCTGCTGCCTGCAGCTCCAGGCATCTCCTGTGGGGGCTGGGAGCTCAGGGTTCCCCTCCACCCATGGGGGCCAGGAGTTTGGGTTCCTCTGCAGTACCCCGGAGCTGCCCTCCACCTCCTGCAGCTGCAGCAGCCGGGAGCTCGGGGGTTACCTGTCAGGAGCTGAAAGGGTTCCCCCGCTGCCCCCGGCAGCAGGGAGCTGGGGGGTTCCCCTGCCACCCGTGGCAGCAGGGAGGGGGCAACAGAGGTGGCAGGGGTAGCGGGTGGTGGGGGACCCTGCAGCTCCCGATCACCGCAAGCTGAAGTCACGGAGACCGCTGGAAGTCACGGATTCTGTGACTTCCGCGACCTCCATGACTAAATGACAGTCTTACTAATAATGATGTACCCATATGTAACCTGGGACAGAATAAACCAAATAAATTGAATTTCATTTGGCACAGCTGATACTTAAAAATAGTCAAACCAGGTTTTGAACATTTGTACCACTTTTTTTTGTTAAGATTTTGAATGTTGACTTTAGAAACAGAAAACTTTTAGAGCTTTTTCTCTGACTTAAACAACATATGTTTCCATTGAGGGTTCTAAGTGTGTTTATTATGGAAACAGTAGCATGTTTTACACATTAATACCAGAAATATATTTAGAATAATTTTTGTTTTAAATGGTCATGAATATTCACCAAAAGAAAATTATAGTGGGATACCTTTTACTCTACTGCTTTCTCATTACAGATGCATATGAACAGGGTGCTTATCTGTTAGAAACATTTAATGCAAGTCAGGTGGGTATCGGGTGACATCTTGTTCTTGTGTTATGTATAGGGGTTATTAACGCTTCCTTATTGATTTTCTCCACACTGTTCATGATTTTATAGACCTGTCATATTCCCCTCCCTCCCCACTGCCACATACCTTTAGTCATCTCTTTTCCAAAGTGAACAGCCCTGATCTTTTTAATCTCTCCTTTTATGCAAGCTGTTCCACACCCTTAATCATTTTTGTTGCCCTTCTCTGTTCCTTTTCCAATTCTAATACATCTTTTTTGAGACTGGGCAACCAGATCACCATGCAGTGTTCAAGATGTGGGTGGGTGTTCCATGGATTTACACAATGGTATTATGATATTTATTGTTTCATTATCTATTGCTTTCCTAATTGTTCCTCAGATTACGATTGGTGTTCATAAATTAGTGTTCAGCAAACTCAGATGTAAACATGGGGTAATTTCCTTAACTTTGGGTGTTATAACAGAGATCTTTATATCTTTTACCTTATATTTAGTGGTGGGCTCAGGCCAGAATTGATTACACTCAGACTTTCAAAGAGAAAGTTTGGTTCACAATCCAAACCCAGATCATGGTTCCTAATGTCACAGCTGGTCTCACTCTACAGTGAGCTATATCAACATCCCAGTTCTGAACACTTGTAGTTTCCGGGGGTGGTGGTGTAGAAATGGGAGTGAGATAAGCTGTTGTATTGAGATTGTCTGTAATTGCATTTAACATGCTATATTTTATATGAATAAATTGTAATAAATACATATTTAAGAAGTATTGTGAAGCTATTTTAAATACTCTGTTTGATAGTGAATCTATATTTCATAAAATTTATTTGCAAAACTTAAACATTTACATATGCAGAAATCAAAGTAACATGAAGGCTAATAGTACCATTTTGTCAGCTGCACTTTCGCTGTCATTTTACCAATCTATTTAAATGAGTACATTATAGCTCATCATCTCATGCATATTTTTAAAAGCAACATGCCATTAAACACACACATCTACAAATTCCCTGTGGTATAGAGAAAAGCAAATGTATATAAAGGAACTCATCCAACTTGAAATATAGTCACATTTTAAAAAAAAGTTCTCGGTGCTTTCAGGTAATATGCCAGCCCCTACATTCATATGCCAGTTTTTATTGTTTGCTGCTGTTGTAGCGGTAATTCATAATGCAGGGGGTGAAATGACTTATGGAATCTTCCCTCACATAACCTGAAGGACCAGACAAAATTGCTAACCCTGCACTTCCAGAGTACAGAGATGGCTCCTTTCTAGCATTATCTGAGGCACAATTCAACCCATATGTGGTGGGGAGGGGACGTGTAGTTACACAACTCAGACCCCCTCCACGCTGGTTTGCAGGGCTGAACAGCTCTGGAGCAGGGATAGTGATCTGTACACACTCCCTCCGAGACAAGGGAGTTCTTTGTCACCTTGTGCAAGGCTGTAATTGCACAGAGGAGCCCAGGATTTGGCCCACTGATTTCAACAAGAATTTTGCCTGATTAATGATTGCCTGAAAAGTGAATGAGCTATTTACATACAGATGTCCGTGGCAGAGCAGGGAATGAACCTAGATCTCTCAGATCCCAGGCTAGTACCCTAACTGGTCATTCTTCCTCCTTGGAAGAAAACAAAAGGGAAGTAAATAGATCTATAATTACACTGAAATTAATCAAGAACTTGAGGTTACTGATGTTCCAAGCCTTCCCTCACCTTTGGATCTGGATTTTACCTGTTATTACAGACTGTATTAAAAGCATGTGTATACTGGAGCTGGAGGAGTGATTTCCAGCTCGGGTAGACACCCCTCTGCTAGCTCTGATGGTGTTAATACACTCTGAATAGCTGTCTTAGCTGCAGCTGCACAGGCTGAGGGAGGGGCTAGCTGCCCAGAGTATGGACCTAGGTTTGATAGAGGACTGTGCTTGGGATCGCTAACCTGTCCTGCTGCCCATGCAGTCTCAGCAGCAACTATGCTGCCACTTTCAACACACTAGCTCAGTCAGAGCACAGCAGGGTGGATACGTCTACCCAAGCTAGAAATTAAACCTCTAGCTCTCCGATAGTCTCCTTAGTGGCGTGCGTGCAATCTGACCCAGCTGGAGCAGCAATGCCTCCTGGTGCTCTGCACGTGCGTTTACTGCTCCACTTCTCACAAGGGTGTACCAAGTGTTTCTTTCTCCAGCTGGTGTGTGAGGAGGAAAGGAGAGCCCAAGGCCCTGCTGCTTCCATGCTGCTTTGGGGTTGGTTTTTCAATAGGGATCCCTAGCAAGGAGCAGTGTACACTTAAGGGAGGACTGCGGTTGTGGCTGCCCTCTGTGAATGTACAGAAGGGAAGAGGAAAATGCTCCTTCTGCTTTCCCCCTTAATATTTAGTCCTACGCGGAGAAGCTACATTTTGATGCATATGTGTGTTACATACAGGTAGGTACCTGTTGCATAGCCATCCAACATAAGAAACACATAAGTGGGCCTGGAAAGAAGGAACTGCATGATTTTTAGTCTGATAATCAGGGATAAACGATCATACTTCAAGACACGTTTAGATGTCATAGTCAATGTGATGGCAAGTTGAGACAATATGAATCTAATATATTTTGTTGTCTTTTCAGAGTGTTTTAGAGATTAAGGTTTTGAACAATGGATACACTGACCCAAACAATTTAAAATTTGATGAAATTAAAATTTTGGGAGTTGTCAGAGGACCTTTAGCTGTTACAGTAAAACAAAATGGCGTGACAGTTCCATCTCTCCATAATGTCAGCTATGATGCTACAAAAGAGGTAAGCAGCTAATTCAAGGGTATTAAGCCATCTGCCAAATAATATAACCTTTCTTCCTTAAACTTGGCATTGAATCAGATCTCAGTTGCAATATTAAGTCCTATATTTTTTAATAAATTCAAAAATGTACCACTAATGAAATATTTGCATTGAGAAATCAAACAACCTGGAATTGTTGTATGATGTTTAGTAAATAATACAAAATGTAATCAAACAAGGTTTCAATTTGACAGGGCAAACAGGAAAAGAAAATATGACAGAGCGTATGTGCAATATGGCTAAGTTATTGCTGCAGTAAAATCCTTAATCTTTGGAAATTCCTAACTCTGAGTATTTGATTTTTTTTCAACCCTCCTAAAAGCTTATTTATGCCCGAAGAGAACTGAGAGGGAATATAGCATCTCCAACAAGTACTTACTGAGAAGCTAGATGGTTCTGTTCTTGCCACCCATTTCCTTCCTCCACCCTTCGCCTGCCCCTGTATAACTGTAAACCTTTTTTGTTGTGTTTTGTCAAATATAGGCTATATGCAGTTCAGGGCAAAGACCCTACCTCTATGGGTTAAGTCTTTGCTCCACTAAAGCCATTGGCAAAACTCCCAATGGGCCATGATTTGACCCTGCATGTTTTTGTGAAATATCCAACACGTTTCTTACTGTCTCATAAAATAATAAAAAGATGTCCCAGGACTAACAAATCTCCCCTGTGACTCTGTCATATGTATAATTATGGGGAAGAAGTCAGTATTAACTATAAATAATAATTGAGTCAAGCACTCCTAAATGCAATTGAAACAAATCCTGAGTATCATGGTGATCTTCAAGACACGTTCCTCTGAACTGCCTTTCAAATATAAACATAACTCCTGTAGCTGCTTTTAGGGTTTCCACTCTTCTGATGGAAAAATGCAAGGTTATCCCCACCCCCAGCTTATTCCCAAGGCTTTCTACAAAACTGTATCTTTTATTAAGTCTCTTGCCTTTCTGCCTTGCGCCTGAAACATACAAAAAAATCTATCATATTTAGCTGTGCTATCATTCCTTGGATGGGAAAGCAGAAATTCCTGTGCACAGGTGAAATCAGAATGGACTCCAAGCTTTTAAAAAGAAAGAGCAGGATCCTGATCTTTACAGGGTCCCTGGGAAGCCCATAGTTTGGAATTCAAAATCAGTGCCATGTTAAAATAAGTCACAGATAGTGCGAGAGCTGAAAAATGCAACGGCCTCAGGTAGATTTGTTGTTTTTTTGTTTCTGTTCAAAGCTCCTGCATATTACTGGCCTTCAGCTTGAATTGGGGAAACCCTACTCAGTTGACTGGTCTTCACAGGAGTCACTGGTTGAAGACAATGAAAAATTTAACTGTTATCCTGACTCAGGTGCATCACAAGAAAATTGTACTGCTCGTGGCTGTATCTGGCAGGTAAGCAGAAATGATTTGTGTGAAGCAAGAAATAAGGACACTGCTTTAATGACACTAACTTAATTTATCTAAACTAAAAGAGTTGCTGACTAGGGTTTTTAAGTATTTGATGAACTTGCAGAATTGTTTTAGCAACACAACAAAATGTTTGAGTGATGAAAATAAGTCTGACTCTATGGATCAAGGTTGCCACCTATTTTGGGACATTGTCTCTCAGAGGATCACTTGGCAGCTTGCTTATGCATGGAAGGCAGAATTAATCATCCTTACCACTTTAAGCATCACCACCACTATTGGGACTCAGGCTTTTGCCATTTTGCCATTGGGCTCTCTTTTTCCTCATCTGAAAAGACCAAACATAAAGAGGAAATCGGCTGACATCAGCACCCCCAAAGCTGAGTCTTGAGTAACTCCGAAGATGTGAACCTAAAGTTTCTACACTTAGTACCTTCTCAAGTGTCACTTCATCCCTATTCTATTTTTCTCTCTTTCCCATCCTTCTTTTTAGCTGTTTGATTCCAAGGTTGGTTAGGATAAGGAGGACAATGGTAATCTGTGTGCCAGGCAAAGATTTCAGTAGATTCTAATGGAAGTAAGATTGAGTCCTCAGTGAAAAGATCTTGTCGGTATGCTCAGTCAATGAAATTAGTAAGGAAATAAGGTGAATTCCCAGCCATTTCCTCCTGAAGAACAAAAGGCACTTCGTGTCATTTAGTGCTTCTTGATGTATGCTTGATTTCACCTCTCAAACAATGTTTGATTGTATACCTGTTCAGAGGAAGTTGCAAGAGTTTTTCTTGTTGTCATAATTTTTCTTTTTAATGGTGAGAAAAAGTGTATTTTTCCCCCATTCGTGTATTCAATAAAAGGTAGGCTTGCTTATCAAAAGATTTCAGACAGAGAAAAACCCTCTGGGCATACACAAAGCAAGAAAAAAATCTCACTCTGAAAATGAAAATATCAGAAAAAGACAAGGAATTTGACAGGCGGATTTAGAATAGTGACTGCTAAGCACCTGCATTAAATGCAGCATTCCTTGCCACTGCTAATATAATATCATTTTATAAACAAATGAGAGATGCTTCTATTAAAAATACACTTAAGAAAAGGAAAGATAAAGTTATCAAGCTCTGATGTTTTTTAAATGTAAATAAGTGATGATGAATCATAACTAAATCCCAGGAAGTTCTTTCTTCGTATTTCTAAACTTACTTAAATTCTCTGCATTGAAATTGTCAACTCAATGGGGTGTCCTCCTCCAACAGACCCCACTGTAATGACGGGAAGTTTTCTCTGATCTTAATTGCATAAATCATTGTGTTCTTTGTTAGGGTTCGTTTTCACACTGTTCAGCATTGTTGCAGTCACCTTTCCAAGCAGTTGTTCATGAGTTACCTGTTAAAAATGGGATTTTTCTGGAATTGTCTTTTACTGTTATTAAAATGAATGATCTCATTTACTGTTTTCTAATCTGCAATATGTTTTTCAGGTTGCCTCTAACTCCCTTGTGCCATCATGTTACTACCCAAGTAATTATGGCTATTCTGTCAGTAATATTCAAAACACCGCTTCGGGTCTTACAGCTGACCTCTCCAGAAATCTTAGTATCCCTGACCGCTATAGGGATCGTTCTCCCGCTATCAACACACTTCGCTTGGAAGTGAAATATCATGACAACAACATGTTGCAGTTCAAGGTAATTTCAGTCTGAATCTGTTGAGACAATCTATGCTGAGATTGGTGATGGTGATACTTTTTCATTTTTACTGAGCTGAAATGTGACTAGACCATACATGGCTACAGAGGAGAGTAGGAGAGAATAAGAATTGACCCATCTTTTGAATGGCCTATGTAAAGGCCGCCACATTTGAAACCCTGGTGCTCCGGGGCTCCCCATCAGATTCATCTTTCTGGGAGCAACTACATACCTGCCTCCTTCTAGAGAAGTGGCTCTCAACCTTTCCAGACTACTGCACCCCTTTCAGAAGTCTGATTTGTCCTGTTCCAGTTCACTTAAAATCTACTTGCTTTCAAAATCAGACATACAAACACAAAAGCGTCACAGCACACTATTATTGAAAAATTGCTTACTTTCTTATTTTACTGTATAATTATAACATAAATCAGTTGGAATATAAATATTATACTTACATTTCCATGTACAGTATATAGAGCAGTATAAACATGTCATTGTCAGTATGAAATTTTAGTTTTACTGAGTTGGTTAGTACTTTTTATGTAGCCTGTTGTAAAACTAGGCAAATATCTAGAAGAGTTGATGTCCCGCCTGCGTATCCCCAGGGATACGCTTACCCTGGTTGAGAACCACCGTTCTAGAGACTATTTCATTTTATTTTGTCTTATCATTCAAAGAGAGTGATCACGTTTTCTCTAAACTGCTAATGATGGCTTGCTGTGCAAATAAGTGGATCACACACTGCATTGTTTCGTACTGTTGCAGTAGCATGACATGCTGATTCCTGATCCATTTGACCTATTCCATATGTAATGTGGACATGTTGAATACTAGAAGTGGTGTGAGGTTCCATAGTGCTTATTCTCACCTCTTTGGGTTTTTTTTCTCAGTAAGCTCTTTTCAGACAGCTCAGTGTGTTAGTTGAGCTACCTAAGTTTCAACAAACACCAATGATGAACATAGATGTGCAGGGTTTTATCTAAGCACTGAGGTAATAATACATGAAGAACCAGTTCAAGCTGTGAGAAATCAGCATCCACAGGTGTAACCCGCATAAGGTGCCTCAGAGATGGCTCCTATTTGTTTACCTTATAAAGGACACAGGGATTGAGAGTGGACTCCTGTACATTATGTAAGGTGAACAAGAGCTTGAGCAAGGACTCTGCAGCCACTTACTTTTCACAGTTCAACACATGTGCAGCATCGTCTTCCTTAGCTGAACATTCTACTAGCTTAATTCTGCTGCCTTTAATCAGGCTGAGTAGTATCATGTTCTGCGACTCCTTTCATTGGGCCAGATTCTTACTCAGACTGAGTAGCACCTCACTCTCCAGTGAGCACTCATCCAGCACTCATCCAGTTGAAATCCGTGAGACTACTCAAGGAGTGAGAAACTGCTCAACAGAATTAACCAAGTACTGAAAATCCCTGTGCAAAATGTACTGTGTCTTTGTAGGATATGATAAAGATCTGAATTCAGTCTTAATGAAAGCCAAGTTTCATTAGAATACTCATTAATCAATGCCCCAATTAATATAAAAATGGTACACTCAAATGTTTGCTTGTATTAGTAACTAGTTGTGGAAAGGTCGTTGAACTCTATGTTAATACATATACCATCTTACCATGTATATAGCAATGGTATTAGGAGATTATTATGTTGGGAGCTTTGTATTTTTATAACATATTTGCAAATACATATCTCTAAATGCTTGTCATCTCAGTCTTTAAGTCAAAACCAAGGTATTCACTTTTAACCCAAAACATGAATTTAGAGGTAAGAAAGGTCTTCTACCAAATATTTTCCAACCTTTCATGTTTTTCTTAAACGTTGAGGGCTTTAGAGTGATAATAAAGGAAATTACTTTCCGTGAGCAAATTCTTTAGCAGAAGTAATCTGGAGGTTTTTACTTGCAAAGGGGCATAAAGAAAAACCCGCTTTTATGATTTTAGGGCTCCTAGTAAGGATCCCTAAGTTTTGCTCCTGAACAGGAATATCCTTACATTCTTTTTAAGTCAGGCCTCTTTCTAAAACATATCTTACCAAGTTTGTTCTCTTGAGATTGTTTTACCAGTGTGTTATGCTGGTGTCTTGTTCTCTGAAACAAGCATGTGTGGCTGTTTCTTTTGGACCCTGTGTATCCTAGATTTACAACGGGCCCATGTTCAGTACATTGGCAATTAGTCTCTCATCAAATATTCAATGTAAACACTTAAGAATAACTACCAGTTAGATACAAACACAAATTGAAAATATAGCATAAAAGAAAATAGTATAAATAGTTAAGCAATACATAAGTTATAAAAGTTGCATGTCTGAGCTTGTATAAAAGATGTTTGGATGTTTTATGGCCGAGAGAGGTATCATTTTTGACATTTTGGGAGCTTGTCACTAGCTGACAGGAAGCGGAAGCCTCCCGGAATTAGCCTTACATTTCACTTAATAACAGATGTAACCAAAATATAAGCAGGTGGTATTGCATTTTCTAAGCATGATGGGAATAACAATAATTGTAAGTACCTTTTAATATTCAGTTAACAGAGCAGGCAAATTGTAATAAACCAATATTATAAGAATTAATTATTAATTATTATTAATAAAGGTATTCTAATCTCTATAGAGGTCTATCTCTTAACACTGCCCTAATACTCTTAGTGAGTTAAGCCTGAAATCTTCAGGTGACAATTAACTGTCATTGATTATTTTAGCAGAAAGTCCTGCTAAAGTGCTTTATCCCACAATCACAAGCTACCTCCCACTTCCCACTTCCGCCAGCCTCCAACTATCCACTACTTAGCAGCCAAAACCTCCAGACTGGCCCCTGACATTGTCTACAATGCAGTTATTGAAGGCCAGTGCAGAAATTTTCTGGCATATTGAAAACTAAAAATGTAGAGGCAGCATAAATAAACTGTGAATTTAACATCAAAATAAACAACACAAAGGCTACTGTGCTGGTTGATTGTGTTTTTCATATGTAAAGGAAGCAGCCACACATTGCCACAAAATCCAGGAAAAAAAAGCCCCAGAATTTAGGTCCTATTTGTTGTCGAGTGCAGGGACCACAACTATAATGGTTGTTGTTACTTTCCCTATGATATTTACTTACATTCTTGAACATGACCACACACAGAAATAATTTTTTATTTCTCTTTGACTAAGGAGAACTTTTATTTAAAACTACAGTTGCAAGAAGCAGGTCTTATGTATTACACCTTCAAGACCACTGCCTTTCTTTTCATAGGTTTATGATGCCAACAATAAAAGATATGAAGTTCCAGTACCACTATTTCTCCCTAGTACTCCAACAAGTACAGAAGCAGGTCGACTCTATGAAGTGACCATTAAGAACAATCCATTTGGTATCCAGATTAGGCGCAAAAGCACCGGAACAATTATGTAAGTGAAAACTTTGTTTGCTATAGATGACATTTTAATTTTAACTTGTATGTTTGGTGGAAATCCCTGAGTACTGGCTTCGCCGTGGCACCTATAAAGGTGGAATAGCCTAACTGCCTTGAGTACAATCCCATCTGAAACACTAGGTATGTACTCGGGCAGCTAACCTGTCCCGTTGCTGGCATCGCTGCGGCTACACTTGTAGTTTTATCATGCTAGCTTGATGAGAACTAGCACAGGTATGTCTGTCTGAGCCGGAAATCACACCTGAAGCTCCAGTGTAGACATATCCTTAGAGGGAACATTATTACATCAGTGATAACATCCTCAAGAGCTTCCAGAGCAATTAATTCTCACTAAGAACTAAATCGATTGCAAAATATCATACTCATTCTCTAATCAAATTCAGAACAAAAAGAATGTGGTTTACAGATGCTGATTCTGAGCTGATACCTAGCTGAAAAGAGAGGCTATCCCACTGATGTTGGAGCTGTGGCTTAAACCAAATGAAGATAGCTAAACATTCTCCTTTGAGTGATAGCTAAACATTCTCCTTTGAGTGTCCATTTCACTGTAGGCGTATGTGCACCCAATGCACTTGCGTATGAGACTTCTGCCAGCAGTACCATTAGTCAGTATGTGTGCCCCTGCCCTTCTCGTGCATGGACCTGAGGGCATAAAAGGGACATGACTGCCACTTCCCTCTCAGTTCCTTTATACCATCTGTGGTGAGAGCTGGAGAGTTCTCTGTCGCTCTTGAGCCTCACTTAGCCATCTGTAAAAGAGATTTTCTGATTTTTGCATACTTCTAGTTCACTTCGTATAGTTACAGTTTAGTTAGTTAGCTCATGGTTTAAATCCAGGGGATTTTTGCATGGCAAAAAAAGCCAAAACATCTGTGTTCCACATGCACAGCTGTCATTGAGAGTTTCAAATGTTGCCTAATTCGTTTAGGAGAGGGACAAGTGGGGAACAAATGTCCTATCTGTTCCTCTTTCCCCACGAGGATGAAGAAACCAAGGAATTCCTGTCTTTAGTTAGTCTTCCTGAAAAAGCACCGTGTCCCTCTTAAGAGCCTGCCTCTGACCATGAGAGCAGAGCATTCCTCCACAAGGAGTGCCTCTCCGGGTGCCAGGGCTCCAAAGCCTGTTTTGGATGAGAAATGTAGATTTCTAGATCTAAGATCTAAGAAAGTTTAACAGATTAACCAAGAGAACAAAGAAAAGAATGGTTCCCCTATCATCTGTTATCCCTTCCTTGAAGGTGGGGGATTAGTACGTTGCCCTCCGGCTGCAGGATACATCCTTCCTAGCCACAGAAAGTATCTTTAATTCGTGGTAGGCAATATGCCTGTCAGCCTAACACATGTCCTGAGGGTGTTTATGGCAGTAGTGGCAGCTCATCTTCAACATTTAGGCATTCAGATATTTCCTTATTTGGATGACTGGCAGTGAGGAAGGAGTTTGCTCTCAGGATGTCCAAGCCATGTTGGTGTGCAGCAGGAAGGGCACAACCAGAGCTACTTATCCATGAAATGGAAAAGGCTCTCAGTCGGAACTGAGTCTCACCAGTTGTCACCAAGGAATCCAGACATTACGCATATATGAGATTACCTGCTATATTTGAAATCTCATGGTTTTCTCATCAGTTTTCTAAGGGGGCACTTAGCCTCCATCTCTGTGATACATCCACTGGTAGATGGGGTTTTCTGTCTTTTCGCATCTCTTGATGCCTCAGTTCTTAAAAAAAAAGGAGGACTTGTGGCACCTTAGAGACGAACAAATTTATTTGAGCATAAGCTTTTGTGAGCTACAGCTCACTTCATCGGATGCGTTCAGTGGAAAATACAGTGGGGAGATTTATATACACAGAGAACATGAAACAATGGGTGTTACCGTACACACTGTGATCAGGTATGGTGAGCTATTACCAGCAGGAGAGCGGGGGGGGGGGAAAAAACCCTGATAATCAAGTGATAATCAAGGTGGGCCATTTCCAGCAGTTGACAAGAAACTCTGAGGAACAGCAGGGGGGAGGAATAAACATGGGGAAATAATTTTACTTTGTGTAATGACCCATCTACTCCCAGTCTTTATTGAAGCCTAAGTTAATTGTGTCCAGTTTGCAAATTAATTCCAATTCAGCAGTCTCTCGTTGGAGTCTGTTTTTGAAGTTTTTTTG
The DNA here is from genome assembly GCF_965140235.1 of Caretta caretta. Lineage (NCBI taxonomy): Eukaryota > Metazoa > Chordata > Testudines > Cheloniidae > Caretta > Caretta caretta. The sequence continues at coordinate 19,779,675 of NC_134214.1, forward strand.
TTGAAGAATTGCCACTTTTAGGTCTGTAATCCAGTGACCAAAGAGATTGAAGTGTTCTCCGACTGGTTATGCTCAAATAAATTTGTTAGTCTCTAAGGTGCCACAAGTCCTCCTTTTCTTTTTGTGGATACAGACTAACATGGCTGCTACTCTGAAATCAATTCTTAAAAGTCCTCATTTGCATGTGCCCTGCTGTCTCTGATCCACTGCATGAAATTAGTTTTGTCCTGTTTGATGGTCTCCCCCTTTGATCTTTGAGCAACAACATCCTTATAATTGATGCTATCAGTGAATATAGTGTTTCTGGTAGCAGTCAGGTACAATCTGCCAAAAGGGTGAGCTTCAGACACTGTTAGCCAAGCCCCCTTTTAAGACATTTCACAAAGATAAAGTTTCTTTTAGGTCACACCTTGTTTATGTCTGAAGTTCCACCTCAATCAGATCATCAGTCTCTCTAACATCTCTTTTGCTTCCCCACGTCCCATCATTACTAAGCATACAATACACTGGGTTTAAAAACATCACTACCATTGAAATTAATATATAGATTAATTAAAGTTTCCTTCAGTTCTAAGAAACTTCTGAATACATATTTAGTGTTCATTTTAACTAAATTCCAGAGTGTATTCAATAATACCCAACTTCCTTGCACTCTGACACAGATAGTCTTCTAGCAGATTAAACAGTCATCCTGCACTTCATTAATAAAAGCAAATACATGGCTAATACACCAAATATTCTCTGTAACTTTCAAAATTCTCAGCCACTGTTGATATTTGTGTATCTTTCCAGCTCTTTACTGATGAAAGTTGGGTAATTCTTCTCTTTCAGTTGGGATTCTCAAGTACCTGGCTTCACCTTTAGCGACATGTTCATTCAGATTTCTACCCGTCTTCCATCAGAGTATGTCTATGGATTTGGTGAAACTGAACACGCTACGTTTCGGCGTGATATGAACTGGAACACCTGGGGAATGTTTACGAAGGACCAGTCCCCTGGTGTAAGTAGAGATGAAGTTTGAATTAGATTCTTTCCTAAGCAGCAATGATGTTCTTGGTACACATGACTTTGAGTTTTTTCCAGGGTGACTGTAGTATATTTTGTTTTAAAATAATGCAGGCAGTAATATTGGTGTATGATATGCCCTGTTCACAGATATCATTATCATTACAACAAACCAAAACTCAGTTTAGTAACAGTTAAGTTCCTATCAGGTAACTTGGGGTTTGGAAAAAAACTTCTCTTGAAACAGGTTATTCCATTTTGGATTAATTGCACTTTTCTCTGAAGCATGTAATATTTACCACATCTGGAGATGGGATAGCAGGCTATATGGGCCACTGATCTTATCTATGTCATGTCAATTCCTCTGTTTCTGAGGTGTATGTTGGTTTCTACAAGAGCTGAGCAGAATTGGAGAACTATTTTTGGCAGTACTTTTTGCCAATTTTCTCTCATCCTTCCCAAGTTCTGGAAATTTAACTTTTATTAACTTGTCAAGGTTTGATTATTTTGTTGAAGGCCACTTTGTGAAATACACTTCTAGCCTGAAATATTGTGGTTTTAATAGTTCATATAGACATGTCTTGGCAGCCGTTTTATCCCCTTTGGAAATTTGGCTTGTGTAGAGAGGACAAGGAGAGGGAGAGCAACCCATAGACAATCACTCTCACACGCCTAGTTAAAATATAGATTTTGGCCAGGTTTCCTGCGATGCTGGATGCTCGGAGCTCTCATTGGCTTTAATGGGAATTGCAGGAGGGTGCCCAGCAATTGTGAAAGCAAGTGAGATTGGGGCAGAAATGGTGAGGAACATAAGCACAATGGTTCCACCTCCAAGAGTGAGATGGGTTAGTACCAGGTCCTGCAATCCCAACAGCCCCGCACTACGTGGGCCACCCTGAGGCACCAAGATGTCAGCAGCAAGAAGCAGGGAGCAAGGAGAAGGCAATTGTCAGATCTCCCTGTGAGCAGAGCAGGCATGAGCTCAGATGGAGCCAGCCTCATATCACTGTAAGGCTGCTCCTATAAATGTGACTAAATGCTGGAGGACTTGGACATAATCCTGGGTGATCTTTTCTGGGTTAAAGGGGTACAAAAATGTCCACTCTTCCAAGTTCATAGTCTGGGGCTGCTGCCCAAGGTGGCCCCACTCTCTGAGAAGATGTAGAAGTGTGCCCGGGTAGGGCTTCTACCTGCAAACAGAAAGAGAAGTGGGTCTGTCTGGGGCCTCAAATGTAAATAGTAATTTCTATACACATATGTAAAACGACTAAGACTGATCACTAACTCAGCCTGACTTTAGAGACTAACAAATTTATTTGGGCATAAGCTTTCATGGGCTAGAACCCACTTCATCAGATGTATGAAGTAAAAGATATAGGAGCAGGTATAAATACATGAAAGGATGTGGGTTGCTTTACCAAATGTTAGGTCAGTCTAACAAGATCAATCAATTAACAGCAGGATACCAAGGGAGGAGAAATAACTTTTGAAGTTATTCCATGGGCCACTCTCTTTCCACTTCATTGGTTTTCTAGTTGTAAACTGCTGAGCTGTCATTGTTAAAAATGTGTGATAGGAAAATACATGTGTGGGTCATGTTATAGACTGTTACATGTTTCTCTCCTTTATATGCTTCTTCATCAGTCTAATGATGATATATCTTGCTGTCTTCTACCTACATAGCTGTACTCTCCTGACCTTTACAATTACACCTTTAGAACTTTTTGTATAAAACAGAAATGTCAAAAGGCCATTTGAATGTATCCATACAGTACAAGAAAAGTTCTTAAAATTTAAAATGTGGGAAAGGTATTTTATGAGAGTGGATTTATCAGTAGTCATTTAGGAATATTAGACCGTTTACTTGCCAGTAGAATGTTCACAAATATGTTCACCTCCAAAGTGAAACCATAACTTCTTTTTCTTGTTTTTGCAGTACAAATTGAATTCCTATGGTTTACATCCCTTTTACATGGGCCTGGAAAATGATGGAAATGCTCATGGAGTCCTCTTGCTTAACAGCAATGCAATGGGTAAAAAAAAAAAAAAAAAAAAAAATCACACAATTTTTTTTATTCCTGAAGTGTTTTCATACATTATGTCCTTTTCCTTAAGAGTGGATTATCTAAACATTCACTTTCTGCTTTCACTTTCTGGGTTTTCAGATGTCACATTCCAGCCAACTCCTGCTCTGACATATCGCACTATCGGAGGAATTCTGGACTTTTACATGGTGTTGGGCCCAACGCCAGAGCTTGTTGTTCAGGAATACACTGCAGTAGGATTGATTATGTTAAAATAAATTGTATTTTTGTCCTGTTTTCCATATCACCATGATTAAATAATGTTTTCTCCCCCCCCTATTTTACTGTTGTTAGCTGATTGGACGACCGGTCATGCCACCGTACTGGGCTTTAGGATTCCAGCTGTGCCGTTATGGATACAAAAACGACACAGAAGTCTCTGACCTGTACGAGGCAATGAAGGCAGCCCGGATACCTTATGTATGTTGATTACAGTTATAATTAGTGATGTTATTTGAATTCTCTAATCACAGGTTTGTTCTCTTGGGAAAAAGAAATGAGAAATCATTATGCCCTGTTCACAGATATCATTATCATTAGCCCAAACAAAAACTAAATTTAATCCTATCAGGACCAACTCTTGCTGTTCAGCCTGGAAAGAATGAAAGTCAGACATTATGGGGAAAGTCTGTATCATTCCTTGTCACTTTCCCATCACCTCCAACAGTGTTGATAAGGTTGTCCAACATACCATAAGGCGTTTGCTTCCATCTCCTACAGATTCTGAAGAGCAACACATTCTCTAACTTTATCCATATTGTGCCCTCATGCAGAACCTTAATAGTAGCCTCATATTCCCTGTATCCGTGCATCTGGCTGTCAGAATACATTCATTTGGAAAATTATTCTTCCTTAACATTGCTGAGATCACTGTTAAGGTTTCATGTAAGAGCAGAAATTGGATGAAGTCCACAGTAGGTCATATCCCATTACGGGCCCCCATTTGTACTTTTCAAGTAGTCTGTAAGGATGGAACCCACGTCTCTGGATCTAAAAGCATGAGCCTCTACTTTTTGAATTAAAGGACCAAGCACATTATCTTAGAGAAAGTAGCAAACTCATAAACCTCTATATGTGGTCACTAGGGGATGCATCTTTTTTTAAAAAAGCCATTGTGTGTTCTTAACTCAATTTACACTCTGTTGGTGGCCAGTGGTTTACTTCCACCTAATGTGTGGAAACTACAAATTGCAGAGCTTCCTGTAGCTGGGGTAGAAATCTGGTGGTGGGTCTTGTTATGGTCTTCACTATGAGTTTATCTAGTATTAGTTAACTTGAATTAAATAATCTGAGTTAAGAACACATCATATTGTCCAAGAGAAGACAAGGCCTAGAGTCAGATAAATAGCTACTGATGTTAGCATGGGTTATACACTTCTTCTGGGCAGGGAAGTTTATCCCAAATGTCAGAGGGCTACAGCAGTTCATCTCCATTTATGCATAGCCCCCACTCGTAACAATAACCCCAGTCAGTTTATTTACAGGATTGAATTCTTGACGTCAGGAGCTAACAGCACAAACTACTGCTTAAGTTAAAGGACCATAAAATTTTTCCACCGTGTCTAAAATGACAATTCTGGCACTACTGTTGCACCATACCATTTTGTTTTCATGGCATTCTCCCTGCATGAGAGAAAGCCCCAATTTATATCTCTCTTTACTTAACTTTATTAGCTGCTGTATAAGAACATTGTAAAAACATGTACATGGAAAACGGTGCTTCCTTCAAATCTTAAATTGTGCCTCTATATAAATATTTTGAGCCAACATCTTCCTGGTGCAAATCCACAACATTTATAATATGGGTGAATATGCAGAACATACCGATGAATCTAACCCAATATCTTTGCTTTAAAATACAGCATTTTGCCATTTTACCTTTGTTCAAGGCAACACTTCTTTTACTTTGATTGTTGTGTTTTAAATATTAGTTAGGCAAACTAATTCAGAAAAAAATAAGAACCCCAGATGTTACCATTTGAACATTCTGAAGTTAATCCAATCTTTCTAAAGTTCATTACGCCTTTGACGTCTAAAATAATTTCTAACCTTTTCTGTGTCTTGTTTTCACTTATTGCAGGATGTACAATATACAGACATTGATTACATGAACCGGAAGTTAGACTTTACTCTCAGCCCAAACTTTGCAGGACTTCCTGCTCTGATTAATCGAATAAAAGATGAAGGAATGAGATTCATCATTATTCTGGTCAGTAGTTTGGTACTTTTTTCTTTACTTAGTATACTTATAGATAGTGAAATACCATAATTCACTTAATGAATTAAATAACGTACATATTTGTTCCTTAAAATAACTGTAAAACTGGATTCACTCTGTATTTTAGGACCTACCCATATCAGGCAATGAAACAAATGATTATCTAGCATTCACAAGAGGTGTGCAGGATGATGTCTTCATCAAATGGCCTAACAGCACTGAGATTGTCTGGGCAAAGGTACTGTTGTGAGAACTAGTTTAAAAATGAGGAGTGGATTTCAAAATGACTGTTCTGAGTAAATTGCATTTTTTTTTTTTAAATTGAGGACTATCTTATGTGGAATCCTCGAGCTTTGCCTGCCACCCCTCTTGTTAAGTGTATCTGTGCTACCTCTGGGAGAGGTAATAGTGAGATAATTTAGCCTGTAGTGCTATCACTATAATAATGTTATTCAACTGTATCCCTTTTTTTCTTAGGGGAGGGGTGTGCATGTTCATAGAAGGAATTTATTTTGTACAGTGCTAAATGTACGTACACTGCAAAACATGTAATATTTTCTTTGCAGTTGTGTGTGCACTCTGACCTGCAAAGAGTACATTTTAAAAGCTGTAGTATGTCTCAGAAACTACATAAAAATCAATTCAGTGTAGCTTAATTTCTTTTCTTCCCTCCTTTCTCTTTAGGTTTGGCCAGAATATCCTAATATAGTAGTTAATGATTCTGCAGATTTAGAAACACAGATCCAGGTATGTACGCTTAACACTTCTACCAGTGTTCCCTTCAGCCCCCTCTCTCACAGTTTCTCCACCTCAACCTGCTCTACTTTCCTTCCTTCCTTCCTTCCTTCCTTCCTTCCTTCCTCCCTTTCTCTGGTTTTCCAGTTCGCTAATCACTCCTTGCACACCCCCACACCACAGATTTTCTTTTAATAGGGGAAAAAACCATGGAACTAAAATGACATTTCAAAAAGTCCCTCTGCTTGTGTGTTATATTCCTTCCACCCTTTTTCTTATGGACTTAAACTGTAAGATCTTCAGGGCAGGGGCTGTCCAGCACTCTGTATAGTACTGATGAGACCATGTTCCCAGTTGGTCTGTAAGGCTGTAAAACAAACTGTAAATAATAAATAATAGTTGTTATTAAATGTACTTTATATACTAGTCATCCTACACCTACACTTTGTATAATAAAAAAGAGTTGGATAGTGAAATCTTACAATATTGGGAGCGTTGAACAGCCGTAGGATTGTTAATGAGGACTATTACTAATCACATACAGTGTTGGCTATGAAATGCCCCAGCCATTCATATGGTGTAATCCCTAGTGTTTCTCACACTCCATTCATTTAGATTTTGGTTCCCCCTAATTGTACTGGTGCTGGATAGAATCCTATGGAAACACAGAGTAAAATCCTGGCTCCATTGAAATCAATGGCTTAGGATATGTCTGCACTAGAGCTAGGAGATGTAATTTCCAGATTCATAGAATCATAGAATATTAGGGTTGAAAGGGACCTTAGGAAATCATCTAGTCCAACCCCCTGCTCAAAGCAGGACCAATCCCCAGTTTTTTGCCCCAGATCCCTAAATGGCCCCCTCAAGGATTGTTAATTTCTGTTAATTTCCTTTGGTGACCCTTGGTGTTCGCATTGTGCGAAAGTGTAAATAACACTTCACTTTTTCTACACTATTTATGACTGTGTAGACCTCTATCATATCTCCCTTTGTCTTGTCTCTTTTAAGCTGAATAATCACAGTCTTTTTTTCTCTCTCTCCTTGTATGGAAGCCATTCCATACCCTTGGTCATCTTTGTTGCCCTTCTCTGAACCTTTTCCAGTTCCACTATATCTTTTTATTTTCCCTGATGAGGCGACCAGAATTGGACACAGTATTCAAGGTATCAGTGTACCATAGATTTATTTAGTGGCATTGTATATGTATAGTTGGGATTATTTTTTCCAGTGTGCATTACTTTCCAAAGTTGGGTTTCATCTGCCATTTTGTTGTCCAGTCACCCAATTTTGTGAGATCCTTTTTTAACTCCCCAGGCTCCTTTGGACTTAGCTATCTTGAATAATTCTATATTGTCTGAAAACTTTGCCATTTCACAGTTATTGGTCCTTCTCTCTTATCCCATGACTATTTAGTTTGCTTAAAAGCCTTTGGTGAGGGACCTCGTCAAAGGCTTTTTGAAATTCCAAGTACACTATATCGACTTGATCACTGTTATCCACATGTTTGTTGAGCCCCTTTAAGAATTCTAATGGAACGGTGAGGCATGGCTTACTTTTACAAAAGACTCTTCCCCCCAAAATTATCTTTATCCAGATTTGTTGCCCCAAAAGAATAGTTTTATTTTGGGTATCTCCCCCACCTCCTCTGCAGTGAAAACTGATGCAAATAGTTCATTTAGTTTCTCTGCAATGGCCTGATCTTCCTTGAGTGATCCCTTAACATCTTTGTCATCTAATGGCCCCACTGCCTGAATGGCAGGCTTCCTGCTTCTGATGTACTTACAAAAAATCTTACTGTTAGTTTTTACATCTTGAAGAAGTTGCTTCTCAAATTCTTTCTTGGCTTGCCTTACGATACTCTCACAATAAACTTGCCAGAGTTTGTTCTCCTTTCTATTTTCCTCTCTTGAATTTGACTTTCAAATGTTAAAGGATGCCTTTTTTACTCTAATGGCCTCCCTGTCTCTGCTGTTTAGCCATTGTGGCATTCTTTTGGTGCTCTTCCTCTCTCTTTTTTATTTGGATTATGCATTTAGTCTGATACTCTATTTACCTGAGACTATTTACTTTAGTCTGAGACATGTTAACTTGAACAGTTAACAAAGAATACGAGCTTTAGGATTGAGTTTCATACCGCTGTAGGCGCATATTAACAATAGATGTCTGTAGTTTAACTGCAATCTTAGTCAGTGGTTTCATTTGATTAGGTTGTTAAATCAGTTGAATACATTGATATCCAGCACCTGTGTCTCTTTTCATATATTGTATGTTACTATTTTAGCTGTACAGAGCTTACGCAGCTTTCCCAGATTTCTTCCGCAATTCTACAGCACAGTGGTGGCAAAAAGAAATAGTAGAATTCCACACTAATCCAGCTAATCCAGGGAAGAGTGTAAAATTTGATGGCCTGTGGACTGTAAGTGCATGCCTTCTCTTGTTTTGGTTCTTTGTTTAGTAATACCCCATGTAGGAGATTTGTTACTGGTTTCACACAATTCTTACTATTCTAAGAAGGCTTCAGTAACTTTTATGCCACTAAGTAGTTCATTATCTTTAATACCATGTTGACTGCTCCTTCATCTCAATGGCTGAGCCCACAATGAGGAAACCTGAGTGTTAGCCTCACCAATAAGTTCAAACACTACGTATCAGCTTAATGCTGTTTGTTTTGGGGGATCTGTACCTGACGGCCACATTTCATAATGCTTTCTGTGGGAGTTATAGGATCGGGTCTGACTTTGTGGTGAGCCAGTATAAACAACTGTGGATGAAATGCAAGTTAGCAAGAAGGTAAATCAGAGCACTAGTTCTAGCAAAGTAATCTAACACCTGCTCCTGCAAGGATATTTCCCAGTTGTGTAATCTTTGTGAGTCAATTTAGTGCTCAAAACAGTTGGGGTTAAAACAAATTGACTTCATCGAGTTATTGTTTCGTTGGGCACTGTGTAAGCTTCCTCCCATCACTATCAGTGCACATCCGTCCCTGTGGAAAAGTTAAATTTCAGGTTATGAAATTGCCCAAAATGCAATAATGTAGACCACCTAAACAATTCACGTAATATCTTTAGATGTGATGAGTGTACAATGTATATCCACATATACTAAACGGGCCGTATCAGTCAGCATTGTTTTGACAAATAATGTTCTCTTAACAACTCCTCCCAAAATCACTGCAAAAGATCATCTTGCTTTCTAAATAATTGTAGCCACCCAATGTAAAATATCTGGGTTAATGTATTATTACCATGAGGGAAAACCTGCTGTTAAGAAAAATCTGTGTTCCTGTAGTTTGTTTTATGTAAATGGCTGATATATGAAATTTTGGGGTTGAGTTTCAAAGCTGTCTAGGGGATTATGACACACACTAGTTTTATTGGAAGATATGTCTAAATTCCCTAGACTCCTTTGAAAATCACAACTTCAAGAGATTACAATATGTCTGGCTTTCATTTATAGAAAATGTTACTCTGTAGCCATCTCCTAAAGAAATATGTCAACACAGAGATTTCTGAGCTTATTAATGCAGTACAATAATGATATGGCAATTAGGATAAACACCATCAATATCATTATACTGTACTTTGACAAGCGGTGAAAAAATCTATTCCTGGTCTATTCTGTGTTTCTGAATCCAGCACAAATGTCTGTGTGTTAGCGCGTATAAAATGAATGACGGGGGAGCATTTTGGATGGATCGAGTAAAATATGCAAAGTGGAGCCTGTTGAATAGTAAAATGCTTGACTGGTGAATACAAGGACAGAGTTCAGATTGCAGTGATCTGTGGGGACATTTCAATGGGCATATGGCGCTACTCAGCATGCATATGGATAACAGAATTGGAGCTGTGTGAGAAACATGGAACACGTGCAGCTTCTAGGCTTAAAGAGTGCACCCCTCTGCCCTGTTTAGTGAGCTTCTCTCTTCCCCAGGCTGATTCAGAAATGTCACAGATGTACTCCACAGGGAGTTATACAGCCACGTCCATAGCTTCTCAGCCAGGAGCCTGAGAAGTAGGGGCCTTTAGTGTATGGAAATAAAATGCAAGTTTGGGGAAGCACCCTAATTAATTCAGTCAGAGCTCGGGGAGGCCAACAGCTAGTGGGGAAAAGAAATAACATTCGTAACAGCACAGCATTTGTCAGCAGAAGGGTTCTGATGAATTTTCCATTTGTATTCAGTTTGTGTGTATATTTGCTTCCTTGTTTGTAAGTAGGCATATTTTTCCCTTAGAATTCAAACGGGCAGATTTAGGAAACTTTAGTTCATTGAATATCTGAGTTGACATTGGTTCAGGACAAAGTTACTGAATATTTGTGTTCTTTTCTTAAATATATATATATATATTAGGACATGAATGAACCAGCAAGCTTTATTAATGGAGCAGTTAATGGCTGCAGAGAACCACTTCTAAACCACCCCCCTTATATGCCAGGTAAGAAATCTTGTCTGTAGTTTGCACTCTTATTACCACGTACATTGTTATTAAATCATACCCTGTGTCACCCAGCAGAAAAGATTTGTAAACTGGATCCTTTATTATTAATGATTCTCTGTGGGCCAAAAGAAGAGAGTTTATTTGGTCCAACCTTGCATAAAATATTCAGCATTAATTTATTTTTTCATATTAAAATCCAGGATTGTAAGCATCAATAATAATATTTTACTTAAGATTACTTCCTATGATATACTTTGGGGCTGTAGTTAAAAATCTAAGGAGAACATGCAAACTAAGGTCCCGATTCCGCATACTAAAATGGTACTTTTGTCGTGCGGACAATGGTAGTTGGTACACACTCATATCCAGTTTGTAATAATATTGTGGCCGTGAATTAGTACACAAGAGTGTTGGACGTAGATAGTATTTGGAGACAAATTCTCAAAAAATTGGAGTAACACCATCAAGGGATCCATCCTGCCATCATTCTACTTGAGGAACTACTGTTGCCAAATTGCTGGGAAGACATGGCCCTAAATGTTCTTGCCAAAATATATCAGGACACAGGTAGTTGAAAGAGGGCAGTAGTAAAGGAAAAATGGAGGTTTAAAGAGTGAGTGACTTACCTGGTTTCTTGTTGGCACTATGTTTAATGGTTTGACTTTTAATCTCCTCCTTGTTAGCTTTGGCAGAAAAGGAAAAAGGGCTGAATCTTGTGACCTTGTGCATGGAAAGTCAACAGTTCCTGCCAGATGGGACCCCTGTCAGGCACTATGATGTACATAGTCTGTATGGATGGTCACAGGCAAAACCTACCTACTAGTAAGTCATTTTCACTTTTTTATTCTCAAAAAACTAGTGTCTTTGCAGCCAGATGGTGGTCTCAATTACTGAGGTGTAAACCCTGAGTATTTTCATTGATATCAGTGGAAGTAGCTTCAGTGGCATAATTGAGCCTTACCCTTGATGATCTGCAATTCCATCATTAATAGTTTGTTGACTTCCATGGGCTTTGGATCAGGTCCAAAAAGCTGGTTGCCATTTTCTAATACCGCTACCTTGGACATCTGAAATGTGGTCCCAGCAAATACAGCTTTATTTACCAGGGTAAAAGATGGCCATTGAGTTTCTTTTTGCACGCCAGTGATACAGCAGGTCTGTAACAATTAAATTGCCTCTCCTGTTTATGTGCTTGGAAGAGAGAATGGTAATCCATACCAAAATATGAAACTTTTGAAGTTTGTATAACTTTAACTTGCAAAGCTCTTTGAGAACTTCAAATAAAAAATACTACAGAAGTGCAAGCGATTAGCACTGTTGTTAGTTCACTGTGTAGTATGTAATATAACCACAATACAGCATTTATAAAATGTTAGTCTAGTGTGAAAAATATTAAGGGCCAGAGTGTAGGTGTGCAAGACATTATGCCCCTTCTCCCACTCAGTCCCAGAACAATCTGAATCCTTGTGCTCCCAGTGCTTCATCCTGAGAGGGGCTGAGCACTTCACAGGTTTGTTCTGGAGAACGCTGATGCTGACTGCAAAGGCAGCAGCCCCAACTCTTTCCCCACTGGCAAGTAGTTCTGATCTAGGTCCTCATCCTAAATCATAAACATTTATGCACATAAGTAACTTTACTTTTGCAACTAATTCTTCTTAACTCTATAGAACTACTGACAGTAAATTTAAACATGTGCATACATGGTTACAGGATCAAGGCTTCAGAAGCTAAGAACTACGTTTTCCATAGAAATGTGGTCTCTCCATTTGATGTCTCCTAATTAGGTATTTTACAGAAGGGATTTTTCCCTATGATTGCCGCATCTAATGTGCTTATGTTTGTATTTTTGATATCAGTGCTGTACGCAATGCCACAGGGGAACGTGGAATTGTTATCACCCGATCAACATATCCCTCTAGTGGACAATGGGCAGGTCACTGGCTTGGAGATAACTATGCAAGATGGGACCAACTTGAAAAATCTATTATTGGTATGAGGAGTAACTTATTTTAATGGCCCTCAAGCTTCAAATCATCACAGAGGAAAAATGTCTGCTGAAGCACAATTGCTGCACTTAGAGTTAATTTTGTTTTTCGAGCTATTTCTGATGTTATCACTATTTTCGATATAGGGAGTAGCCCTGAAGCCTGAATGAACTTCTTAGGATTGCCCAGTGTAGAACAACTCTCCTTATTGATGAATAAGTAACATCTGAGCAACCTTGAAACATGTTAAGTTGTATCCAACCTGAGCTATTGTTTTAAACAAAATTAAACATCTCTTTGTCAGATAGACTAAGACAGCTAAGACTGGCTGTTCAGTTGATGCTACATGTATTTAAAAACACACCAATGAAGGTACAACGTAAGGAGCGGAAATATCAAGAATCTCCACATTAGCGTGACCAAAAGATCATAGGGCACTCAGAGAAGTGATTAATTAAGATCAACTGCATGAGCTTACCACAGAACTACAGGAAATCACATTTCCTGTGACATACAGCCCACGGTTCTATGCATATAGTACAAAATCAACATTTGGAAAACCACTACATAACCAGTGGGACACTGGCTAGTCTCCAGATGCTAACAGATATGGGAAAACTGCGAGGTGGTTTTGTACTGGGACATGAGAGAGTTTCAGTAAGAGAGGGACAAATCCTTGGAGCTTGAATAGGGATGCAGAACTCTTTTTATTGAGTCATCCAGACACCGGGTAATTGAACCATGCATAAGAGGCAATGGTATTTTTGCTGAATCACTGCAAAGTTGTATCAAGTGTCTAATTAGCTTCAGTGTAGGGGTGTAAGCTCCAACCTATGGCGCTTTCTCAGGTATATGGATGTAGAAACAAAGAGGGATCAGACCCATAAGGAAAACCCTAGAAACATTCAAGCTATGAGGGCTTAGGCTGAGGTTTATGTTGTGTTGTCATGTAAACTACCAAGAAAAGCAACTTTCAGTTGTTGTGTAAATTTGGATGATATCACAGCAAGAAAGTGGAATTGTGCCATTTTACAGTTTTGTATCATGGGGAAGTGGGACCAAGACAGACCTTGTCTGTAGGGAATCCCATCTGGCCCCACCTCCCCTTCTAAGAATCCCTCCTTATTTGGCCTGACAGAGAAAGATGCAACTGAAGAGTTTGTCTTATTTATTTCTGGATTTTTTGGCAGGTATAATGGAGTTTGGCCTCTTTGGAATTTCCTATGTAAGTTAAGCTATTAGTTAAAAACATTTAGAATAGGAATTTAATACCATTCTAATCATCTACAGTGTTAAGTTCTAATTACCTTTTACATGCTTTTAGATTGGAGCAGATATCTGTGGCTTCTTCAATGATACAACGTATGAAATGTGTGCCCGCTGGATGCAGCTTGGATCATTTTACACCTATTCTAGAAATCATAATGTGATAGGAACTATGGTGAGTTGACGGTTCTCTGTAAATTATATGCCACTGAGATTAGTCAATTCAAATACCATTATCTACAGTCCCTTTCCAAGGGAGTGCTCTGTAATAATGAAAGGATGATTCACCCTAAAGTAGGTCCTGATTGAGCATCCATGGAAATCAATGGAAACAATCCCATTGACTTCACTGGGGCTTGGATCAGAACCTACCTCTCAGTATCCATTACCACAGTATCATGCCTGCCGTTTGGCTGTCTGGAAGGGAGCTGACTTCATTTCCCAGGAAGCCAGCAGAGCAGACTTCAGCTATAACCAGCTTTATTTGGATTTGCTTTGGACCCACAAAGATGCATGCTTTACTTTACTCAGTTTATTGGAGTTCTCTAAATGTGCTGGTTTCCGTCTAAAACTTTTTGTTTGAACTTTAGTCAATAAAGCCAAATTCTGCTATTGGATGCCCACATGCATTTCCCTTTGACAGGAAGATGGGTACAAGAGAGATTTTACAATACAAAGAGTAACCCTGTTTTATCTTTATTTTTAGAGGCAAGATCCTGTTTCCTTTGATGAAAAATTTCAAAATATTTCCAGGGACATACTCAATACAAGATACACACTGTTACCTTATCTCTACACTTTAATGCACGAAGCCCATGTTCTTGGTAGCACTGTAGCTCGTCCTGTGCTCCACGAGTAAGTATTAAGCGTTTGAAAGCAACGCTGATACAGAATAACTGAATCGTTATGAAGCAGGAGTTGAGTCTTTGCCCAGTCATAAACCTCACGCATGTTTTTTTCCCTATGACCTGTATGACACTATGAGTACATTCCTTTCCATAGCCCTTTGTCCTTCTCTGTTCTGACTGGCCCTTCCCCACCTCTGACTAATTGGGGATACAGTAGCAGACAATCTGTCCCTTCCTGTAGGGAAGTGCAGTCTAGATGGCATGAGCTGAAAAAAGGGAGTTTATCCAGCTAATGATGCTCTTACAATGGCACATCAGTAACTTTAACCACCTAGAAAAATGGTGTTTCACTTCTGTATGGGGGCCTCCTGGCAAGTAGAATTGATTGGCGATAGTAACCTGACTGTGTGCCCAGAATAAAAAATAAGACTGAAAAGATTAAGCTGTGATTGACAATGTTTCCATTCTTTTAGGTTTGTGGATGACAAAAAAACTTGGGAGATATACAAACAGTTTTTGTGGGGCCCAGCACTGCTGATTAGCCCTGTATTGGATCAAGTAAGCATTTCAACATTTATGTTCTTTATGGAATGAACATTTCAAAGGGAGTTTATATAAACATTGATTTAAGTTTTAATTCTTATTATAAGTATGCTTTCCCATTTCAGGGAGCTACAGAAGTGAATGCTTATATACCCAATGCACGCTGGTATGATTATTACACGGTAAGCAACTTAATTAAGAGTGTTCTTTGTACAATAGACCTTTTTAAAGAATTGGATCCTAGAAGGTGCTGAGCACATCCTTAGAGATACTGTACACCTTTAATTCCCATTGACGTGAGTGCCTCTCAGACTGCACTCAGCAGCTTGCGTGGTCAGGCCCTAATATTATATTCCAGTTATTTTAAAAGACACTAAACTCTAATTGAGCACCCAAAACTTAGGAAAGGGTCAAATAATTGTGACCAGCTAGGACTGGTCAGATATTATTTGGCAAGAGTTGCCATTTTTAATAGAAAACTTTGATTCATTCAATAATATTTTGTTTGGACAGTTCTGCTGTCACCATTTTAAAATGGAACTGCTGAATATATGGAAATGCCAGAAAAGCAAAGGTGTTTCAGAGTGACTGTCTGGTTCCCCTTGGATAACACATCATTTTATTTTGAGTTTCTTCATTGCTTTGCCTAATTAACTAGCATTGGTACAATGAGATATGTGTGCATGTATGCACATTGCATGATAACAGCTAGCTCGTGCACCTGGTATACCTCCTCTTTGTCCTGTGGCTGAGGAACCTCACCTCTGAAGTGTCGATAGTTTGCAGTTAAAGCACCAGAAAAGTTTAAAACAAAACAACAACAAAACCAACAGAAAGCAAAAACCAAAGTACAGTGCTCCTTATGATATAACACATGAATCAAATCTTTACTTAAAGCTACAGCACAGTTTATTAACATTGCATCACAGATGGATTTGGAAATGGCCATATTTACGGATTTCCGTTAGTGTTTCTGTGAGTTAATTGTATAAAATGATGTGTATGTGCATCACTGCTTGACTTCCCAGGCAGAGGAAAGATGTATTGTACATTTGTAAGCATTCAACAGAATTTGTATGCCTTCCTGCTCAAAAAAATCTTCCTTTACAGGGAAAATATCTTGGAGTAAGGGGACAATTGCAGACATTGCCAGCACCTCTTGAGCATATCAATCTTCATATCCGGGGTGGTTACATCATCCCCTGGCAAGAACCTGGTCTTAATACCAATCAAAGGTAAATGAAGTAAATTGGAGTGTTTCCTTTAAAACAATTTTACAGTAATTTTTGAAAAACAATATGCTAGCTAATATTTTACCCAATATTTAACAATTTTCTACATGGGAATTTGAACTGATCTGTTAATTTGTAGCTTGGAAAGTGAGTGATGTTTATTTACTCAGCTTTTGAGACCTCAGTGAAATGGATGAGATTTTTATCCTTTGTAGGACCCTTATTAGCAATAATACAGTAAGAGAAACATATTTGTGTGTTTCTTTATTTTATGCTATGTTTTTCTTTTTAAAGGACACACTTGGCACTCCCCTGCTTCCAACCATGTTTCAGGGAGTTGTGCATACAGAACAAAGGCTGCATGAGCTTCCAGTTTGTTTGTTTGTTTGTTCTTTATTGTCTTTCCCCATAACTCCGAGCTTGGAAATTATGGCCGTGATCCCGCATCCCTTGAGTGAATAATGCTGATATTCATGAGTAGCCCATTGACTTTACTCACGTGTATAAGATTACTCAGATGAGCAGGAATTGGCAAGAATTAGTCCTAAATAAGAATAATATTGCAATTTCTTTTTAAGTACACAGTCCCTGCTCAGTCTAATGATGTAATGGAAAAGTATATTAATACTGAGAATCAAGTTCATATATTTGTAAGTGTGTGTCAGGGAATCCAGAAGTCAACTTCCAGTTGTCACAATATGTACAGCTGTGACTCCAATGAAAGGAGGAAAATTAATGAGTTTTCTGGCTTCCTTTTTATTTTGTAGCCGACAAAACTTTATGGGACTTACTGTTGCTTTGGATGATAACGAGGTCGCTCAAGGTCAGCTTTACTGGGATGATGGAGTAAGCATTGGTAAGTGTGATCACTTTTGGTATAATATCAAAGATGGGCTCCACTCCTGCAAGTGACAGCATACAGGTGAAACAGGATCAGGACCAAACTGATTTCAACAGTTAAAATTTTTTAAACTAAGATGTTTGACATATTAGGGGCCATCTCTTCAGAGGTGTCTGAAGGTGGGAGTATAGGTGGCTTTCTGCTCCCTCCTTCCAGAGGCTGATTTGTGGATGTTCCTAACATTCACCAGTTGGAACAGCCTCCAGGCTATTTGCTGGCCCCAAATGGTCAGAGAACAGTGTGCTCTAGCCACATTTCCTTTCTACTCTTTGCATTACCCTGAGTACCAACTATTCATGGGTGGGGGTGCAAGGCCAGGAGTATGTTGCTTTGATTTGGTATATAAACCTAGGGCTAGTTTGTACCCAGCCCTGCAGAGATGCCTAAGGCAGGTGAGTGCAAGGAGCTATCCACCCACCTCTTGAGTTATTTCCTAGATTTGTACATTACCATGAGGTCCTTTAATTTAATTTGAAATAATGAATTGCCAAAAATCCCTAAGACCTAATTATTTCCTTATTTAAAAATCTACAAACAAGTTTATTTTGAAAATTTGTGCAGAATTCTAGGTCTGTCCACTGAAATACGATAGTTCAAACTTGGAACAAATTTGTACACTAATTTAACTGTGTTATTTATAGAAATAGGAGAACAGTGACAGGTGTTATGTGATTGTTCGATTGTACCATTTAAACTGAAAACAGGAAAGAAAACTTAGGGACAGGTATTGGTTTTGTAAAAGTTTAGCTGCATTAATGTTGTTGTTTTATCTTTTTTTGGTAGTAGAATAGATTTCATTCTACCAATTTTTTCCTTCTTTTATAGACACATATGAAAATGGTCATTATTTCTTTGCAACATTTGCCGCAAACCAGGTATGTATTTATATATATTTTGTCATTTTAAGTTCCTTTTTTACCTCCAAATGAAAATTTTTCAAGACTCAATAGTTTTATTTAAAATGATATCTACAATCACTCTTTTCCCCCCATTCAACTGTTTCCCATTGTATCCATACCATTCATTGCAACATTCCTGCATGTTAATTATATCATAGAAATGTAGGGCTGGAAGGGGCTTTGAGAGGTCATCCAGTCCAGCCTCCCGTGATGAGGCAGGACCAAATATACCTAAAGCATCTCTGACAGGTGTTTGTCTAACCTGTTCTTAAAAACCTCCACAAATGTGGATTCCACAACCTCCTTTGGGAGCCTATTCCAGTACTTATATTAGAATTGTTTTTCTAATATCTACCTAACCTCTCTCTTGTTGCAGATTAAGCTCATTACTTCTTGTCCTACTTTCAGTGGACATGGAGAACAATTGATTACTGTCTTCTTTATAAGAGCCTTTAACATATTTGAAGACTGTTATCAGGCTCCCCCTCCATCATCTTTTCTCAAGATTAACTAAGCGAGGTTTTTTTAACCTTTCCTCATAGGTCAGGTTTTCTAAACCTTTTATCATTTTTGCTGCTCTCCTCTGGACTCCCTCCAATTTGTCCACTTCTTAAAATGTGGCACTCAGAAACCATACACAGCTGAGACCTCACCAGTGCCAAGTAGAGAGGTACAATCACCTTCTGGGTTTTACATATAACACGTCACAAAATGATTTAGGCTTTTTGTAACTACATCATATTGTTGGTTCATATTCAACTTGTGATCCACTGTTACCCCCTGATTGTTTTCAGCAGTACTACTGCCTAGCTAGTTATTCCCCATTTTATATTTGAGTGTTTGTTTTTTCCCCCTTCCTAAGTATAGTACTTTGCACTTGTCTTCACTGAATTTCATCCTATTGAATTCAGACCAACTATCCAATTTGTCAAGGTCACCTTGAATCCTAGTCCTGTCAAAAATTCTTTCAACCCCTACAAGACTGGTGTCATCTGCAAATTTCATAAGCATACTCTCCACTACATTATCCATGTCATTAATGAAAACGTTGAATAGCACTGGTCCTGTGCAGGAACCCACTAGATACATTCTCCCAGTTCAACAGCAAACCATTGATAACAATTCTTTGAATATGGTCTTGCAACAAAGTTTTGCACCCACATTAGTGTTTCAGCTAGACCGTACTTCCCTAGCTTGCTTGAGAGACTGTCATGGGGGACTGTGTCAAAAGCCTTATTAAAATCAAGCTATATTACTTCTGCTGCTTCTCTCCATCCACAAGGCCAGCAATTCCATCAAAAATGAAATTGGGTTGGTTTGGTATGATTTGTTCTTGACAGGTATTGAAGTTAGGCTGCCTGGTCTATAACTCTCCATGTCCTCCTTGTTCCCTTTTTTAAAGATAGATACTACATTTTTCCTTCTCCTGTCTTCTGGGACCTCACCCATCCTCCATGAGTCCTCAAAGATATTTGCTAAGGGTTCCAAGATTGCTTCAGTTAGTTTCTGAAGTACCCTGCGGTGAATTTTGCTGGGCCTTGGTGACTTGAATACATCAATTGTCTTGTGATCTGTGCTGGGAAGTTTGGATTAGAACATTCAGAAAGAGCAGCTCAGTCCTGGGAGGAACTGTCCTGTTAGGAAACAAACATTTTATGTTCCCTTTGTTCAAACATGATGAAGCCCAGGTGTGATAGGATAAATGTTCCCTAGCCCCCAATCAGGCTTCCTCTGGAGTAGTCTTATGAGACTGGGAGTGATCCCAATGAGAAACTTGCACAGTAGCTCCTGGTCTTGAAATTCAACAGCTGAAGAATAAAGCTATCAAAGTCGGGTAAAGGAAAAGGAGAATTACCAAGGATAATATCATGCCTGTCTCCTGTCTTATACTTCTTGGGATAATGAAAAACATCAGTAAGATGGTGAATGTGAAGTTTTTGCAAACTGCAGCAGAAACAATACTTGTTGTATGCCTGGAACAATGAATAAAAAGGCTGCCTCTCCTATAAGATATTTTTATCACCCAGGCACACAAAATGTTCTACATGCAATAAACTCACTTCATAAAACCAGTGAATAAAGGAAGACTGGAAGGCAATCGTCTACTTTATTAAAGCACCTAGTGAAAAATTTTCCAGATGGTAAGGAAAGAAAAGTGAGAAGAGGGTGGAATGGAGATGATTCTTATGGCTGAGATACTCAATTCCTTTTTGAATTCTGCCATTAGCCAAGAAAATAAGGAGAAATAAACATTAGAAATTAATTATGTCAGCTCCTGTTTCTGCAACTTAAATAAGGGTTTGTGCTACAGAGTACTTGAGGGCCAAATCAGACATGAAATTAGAAGATCCTATTCTATTGGCAATGAAATTGCAGTAGGTGTGAATTTGGCCCATGGTCCCTGGATGCTTGGTTTAAATTGCTGTACATTACTCAATTTGGAAGATTATCTGTGTTACTGTTTTGATATTACTACATTTGATTTTTCTCCTGAATTTTTGTCAATTTTTTCAGAGTACTGTTAATATGAGTGTGCTGCACAACAATTTCCTAACTAACACAAATCCTTTGAAATTTGGCTATATGAACATCTGGGGAATAGGAAGCCAACAGATTACAAATGTTACTGTCACTTATGATGGACAGACACATGTGATTACTAATTTCACCAGTAACCAAGAAAATCAGGTAGGTGAAAAATTTAAAGGTTTGGTTACAATAAAAATTCTAAAGTCTATTAGTCTGCTTGTTCTCAAGTACTGTTATAAAAAACCCTTCCTGTTTAGTCTATACTTCTGTGTATTCTCACTGTATGCATTTTAATGTATGTTCCAATAATTTAAAGTGCTGGATATAAACCCAAGACAAAGATATTCATTTTAGATTGAAACTGCATTGTTAAATCTCCCTGTTATGCCTAGGCAGTGCAAATAAGCTCTTCCAGGCAGGAAGTGTCGGTTTTCATTTTGCACACTCCTAAGCATAGCATCAAGGCTTACATAATGAATTACATCTCAAAAAACCTACATTAAAAGAAAGTAAAGAAATGCCAGAATTAAGGCTGATCCCACAACCTTAATCCGACCCTCTTTTTATTTGCATTATGATACAGCCTTTAATTACAGAATCACATACTGGTTTTCTCCAGGACCCCTGCCTCATGCACTGAATGGTTAGTTATTCAATGTTTCTCTTTAATCCTCCATATTCAGTGTGAGCCCTCAGGCACACCACCCAAACTCTGCACTGAATGCAAGATTATATATTTCCTCATGGCATTTCTGCGGTGCTGTCACCATGGTATTTGTGGGCCCAGCATCATACATACATTTTGTGGCAGAGAGGGTTAGACTCCAGTTCCTTAGGGAGGGAGTTGCAATGGTGAGTCCCCAACACTTCTCCAAATCTGGCCCCAGGTATCTCACACTGGACATCCAAAAAATGGAGGAATTTAGTGGCTCACTGAAAATGTTTGTTTAGGTGAAGACCAGTATCACACAGGAATTCAGCACGCAAGACAGGGATGGAATCGAGTTTTCCAGGATAACATGCAGCTGCTTTAACCATGGAACCATCCTTTCCCTTCCTCCAGTCTCCTGCCTAAACACCTTCAAACTTCTGCAATTCTGCAACAAATGATGCAGAAAATCTACAGACCTCATTCACATATAACCCTGATTAATTCCAATAGTACCATATATCTTGTGCACTGAATGAGGCAGAGTCCTGTGGGGAAAAAATGTGTGATCATATAGTCAGACTATATCATAATGCATGTGTACAAGTGGGCTGAATTAAAGCAGTCTTAATTCTGGCATTCCCTAACTTTTTAGTGCTGGACTTTGCAACCTGAAGGTTTTGGGGTAATATGGTTCTTTGGATATAATTTACTAATTTCAAGCAAGCAAGCAAACAAATTGGAAAAACAGAAAATCCATTATGTAGAACCATATGGCCTATAATTTGGATCATCAGCAGGGCTAGGACCTTTTGATCAACAGATTATTTGAGCTCATGGAGTAATTGTAGCAGTAATAGGCTCTTGTCCTCTTTTGTCAACCAGTCACTAAAGAGGGGGTGATACATATGCTTTGCCAGTGGATTTCACAGATAGCTGATAGCAAAGAAATGTAGAGGCTCAAGAATCCTGAATTCAAATCCAGGTTCTGTAGGGGAGTGTGTTTTAGTGGTTATAAAGTCTTCTGCCTCTGTGCACATAGTCTCTCTACTTCTATTCACCCCAACTGTGGACTCTATCTCCATCTCCTCCTATTGACTTCCCCATCCTGGCTCCTGATTCCCTGCATCCCCACTTACTGTTCCTGCCTCTCTCCTCAGTCTGTCTCCCCGCCTTTCTGGCTCCTGCCGCTCTGCTCCTATCTACCCCCTTCTTCCCCCCAGCTCCTACAGAGGCTCAGATATTAAAACACACATTCAGGGTTGGTAACTACCCCTTATTTGGATTTATTTGTGTTCAAATGACATCCCTGATTTAAGGCCCTGATTCAGGAAAGCACCTTAATTTTTTGTAAGCATGTTTTTAATTTTTAATGCCTGCTTTAGTGTTTTCCTTATGTAGGGACTAAATAAATCAAAGCTATTTGTTTTTCCTTTTAAAAAATACTTTTCCTCATATTAGAAATTAATAAAAAGAAAGTAGAATTCCAGGCATTGTGGATTCATTACCCTTAGATTAATTTGTCTAGGTCTAGTATTCACCAACCCATTTTCTGTGCAGTGACTGCTAGGTAGCATGCTTTGTTGTTTACTTATACCAGGCTGCTCTTGCTTCCTCTACAAGTTTTCATTTGATTCCTTTAATCTAACACCTCTCACAACTGAGCTAAGCTCTCTTTCAGCTCCTTCTTTTCTTATTTTCACTGACAGCCTTTGCTGCCTTCTGTTCATCCTATGCTGCTATCAGTCATGAGAAAATGCTTTCAAGGGTTCTACCCTTTCCATCTCTTGAACTACCTTTAGAAAACGAAACATTTTCATGCCACCTCTATACACTGTAATTTAAAATGGATCTAATCTTTCCTGCCCTCTACTTTTTTATAACTAGAGATATTTTCCAATGAAAATTGAGATAATCTCTCTCACGCTCTTCCCATATAACATTTCAAGCAATAAATAAAGTTCTCATGACTTTGAGAACTTACCCACAGCGCAGAGGCAGTTTCCAAGAGTTTTAATTAAAGCTAAGCATTTATTTAGGTTACAGTGTCCTATCTTCAACTTGAATAGAATCATTCCTTTTCTTGTGTTTAATCTTTGATCATCTACCTACCTTTGAACTTGAATGACTGTCCTTTCCTTGTCCCATTTCTGCTGTCACTCTTGCATAACGTTAACCTGATAGAATTCCACACAGGTAGGGCAACCTTTTTCAAACAGGGGTGTTTTTACTTGCTGTGTTATTAAATATAGCCAGTGGTACAGGAGTCTGGAATACCCTGGTGCACTAAATGTATAAATTTTCTAATTAAAATACCTTAAGGAGAAAGAGATACAACTTCTGAACCTAACTCTGATCTTCCAAACTGCTTATTACAATTAGACTGCATACCTAGTTTTCTATCTAAAATTGAGTATTAAGCCATAACTAATACTATCTGCAAGGCTGTTGTAGCTATGTTGGTTTCAGGATATTAAAGAGAGAAAAGGTGGGTGAGGTAATATCTTTTATTGGAACAATTTCCGTTGGTGAAAAAGACAAGTTTTCAAGCAACAAAGAGCTCTTCTTCAGGTCAAGAGAAGAGCTCTGTATAACCTGAAAACTTGTCTCTTTCACTAATAGAGGTTGCTCCAGTAAAAGATATTCTTCTTCGAGTGCTTGTTCACGTCCATTCCACATTAGGTATGCGCGTGTTGTGTGCACAAGTGTCAGAAACTTTTTCCCTTAGCGGCTCCTGTCAGGCCAGCGGAGCCCCCCGAGTGGCGCCACTGTGCCGTGCCTTTATACCCCTGCTGGCCCAAGCTGTTGTCAGTTCGTTAACATACCTATTGTGGACACTTAAGTCATTAGGTGCTTGGAGGCTTCCAGCATCCGCCCCGGGCCACAGGGCATGCTGCAGGCCCACAGCTTCAAGGCTTGAGCCATGTGCCGCAAACCTATGCCGGTTAGTGACCCCCACGACTCGTGTCTATGTTATCTGGGGGACAGACATCAAACTGAACGGTGTAGGATTTGCAAGGCATTTAAGCCTAGAACAAGGAAAGAAAGAGACTTTCGTCTAAAGCAGCTGTTAATGGTGGCCGCATTGCAGCCGCCGGGCCAGGAGCGCCCAATGCTGGCTCAGGCTTCCTCGGTGCGTAGTGCCCCAGAGCCGTCAAGAGACCTGGCACCGGCTAAGCACCGTCAGCCCCAGAGTGCCAGGCTAGGCCCCGGCACTGCTCGTCCTCCGGGTGCGGCTCCTGGCACAGCCGAAAGGAAGGTGTGGTCATTCCCCGCACAGGAGGCAAACTCCCAAGGTACCGAGCGCCAATAAGAGCGGGAAGGCCGTGGTACCGGTGCTGAGACTGGCAGTCCGGCAGCAGAAGCCCCACTGAGCCCAGACCTAAGTGAGCTCAGTGCAGACGATGGGCTCGAGAGCATAATGGATCGGCCCTCTACGCCTGGCACCTTTGAGGCTGCAAAGGACCTCATTGAGCTGTCGGCGGGTGCCATCGAGGGGTAAGCCGGCAATGGTGTGCCGCTCAAAGACACCGTCCCGGCACCGCTCCCGGAGTTGGTCCCGGTCGAGCTCTGACTCTGCAGACTCAACAGTTGCCAGTGGCCCAGAAGGAGGTTACAGCACCAGCAGTGGGTTGGCACAAAAAGCACCGGAAAGGGCATGCTGCTCTCCAGCACCACCCAGAGACCGGCACCGGGAGGAGTTGAGACGGCCCTCGCCAGAGGACTCCCGCAGACAGTCCTGGTCTAGGGAACGCCGGCACTGGTCCCGGTCCTGATCCTGGTCCCAGGGATACTGGTACCGCTCCCGCTCCTGCTCAGCCAGGAGCCGCTCATTCTCCTGCTGACGCAGATCGTTGGCACCGCCATGGCCTTCGCGATTGCCATTGCCGCAGTCCGGTGCCGACTCCGGCCGCTATAGCTACCAGCACTGGGCCCCTATCAGGAGCGCCAAAGGGCCCCATCTAGGGCAAGTTACTCGGTGCAGTGGTCCCGGTTCCTGCACTAACGCCAGACGGTGCCGGAGGCTACAGTATCCAGGCCTCCAGCATCCCCCCAGGATAAACGGGAGAGACTGGCACTGAGTCCGGTGCCGTCCCATGGACTCCTGCCCCAGCCTGAGCCGGAGGCCCCTCCCACGGGAGAAAGGGAGCAGGAGGACCAACCGAAGGGGGTCGAGCAGCAGCTAACCTCCTCGTCTTCCACGGATGAGGCGGAGGCGGGTACAGAGGTGTCCAGCCCTCCACCGATAGACCATAGAGTCCACCAGGAATTGCTGCTCAGGGTCGCCCAGAACTTGAGGTTGCAGGCTGAGGAGAGGGTTGAGCAGGAGGACCGCATGGTGGACATTTTGAGCCCTGAAGGTCCATCCAGAATAGCGCTCCCGCTCATTAAGACCATTCAGTCCTATAAGACTATATGGCAGACCCCGGCCTCCAGCGCTCCAACGGCCAAGGGAGTGGAGCGTAAATACTTTGCCCCTTCTAAGGGCTATGAGTTCCTGTTCTGCCACCCGAGTCCATGCTCCCTAGTGGTCTCCGCGTTAAACGAAAGGGAGTGCCATGGAAAGCAGGCCCCGGCCCCTAAGGCCACGGAGGCGAAACGCCTGGACCTTTTTACTCATCTGGGGGCCTTCAGTTGAGGATTGCGAACCAGCAGGCCATCCTCAACAGGCACAATTTCAACTCCTGGGTGGCAGTGGGGAAGTTTAAGGACAACCTCCAGCAAGGTTCCCAACAGGAGTTCACGGCACTGGTGGACAAGGGCAAAGCAGTAGCCAAGACCTCTCTCCAGGCCTCCCAGGATTTGGCAGATATGGTGGCTAAAACAATTGCATCAGAGGTGATCATGAGGCACTCGGCGTGGCTCCAGGAGTCAGGCCTGCCGCCCGAGGTCCAGAATACACTCCAGGACCTCCCCTTCGAAGGGTCCGGGCTCTTCTCAGACAAGACAGACACGAGGCTGCACAGCCTCAAGGACTCACGAGCTATGCTTAAGTCGCTGGGTATGCACACCCCAGTACCAGCCAGTACCAGACTCGCCATAGGCATGAGCCTTACCATAGGTGAGGCAGGGATAACAGGCGACGGCGCAACAACAATGGTAACAATAATGCGCCGGGCCAGAACCAAGGCCAGCACAAACCCCAATCGGGCACTAAGCCAGGCTTTTGAAGGTGCGCTCGAGGACAGCGTACCAGACCAGTCACCGGATCCATCCCTTTGTTTCCTGAACCGCCTGTCCCGTTTCTCCCGTGCGTGGTCCACCATTACGTCAGACCGTTGGGTCTTACGCATGGTGCGGAACAGGGATTTGCTGCAGTTCGCCTCCCTCCCTCCCCACCCCCCGTCTCTGTCCCTCTTCAGGGACCCCTCTCACGAGCATCTCCTAGAGAAGGAAGTCCGCTCGCTGCTAGAGGTGGGGGCGGTAGAGGCGGTGCCGCACAGCCTGAGGGGGAAGAGGTTCTACTCCTGATACTTCCTCATCCTCAAGGCCAAAGGGGGCCTTTGCCCCATCCTAGACCTGCGTGGGCTCAACAAGTTCCTGGTCAAGGCCTGGTTCCGCATGGTCTCTCTGGGCACCATCATCCCTTCCCTGGATCCGGGGGACTGGTACGCTGCAATCGACATGAAGGATGCGTACTTTCATATCACCATCCACCTAGCACATCGGCGGTTCCTACGCTTCACCATGGGCCAAGAACATTACCAGTTTGCGGTTCCCTTTTGATCTGGCTGCGGCCCCAAGGGTGTTCACGAAGTGCATGGCGGTGTGGCAGCCTTCTTATGGAGGCAGAGAATCTGGGTGTATCCGTACCTCGACAACTGGCTCCTGGTGGGCTGATCCGAGGCGGAAGTGCGGGGCCATGTGGAGGTGGCCTTGAGATTGTTCCGCGAGCTAGGGCTCCTGGTCAATGTCCCCAAGTCCACGCTCGTGCCCACGCAGACAGTGGAATTCATAGGGGCAGTCCTGGATGCGGTGTAGGCCAGGGCAAACCTTCCAGTGTCCTGTTTCCAGGCTATCCAACAAGCGGTGGCCTCCCTGTGCCAGTTTCCAACGACAATGGCCAGGTGCTGCCTGCAGCTGCTGGCCACATGGCAGCATGCACGCACGTGGTCAGGCATGCCAGACTGAGACTCAGGACTCTGCAGGCGTGGCTTGCTCAGGTGTTTCGCCCAGGCAGGTACACAGGGACCCCCTGGACTTGGTAGTGACAGCCCCAAGGGATGTGCTGGACTCCCTTCTGTGGTGGCAGTCCCAGCCTGTGGTTTGCGAAGGCATCCCCTTTGCCGCCCCACAACCGGACCTGACGCTGGTGATGGACGCATTCGACCACAGAAGGGGGACACACCTGGGGGACCTCATGACGCAGGGGTTGTGGTCCGGAGCAGAGCGGTTGCTCCATATGAATGTGAAGGAGCTCAGGGTGGTTTGTCTCACCTGCCAGACATTTCACACCACTCTGAGTGGTCACAGTGTGACAGTTCTGACAGACAACACTACTGCCATGTTTTATATAAACAAGCAGGGTGGGGCTTGTTCCTCGCCACTCTGTCGAGGCGAGGCTCTCCTCCTCTGGGACCTTTGCATAGACCATGCAATTCACTTTGAGGCTTATCTCCCAAGGGTACGAAACAAGCTGGCGGACTCCCTCAGCAGGTCGTACCCCATGCACGAGTGGACGCTCAGGGCGGATGTGATACTTTCGCTCTTCCACAGGTGGGGGTTTCCCCGGGTAGATCTGTTTGCCACCAGGGCCAATGTTCAAAGCCCGCAGTTCTGCTCGTTCCAGGGCCGCAGCCCAGGCTTGCTCGCGGACGCGTTTGCGATCCCGTGAAGAGAGGGCTTGATGTATGCCTTCCCCCCGTCCCCTTGATGCACTAGGTCCTGCTCAAGGTGCGCAGGGACAGGGTGGAAGTGACCCTCATCGCCCCAGCGTGGGCCCACCAGCACTAGTACACATCACTCCTAGAGCTGTCGGTGGAGGCCCCAGTAGTCCTGCCCCTCCACCGGGACCTCATTACACACGACAGTGGGAGGCTTCTCCACCCCAACCTATAGTCACTGCACCTGATGGCGTGGCGGTTCTGTGGCTAAATGCCCTGGAGAGCCAGTGCTCCCTTCCCGTGCTGCAGATTCTGCTTGGCAGTAGAAAGCCCTCTACCAGGGCGGCCTATATGGCCAAGTGGAAAAGGTTCACGTGTTGGTGTGAACCACAACAGGTGCGGCGGGGCCAGGCCCCAGTGCAGGCCATCCTGGAGTACCTCCTGCACCTCAAGCAGCAAGGGCTTGCCCCGTCCTCACTTAGGGTGCACCTGGCGGCCATCTCCACCTTCCATCCGGGGTTCTCGGGTGGCTCGGTGTTTTCCCACCCAATGGTGGGACGGTTCCTTAAAGGGTTGGAGAGGGTGTTCCCATACTCCCGCTCCCCAGTCCCTCCATGGAACTTAACCTGGTCATTTTTAAACTCATGGGACTCTCTTTTGAGCCCCTCACTACCTGTTCGCTCCTCCACCTTTCCTTGAAGGTGCCATTCCTGAGTGCCATTACCTCGGGCAGAAGGGTGTCCAAACTGAAGGCCCTCACCTCTGAGCCACCATATACAGTATTGCACAAGGACAAGGTGCAGCTCCGGCCGCACCCAAGTTCCTCCCTAAGGTGGTCTCCCAATTCCATATGGGCCAGGACATTTGTCTGTCCGTGTTCTTCCCGAAACCCCATACGGACCTGAGTCTTCGCAGCTTGCACACCTTGGATGTGCGTCGAGCACTGACGTTCTATTTGGAGCGCACCAAGCCTTTTCGCAAGTCTGCGCAACTGTTTGTGGCTGTAGCCAAGAGGGTGAAAGGCCTCCCAGTGTCGGTGCAGCGGATTTCGTCTTGGATTACAAGCTGCCTCCGGGAGTGCTATGAGCTCGCAGGTGTTCCGGCCCCGGCGGTCACGGCCCACTCAACGAGGGCACAGCGACTTCTATGGCGTTCCTGTCACAGGTCCCGATCCAGGAGATCTGCAGAACAGCCACTTGGTCCTCGGTGCACACCTTCACAACCTACTACGCGGTCAACCAGCAGGCCAGAGAGGACGCGGCAATTGTCAGAGTGGTCCTCTGAGCAGTTGTTCTGTGACTCCTACCCTCCTCCAGAGGTAAGCTTGTGATTCACCTAATGTGGAATGGACGTGAACAAGCACTCAAAGAAGAAAAAACAGTTACTTACTTTCTCGTAACTGTTGTTCTTCGAGATGTGTTGTTCACGTCCATTCCACCACCCACCCTCCTACCCCTCTGTTGGAGTCGCCGGCAAGAAGGAACCGGAGGGGGTCAGGCCGGCGGGGGTATATATGAACGGCGCAGTGGTGCCACTCGGGGGGCCCCGCCGGCCCGACGGGAGTTGCTACGGGAAAAAGTTTCCGACGCTCGTGCACGCAGCGCGCGCGCACCTAATATGGAATGGACGTGAACAACACATCTCGAAGAACAACAGTTACAAGAAAGTAAGTAATCTTTTTTTTTTACCTCACCCACCTTATAACTAATGCTGACAGTTCAATGGGAAATCTGTTTAAATGATTAGTTATCCTGTGTAATTTTGAAGTATGTAAACTTTAAAACAAAAAATGCTTTTGAAAACTTAGCCTTTTTGGTTCATTAGAAATCTGTATCCTTCCCTAGGCTCTTCCATTATACATAGTTTACACAACATATAATACTCAGTCATGTCTTTTAGACCAAGGTCCTGCAATGAACTCCAAATGGGCTTAACCTCTGTGGAGCCCTGAGTGAAAGCATGTCAATAAACCGAGGACTAGTTCCACAAAGGGGACTTAGACTCAATGTTGCAATGCCTGACATTTAGGCACCCTGCAGTCTAGTGGACTCTAGAGTCCCAAGTTAGGTACCCATGCTCCCTATACAATGCATGGGGAAAGTTAGGTGCTCTTCAAATAAGGATCTACAAAAGCCAGCAAACTGAATGTAGAGCCACCTAAGCTAGCCCGTAGGAAATGCTGAGGAGAAGGGTGAGCAATTAGGCTCCCCCTCCCCACAAAAAGGGAGCTAGGTATTAAAATCCAGGTTGGAGGGAGGTGCTACCCTCTGCTTTGGATTCTCAGCTCCAAACTATCTCCTGGAATTAGCTGCCTTAGCCATTTCTCACCAAAAAGGAGGAGGAAATGGTGGTGCCTCCTGTACTTTTAGCCAGTGGTTGGGCACTCACCAAGGATGAGAGCGACTCAGGTTCAATTCCGTCCTCTGCTTTATATAGAGAAAGGAATTGAATTTTGGGTCTCCACCCCCTGCCAGGTGAGTGCCCCAACCATTGGCCCATGGGGTGTTCTGAGATGGGTTTCTCCCAATCTCTCCTGTTGAAGTTATTCCACTGTGTGTAAGAAAGAGTCACTGGACCAGAGAAAGTGTGAGAATGAGACACTCAGGTGAGACTTGGGAGACCAAGGTGCAAGTGAGCTAGGCAGGAAAATGCTTAGTTTAAGAATCTTGTTGGGACGTACACATGAGCTGGGAGCCAGGCATCTAGACTGAGGCATCTGTGCATATGTTCACTGATGGATTTTTAAATACTTTAGACACTTTACTAATGAAAAAGTAGGCACTGAGGGGAGTTTACCAGTGGAAATCTATGTGCGTGGGGACTTCAGACTTAAGTGGCAGCTGAAGGGGTTTTTTGAAGAACTAGAATTTAGATTTTGGTGCCTAAAGTGACAGTTTGGTCACTTAAATCCCTTTGTGGATCTAGCCCCAAATCCTTAAGAATGACTGGGCTGGGCTTCCCTCCATTGTGATTGCTTATTATATACATATATGTGATTGTGTTATTATATACTCATACCCGTTTTCTTCCTTTGACCTCTTCTCTACTTTCAGGTGCTACAAATTGATTTTACTGAGAAAATATTCAGCATTGAAAAATTTACACAACTTACATGGACAACAAGCAATTAACCATCGGTGGGCAAGAGGCAGTTTTAAAGCATCTCCACAGGCATATTTTCATCAGCTGTTGTATTTTGTTCAGCTATACTAATAGCGAAAAAAACAAAGAACTAAAAAAGGTCTATTGTGCATAATACTGCACTAAGACATGTAATTTTGCCTGTGCCACTTAATTCTGACATGATTAGTACGTATGTTCACTTAGCTTGCTCACATGGATACCAGCTGATTTTGGAACATACATATCATATTAATGAAAACATGTTAAGATTTCGCTGAGATCTTTTGCTGAGTAATAGAGAGCTTAATTTTTGCAGGTTATTGAGGTGTCCCCTTTAACTAAAGCATTGCCTTGATTTGGGCAGGCAAGCAAAGCACCTTCCCCATATTAATAATGTGGTTCAAACAAACCCCACATCAAAGCTTCTTCTATCACTGGTGTTGAACATTTTGAAGTACCAGAAGAACCACAGTTCCCATGGTATTTCTGGTAAGGAGACACCATGGGAGGAGACATGTAAAGAAAAGTGCCCAAACGCTCTTTAAAACAAACGAAAAAACCAAGTCTGCAGCCATTAAAGAAAAACCTCAGAAATATGAACCAAGTGGCTAATTCATCACTGCAAAACAAGCTTTTACACTGAACTGGCTATCTCAAGTTAGCTGTCCTGCTGTAAAATCCTCGTGGAGACAATGTTGTAGTTTTCAACTTGATGCAGTGAGTCAGCAGAGATCCTAGAATAATAGTTCTGAAAGGTGGGAACTGCTACATTCAGCTAAGCCACTTGCTGATAACTTTAAATGGTTTCATTCCTCACATAAAAAAGGAGAGGGAGGGTTTCAGAGCTGCATGGCTGTCTATGACAGGTTTCAGAGTAGCAGCTGTGTTAGTCTGTATCCGAAAAAAGAACAGGAGTACTTGTGGCACCTTAGAGACTAACAAATTTATTTGAATCTATTTCCTTAAGTTAAATATCCTCACACTTTCTTGTCAACTGTCTAAATGGGCCATCTTGATTATCACTACAAAAGTTTTTTTCTCCTGCTGATAATAGCGCATCTTAACTAATTAGATTCTCACAGTTTGTGTGGTAACTTCCAATTTATCTGTGTGTGTGTGTGTGTGTGTGTGTGTGTGTGTGTGTGTGTGTATAATCTTACTATATGTTCCATTCTATGCATCCGATGAAGAGGGCTGTAGCCCACGAAAGGTTATGCTGTAATAAATTTGTCTGTCTATGAGCGACACTTCATTTTGATGCTATACATAGATGGCATTTGGCTGAGCTCCATTGCTTCATTGTTCCTCCCAGCTCAGGAAGGAGCCAAGTCAAAGGAAATTAGCAGAGCCCATGGGCACGTTCAAAGCTGCACTAGAAATCCAAAAGAGCTCAGAGCATTTTGGCAACTCAGATTGGTGGAGCTTAGTTTGTGCAGAGCTTAGAAGAGCACCTCCATCTTTTTTTCTTCTGTTCTCCCTTCCAATGAGGAGCCAAGAAGAAAGGGGAACAGAAAGTGTTTGTGGCAGTGGTGGAGGGGACTGGAAAGAGAGAAGAGCACCTTTTACAAGATTTCATCAATGTGAGGTATAAATATTAAAGAGCAACAGGCAATCATTGATTATTAAAGACCTTTCACAAAAAGATGATTATTAATAGCAGAGACAGTGCACTGTAACACTGAAGAAATGAGAGACAGTGTCTTTTTGAAGTCTAAATTCACACAAGGGACTTAATCATTGCAATGCCTAACTTTCAGGGGCCTTGCCAGCTAGTGGAATTCATAACCCTGAGTCAGCTGTGCAAGCTCCCTATATCATGCACAGGAAGATTCACAAAATCCAGGCTAAGCCCGACAGTAGGAAAAAGGGGTGTGAGCTAAGCCTCATCCCTCAGGGCATTAGGTGCTTATTGCCTTGTGGGCTCCACAGTCTCCTTGAGTTAGTTGTAAAGGCATCACTGCAGAGACCAGCCAGGGTAGGGGGAGAAAGTAGCAGCAGCTGCTTCACTTATAACCTTTAGCATAGGTACGGGCAACTGTTGACGCGCAGCCTGCCAGGGTAAGCCCTCTGGCAGGCCGGGCTGGTTTATTTACCTGCCATGTCTGCAGGTTCGGCCGATCGCAGTTCCCACTGGATCACTGCTCCAGGCCAATGGGGGCTGCGGGAAGCGGCATGGGCCAAGGGATGTGTTGGCCGCTACTTCCCCCAACCCGCATTAGGCTGGAGCGGCGAACCACGGCCAGTGGGAGCTGCGATCAGCCAAACCTGTGGCCGTGGCAGGTAAACAAACCATCCTGGCCCGCCAGAGGGCTTACCCTCGTGGGCTGTGTGCCAAAGGTTGCCAATCCCTGCTTTAGCCTAATTCATGGTTTCTATTTGTACAAGCCTGGTCCAGTGGCACCGGGACTAGCACCAAAGCTGCATAAAGATTTAAATAAATGGCCCTTGCCCCTTCCTCTGCACTCTGGGAGACTCTGTCTTGGTTAGCAGGGAATTAAGGGGGGGAATAAAGTGTTCCCCTTTGTGAGGGCTTCCATGTGGCAGGTGGGTGGGCAAGTGGCACTGAGGTAAGCCATTGGCCCCTCATCATCTGGAGGAAGAGATATAAACCACATCCTTCCAGCCTGAGCCTCCACCCTCCCCCGTCTCCCCCAAGTCCAAGTGAGTGTCCACTGCAGGTTCTCGGAGTGGGGGGAGCGGTCAGTTCCCTGATAAACCAGGCTCAGATGTGGACATCAGGGAAGGCATTGACTAAAAGAAACTGGAGAATCGGGTGTGAGATCCTAATGAGTGAGGCGACAATCCCATCTTTCACACCCCTTTAATTGTCATGCAAAAGCAATAGGATTGGACCAGTTGTGGAGGGGTGACTTGCACTGTACTGCCTAATACAGTATTGCCTAAAAGTTGTGCAATAAGTGAAGGTAATAAAGTTGTGACCTCTTTAAACCACTTTCCTTGCATCTTGTCTTTTTGCCTGGCTGTCAGGGACAAAAAGAATATTTGGGCTAAACATCAAGAAAAGCTTCTTAACGGTAATATCTGCTAGACTGAGGAAAAGTTGCCCAAGAAAAGGGGTAATGCTCTGGCCCATGGGAAATTTAAAACTAAACCCAAAAAGCCACTAGAAAATACACAAGAAAGAAACGGCGTCCATTGATATATGACCACCTGACTTGTATGATTCTATGCTATTGCTCCCACGTAAAGACACATTAAGGAGGCTTTTCTTTCCTGCTAGGAATCAGACACCTCAAAATAAAAAAATGTGAACCAAACATAAAAAGCTTGCAGGGTGACTACTTAATTGACATTTTCACTCTGGGCATTTCAAGTGCCTTTTTCTCTTCAACTCCTACTGGTACCGCAAACTTCCTTGTGGTAATGTAGGGGGAAGAAAAATGCCAGTCACATCCATTTGAGGTTCATCAACCTTTATCTACAGATTCAAAATATGATTGTCCTAGTCACAAACAGCTGATGAAGTGTTGCGACACAAAGAAGCCAGATATAAATACAGCTATCCACTTGCTGATAGTTTTAACAGACAGCATAGTTGGCACAATGGTAACATGACACTAATCTCTGACAGTTATCAAGCTTTAGGCAGTAAATATAGGGATTGAGCAAACCGTGCTTAACTAGCATGGCTTCACAAGGGTCTTACTTTGGTGGGCGAGTGGAATTCACAACCCCAAGTTAGGTACCCAAGCTCCCGGTACAATGTGAAGGAAGACTTCGGCACCTAAAAAAATGAAAGAGCGGTGAAGCTGATAGTAGCACTTATCAAGCTGAAGCTAGAAATTGTAGCAAATTGATATGGGAAGCAACGGGACACAAGGAGAAATCTATGGTCAACAGCGTAAAGGACAGTGGGGTCAAGGAGCGCAAGACTGAAGAGAGTTGGGGGTCATGAAGGGTTCAGTGAGGGTGAGTATTAAAGATCTGAGGCCATGGTACGCAAGTCTGGGGAGAGTGGGGGGTCGTGCAGGAGTCACAGATGATAAGTATGGCTGCTGGCAGGGTCACAGGGAGTCAATTAGGGAGTCTCTGGAGAAAGGGGGGTCATGTAGGGTTCAGTGGGCCTGAGTAGCAAGGCGGGGGAGTGCGAGTCAAACGACGGCATAGTGAGCAACAGTTGTGATAATGAGGATCACACAGGAGTCGGCATCATGAGGGAGTGGGGGGGGGGTCATTTAGGAAATGGCTGGTAAAAGTAGGGTCATGCAGGGGACAGTAGGGCTATCATGTCAGTGGGGGCACAAAGATCACAGAGAGCACAGCTGAGGGTTATGTGGGGGAGAGGGGTAGTTAATATACTGTTAATGCATGTCAAGGCAGTGTAGTCATGCAGGCCAACACTTGTGACAGTGAAGATCAGACGGTCACTGATAATACATTTGGAGGCCAATGGTGTCATGGGGGGGTGGCGTTAATGTAGTATCTGGAGGAAACGCATTGATGCAGGGGTCAATGTGGTTGACGAGCAAGCCATTGTGGTCAAACGTGGTCATGGAGAGCAATAGTTGTGATAGTGAGGCTCACATAGGGAGGTTACATCAGGTCCTGGCACTCAAGGCTGGTGGGGGCGGGGGACAGGAGAGAGTTACTGAGGGCCAGTAGCAAGTATGCACTCTCAGAAGGTCATGGATAGCAAGGCTGGGAAGTAGTGGGGTTCATTCGTGGGGGGTGTCACTGATCCATTTGGAGGCAAACACAGTCACAGAGGGGACATTTAGGGAATGGCTGGAGAAAGTGGGGGTCATTCAGGGGACAACAACGCTAAGTATCAAGTTGGTGGGGGGGGGCACACGGGGCATTAGAGATCAAGGCCAAATGTAGTGGCGGGGGTTGTCAATAAGGCTCAGTATCAAGGCAGTGTGGTCCACGAGGTGGCAGTGAGGGTCAGGCAGGGGGATCAATGATGTTACTTTTAGAGGCAGTCAGGGGGGTCAGTAGGCGAATGCCCGGGGTGAGCAGGGTCACTGAAGCTGAATATCATGTCAGTGGGGTCATGGTGAGCAAGGTTGATTGATGGTAGTGGGTGTCATGAAGGGGGTCAGCGAGGACCAGGAAGTGGGGAGGGGCTGGGGAGGGTCACAGGAAGCAACACTTGTGGTACTCAGGACATGGGCAGGGTCACTGCTGAGATGTTTGTAGACTGCCAGGATCACAGCGGGGTCAATAAGGGAGTTTCTAGCGAAAGAGGGGTTATGTTGGGATGTGTCAAAGAGACTAAGTATCAGGTCAACGCGGTCACACAGCATCATGGAGTGCAAGGCTGAAGACAGCGGGTGTGTGCGCAGTCATTCATTGGTCAATGGGCTTCAGTATCAAAGGGCTGGGGTGGGTGCGCAAATGAGGTCCTGGAGAGCAACAGCGGTGAGAGCAAGGATCACACAGGGGTCAGTGATGATAAGTTTGGAGGCTGTCAGGGTCACAGGAGTCAGTTAGGGAATTGCTGGAGGAAGCAACATCATGCAGGCGTCAAAGAGGCTGACTAGCAAGACAGTGGGGTCACATCGGGTCATAGAGCTCAAGGGCGGTTAGTGAGGGCCAGTAGCAAGTAGTGGGGGGGTCACACGTAGTATGACTGGAGGTGGTCATGCAGGGGGGGAATCACTGATAAGTTTTGAGGCTGTCAGGATCACAGAGGGGTCATTTAGGGAATGTCTGGAGAAAGTGAGGTCAGTAAGGGTGAGTCTTAGGGCACTGGGTCTCTAAAGGCTGCAGATTGTCAGTGGGATCACATGGGGTCATGGCAAGCAAGGCTGAAGGTAGTAGGGGTCTTTACATCAATGTCTTTGAGTTCTTTCAAATTAGTCAGAAGATCTCTGCCATGTTCTTTGAAATCAAATTAATTAATTTCTTCTTTGAGTGGGTTACTGATCTGGTGGATAGGAGAATGTGCTGGACATAATATACCTGGACTTTAGAAAGGCTTTTGATGTAGTCCCACATGACATTCTGCTAAGTAAGCTGGAGAAATGGGGGATTGGCCAAACTACAATTAATTGGCTACATAATTTGTTAAACAACTGCAAACACAGTAACCATTAATGGAATGATGTCAGCTTGGAGGGAGGTCTCCAGTGGGGTTCCACAGGCATCTTTTCTGGGTCCTGTGTTGTTTAACATCTTTATTAATGCCCAGGATGTGGGAATAGAGAACACAGTGATCAAATTTGCAAGTGACGCAAAGCTAGGGCGAGTTGACAACACTTTGGCAGACACAGCTAAAATTCCAAGTTGATCTTGATCACTTGGAGAACCTGGCTATCACCAACAAAATGAAACTCAACAAAGACAAAGTCAGGTGCTGCACTGATGGAAGAAAAACCAAATGCACAGGTATAGAATGGGAGACGACTGGCTTGGCAGCAACACTGCTGAGAAGGATCTGGGAGCTGCGGTTGATCACTGCCTCAACAGGAGTCAACAGTGTGATGCTGGTGCAAAAAATCAAACGCAGTTTTAGGCTGCATTAACAGAAGCGTAGCAGGCAAATCACGGGAGGTGCTAGCACTGTCCTACTGGGTGCTGGCTAGGCTTCTGCTCGAGTAGTAGAGTGTCCTATTTTGGTCACCAATGTACAGAAAGGATGGAGAATAACTGGAAAGGATTCAGACGTAAGCGTCAAAGATGATCAAAGGGATGGAATGAAAACCAAAGGAACAAAGGCTGAAGGATGGGTATGTTTAGTATGGAAAAGAGGCGATGAAGGGGGTACACGATAGCGGTCTTCAAATACTTGAAAGGCTGCCATAAAAAATGGAAAAAATTGTTCTCTCTTGCCAAAGAGGGAAGAAAAAAAGGCAATGGTTTCAAACTACAGCACAGCAAATTTAGATTAAATCTCAGGAAAAACTGCCTCCCTGTAAGAACAGCAGGCCAACGGATCAGACTGCCTCGGGAGGTTGTGATAACTCCTTCACTGGAGATTTCCAGAAGGAGGCTGGATAGTCATTTCTCTTGGATGGTTTAGAAACAACAAATCTCTTGGCAGGGGATTAGACTCGATGAATCTTTTGGCCACTCCCAACCCTATGATTGTATGATTCTAGCTAGCAGTGAGGCTCCATACTCACCTGTTTTCACTCCATGCATCTGAAGAAGTGGGGGTTTTACCCATGAAAGCTTATGCCCAAATAAATCTGTTAGTCTTTCAGGTGCCACTGGACTCCTCGTTTTTGTGGGTACAGACTAACACGGCTACCCCTCTGATACCGAGTACTCAGTTACTCAATCTGATAATATCTCTCTGCTTTCCAGATCTTCTTCACTGACAGTACTGCCCTCTGCTTCGTCACACACTTTGAATCTGCACCTCTGCTTTATCTGCAGATTGCACATTGGAGAAGAACTGTGCTAGTCTCTGCAGCTGGCAAAATCAGGAAGTAGTTTCTCAGTAGAAATCATGTGTAAATCACATTGGCACATGGCCTCAGTACCCACCCAATGGAAATATGGTGGTTTCAAATTGTTTTCAATTTGAAATATTGATTTCATTGAAACTAAAACTTGAGATACCATTTAAGAAAGTTAATAAAGAAGCAAACACACACTGATTAGAAATATTGACAGAAACCCCAGCAGAGCAAATTGATCAATTTTCCTGGCTCTAATTTTAAGCTGCAGAAATACATGTGATTTTCATAGGTTTAATAAAAATCTGTGAGTATTTTCACAGAGGAAAATTTTGTATTAATTTTTAGTGGCTGATTTTCTTATCTCAGAATAAATCAGGAATGTCTCTACTGAAGTCAATAAAATTACACTGGTGTAAAACCATCATAAAAGGAAACTCAGGCTGCCTAGTTCCTTTCTTACTGAGAAGTATCTTAACTTTGCCCAAGAATTGGCATGAGCTCATCTCTATACTGATTAAACTTCTCCCTAAGGTCAATATTTCCATTACAGGAACCTATGCTAGAATTACATATTCACTACCTACGATGTACGTGGCACTGGGTAAATATAAATACACAAAAATTATACCAGCCAAAAGGGAGGCATTTTGTGTGTGTGTGTGTGTGTGTGTGTGTGTGTATTTATATATGTGCCCCATATATGTGAATTCTTTCCTTCTGTAACCAGGAAGAAAAAGAAGAGATATGACCATTTTTGTACTGTGGTGAAAGTGTATGGAGGAATTACCCTTTGCAGACAATATATTCCAACCAACTTTCATAGAGTCATAGAATATCAGGGTTAGAAGGGATCTCAGGAGGTCATCTAGTCCAACCCCCTGCTCAAAGCAGGACCAATCCCCAATTTTTTGCCCCAGATCCCTAAATGGCCCCCTCAAGGATTGAACTCACAACAGTGGGTTTAGCAGGCCAATGCTCAAACCACTGAGCTATCCCTCCCCACCAAAACAAGTGGGTGAAGCCATTTGGTTAATGAAAACCAGTGCTCCAACTTTATTGAAAGCTCTTCGACTGCTTGGATTGTGGGTGGATTCATATCACTATCTGTGGATTTAAAATAGTTATGATGGACACACTCAGCAAAGGAAATAGTTTTCTTCTGCTGTATATTTATAAACTACAAATGTGGCCTTCATGGGTCATACGTATGTATGTAAAGGGCTAAATCATCCATACACTTCCATCACAGCATGAAAGTGTTTATATCTACCTTCATCCCCATTCTCATTACTGAAGGGAAGATCTCACTTCCCTTTTGATCCCTATATACAAATGATCTAGATATAATCTTTACTCCAGCAACTAGAAAGAGGAAAAGAACCAATCTGGTTACAAACATTTGTATGCTTATGGTGAAAGACTATGGCTGTTTAACTTGTTGAAGACTGTGGGTATCTATATTTACAGAGAAAGGTATGTATACAAAATACATATTCATATTCACATTCACATCTTCCCAAACATCAGTCTGAGTTTACAAAAAATATATTTTCAGGGATAACTGAACTTTTTTTGAGTAAACTACCAAAGTTAACAATCTGTGTATCTGCAGAGTAAAGGCTCAAAACAGCACACCCTTAAAACTTTTGTGTGAGTTTCGACTGTTCTCAGGAAAAGATTACAAAAATATATAAAATGTAAAAATTAAAAAGTATTTTCAAAAGCCTTTTGAGGATCGCAAGTATTTTTTTTAAAGTTGCTGTTATTTTCTCCAAAATCTTTTCCTGTCTCTCCTCCTCCCCCAAATTCCAATAACCCTCTGACCTTCAAAGTCAGAAGTTGCTTTGCAATAATTTACCAAGCTAATTTTAATTGAGAATAGCTTGGCTACATTATTTTGTTCCTCTTTCTCAACAGAGTGGACTCTAGCTAGAGAAAAATGTGTTACCCTCCCAGGTAAAAAAGTCCCAAGAGTATTGTCAGACTAATTGTCAATGGCAAAATGTTAGAAGGAAACACAGAAACATCCAGAAGTTCCAAAGCTACTCAGGAGAGGGAGTAATATAAAAAAGCTCCCTACCTTCCGAGTTCTCCAACTCTTATCGTTCATCACTCCCCCACTAAACCACTGACAAGAATTGCTACAGTCACATTGGAGGGGAGACAGAGGGCTCCTAGTCAAGTCCTATTTTTTTATTTCAATAAAAAAATGACTTTTATATGAGAATGAAGATGAAGGGAGGAGTTAAGTCTCATATGACCAGGCACCCCATCCCTTATTATTGTTGATGTTTGTATTTCTTGCTGATTGAAGTGGGAATGTTGGAAATGAACAGGGGTCCTTAAAATTCAGGGAGACTCTCTGTGGGCAGGTCTACAATACTGCTTAAGTTGATCTAATTTACATCGCGCAGGGTGTGAGAAAGCCCCCCTCCTGCCTCTCGATTGACACAAGTTTCACGCTGTCCAAACCAGCACTATGTCAGTGGGAGATGCTCTCCTGCCAATATAGCTTACGCTTCTTGATGAGGTGGAGTAATTATGCATATGGGACAGCGCTGTCCCATCAGCGTAATGTGTCTTCAGCAGCCATGCTCCAGCGTCACAGTTGCATCAGTGCCGATGCACTGTTGCAGTGTACACTGGCCCTGTGCATTGTAAGTCATTAGCCATATGCTATCTTATTCTTATCCCTGACTGAACTTCATTTTGGATGCATTGGGCAGGTGAAATTTCCTCTTTGGAAAGGTTATGCAGACCTTTCATGGTTTTTTCCCTGCTGGATGTCTTGTACCAATAGGAGAAAGGTGGTCTCGGGTTTAAGACCCATGCCCGGACCTTAGGAAAGCTGAACTCTATCCCTGGCTTTGCAACAGGCTGGTATCTGCCATTGAACAAAAGAGACTGGGATTCTTAAAAGCGACTTTGCTGGGAGCAGAGTTAGGCCAGTGCTGAATGCTTTTGA
Organism: Caretta caretta; assembly: GCF_965140235.1. Taxonomy (NCBI): domain Eukaryota; kingdom Metazoa; phylum Chordata; order Testudines; family Cheloniidae; genus Caretta; species Caretta caretta. The sequence goes on from NC_134214.1 coordinate 19,821,287, forward strand.
AAACCGCACTCTTTGCACTTCAATTTCCTTACCCATAAAATCTGAATAGTACAATTACTTGCCTACCTTACTGAAGTGTTGTCAGGCTAATTCACTGATGTCTGTAAAGTGTATACAAAACTTCAGATGAAAGGCATTGCATAAGCGCACTGTTTCAATATTTCATACTGTATAATTTAATATTCCAGATTCTTTTAAAAAAATTATTATTGAATAAAATAGCTGTAGCTTTTGTTTGTTTGTATGGCTACACTATAAGAGGAGGTAGAAATAGGGATTATTTTTAAAAAGAAAAAGTATTCCCTATTATAACAAAATAATTTCATCTACTCAACAGTCTTTTTTCAGCGTCAACTTTAGAAGTTGTATGTATAAATGTATGTATGTATACTGGATAATGAAAGAACAGCTTTTCAGAATATTTTCAGAAACACACAAAAAATTACATAGCTGACATTTTGACAAATGATGTATCAGACAAGATCTGGTCATGGAAATAAAGATGCTGGAAAGAGTGACAGTTTCTCTTCAGCTAATTGACAACATGGGAAACATACACATCAAAGGAAGTATGTTATGATATTGCTCTTGTGAATATAATCTGTCAGAAAATGCAGACTGTTTATTAGTTAGAAATAAACATTCATTTTAATCTTCAGCATCATACGGGCGCACTTTTGAGAAGGAAATGGAATATAGCTTTAAATCCCAGCAGCAAGAAGTGTTCACAGAAACAATGAACACCCTTTTGAAGAGCCTTTAGAGAGCAGTGATAAGATCTAAAAAGACAGCAATTTAAATATTTTTACAGCGCGGCAGCTTCCATATTTAACAGTTTAAACAGCCAAGTTTAAACAGCATATATTACAGGCAAAAGGATTATGGACATGTGTACACTACAAACTTAAGTTGACTTAAGTTAACATACAGCCACCACAGTAATTATGTTGGCTGCGTATGTCCACACTATGCTTCTTGTGTCAGTGGAATGAGTCCTCACTTGCAGCGCTTGCATCAGTGCAGAGAGCAGTGCACTGTGGGTAGCTACCCCACAGTCCAACTCACTGCAAGGTGTTTTGGGAAGGGTTTGCAATGTCTCCTGAGAGCAAAACATTCTTGCAGAGTGCCCGGGAACATGGCCGGAACGTCCCATGATGCAGTCTTCTCCGTGCACTGATTTCATCTGCATCCCATAATATTTCAAAGCTGTTTTCAAAAGCCTAGCAAGGTCACACCACCACCATCTCTAGAGAAGCATGGATTTTACACAGCTCTGCACTATCGTGGGGAGTGTTGCAAACACCATGTGCCTTATCCTGCAGTATTTCCATAGCCATGAGAGGAGCCATTTTGCGGAACATAGCAATTTCCTTCATTTGCGGCTGTGATTGTATGCGCCATCCTGCAGGATGGCATGGCAGCGATAAAGCACGGCCCCTGACACTATGTGGGATGTATGTGGCGAAGGGGCAGAAGGGGATAGAGTGGTGCTGGAATGCAGCTCTGGACAGGTGTTTCATCAGAAGGTCAACCAGACACCTCAGCATGTCTGTTTGGTCCTTCAGAATCACCATCTTCTGCTGTGTGTCATGCTCATTCTCCTGAGCTTTTCTCCTGCTGTTAATGTCCATTTTTCCAAAGAAAGCAATCCTCCATGCCCTCTGCTCAGCATCCACTGTTCCAGAGGCATGATTTTTTACAAACATGTCATTGTGCATTCTCTTTCTTCCTCTCCTTGTCTGGCTCAGACTCTCCACTGATGTGGAGGGAGAGCTGAAGGCACATTTTCAGCTGCAAAACATACAACGCACAGAGGCTATAGTGCAGACTTGCTATATTGAAATCACTCCCCTGAACCCATGCAAGGGTAAAGCAGTACGTTTTCATTTCTGCCAGGGAGTCATTGAATCAGTTGGCTGTCCCAGCCATAGTGAGTACGGCCTGGGGGCAGGGAAGAGGTGAGCTGGCACAATCCTTGGGGAACATGCCACAAAAAGAAGAAAACTGCTTTCACCAACGTAGTCACCTTGCACCAATAAGATCTATAGGGCAGGAGTTCTGAACCTTTTTCTTTCTGAGCCCTCCCCTCCCCCCCAACATGTTATAAAAATTCCATGGCCCACCTGTGCCACAACAACTGGTCTTCTGCATATAAAAATCAGGGCCAGCGTTAGGGGGTAGCGAGCAGGCAGCTGTCTGGACCCCCCCACAAAGCTACATTGCTCAGCATTCAGTCCTGGGCAGCGGGGCTCAGGGCCCCAGGCTTCAGCCCCATGCAGCGGAGTTTCGGCTTTCTATCCTGGGCCTCAGACAGTCTAACGCTGGCCCTGCTTGGCAGCCCCTCCCCCCCCACAAACCTGCTCATGGCCTCCCAGAGGCCCCGGACCCCTGGTTGAGAACCACAGCTATAGCGTATTAGTTGGCGTCTCAGTGAGAGGGCCTTCCCCAGTTAGATTAAGTACATGCCCAATCTCTTCCCACCTTGTTGACATAGACCTGTCGCTGCGTAACACCAGGCTTCATTGAACCCGTGGTTGGGGGGTTGCGATCACAGTTTTCCTTTTCCTAGATAGGCTGCCCTCCCAGACTAACAGGCTCTAAATGCACTGAGCTATTTGGTAATTTACAAGTGCCAGATACCCACCTTTTACAAAAATGCCTCTGCCATGTGAAGGTAAGTAATGGGGAGTTTGGCTGTCAGAGGTTATCATAGATGCCAGCCTTTCACAGGTGTTGGGAGCTCATCCCCAACCTCACCCCGGCTATAACAGTCCTTTTGGGAGCTTGCTTTCTAACATCATTATGTTTTGTAGCGCCCAAAGTTCTCGGTACAGAGTGATGTGCGCACATTAAACCTTGTTTCCTGACTCTTGCATTTTAATGTACCATTTTTGGCATGGAATACCAGTTGGCATACAATTTTTGGCATGTAATTTAGCTGTAATTCAGTGACAAAATATTTTCAAAGGGTCATGATCCTGACCAAATGCTCAGTAAATTCAGGGGGAGAAGGATGAACACTAATATAAAATGTAGATGTGTTATAAATCTAAGTAGTGAAAAGTATTTAAATTATATATTGTTTTCATTAGTGTCGTCATCTGCATCATTGACAGTTGGTGTGTGTTTGTAACCAAGGGAACGCTGTCTTCACTTATTAGAGCAAAAGTGTTAAAAGCCAGACCCGATGAACAGCCAACTGCAAACATCCCCGATGTTGCAACTCATTATTTTAATCTCAAAACTCTTGATATTAATATTTTTACTCAAAGCCCCATCTTGTGGAATTAAGTGATATGTAAGCGTCTCACTTTCTTTAAAAGAAAAGTGGATGCAGAAAAAAAGTATAAAAATGTAAAAAGAAAATGAGTACTTGTGGCACCTTAGAGACTAACCAATTTATTTGAGCATGAGCTTTCGTGAGCTACAGCTCACTTCATCGGATGAAGCTGTAGCTCACGAAAGCTCATGCTCAAATAAATTGGTTAGTCTCTAAGGTGCCACAAGTACTCCTTTTCTTTTTGCGAATACAGACTAACACGGCTGTTACTCTGAAACGTATAAAAATGTGACTCCCTCAAGGCTGAAAAACCCAGTCTAATAAAAAGAATCCCACAACTATTATTTCTAAAAATCTCATGATTTCTACGTGAATCTCACGATATTTTGGAGCCTGACTCATGATTATTTTTTTGAATTGCTTTGAGATGACAATACTGCATAAGAGTGGGAGAGGAAGTGATAGTTTGTTAACTGACTAGTTCATGGATTGTTGGTTTTCTCCTAACGAAGCACTATTTTCAGGAATATTTGTAACGCGGCCATAAAAACAAACAGTAATCTGCCTATGATGAACATTTAACATGCCAAGTTTTTACAAGTAGATTTTTTTTTTTGTTTACAAGGTTAAAGACAAAGTAGGTTGACAACCTTTAAACAAAACATGAGCGGAGAGAAGAAAAGGCTTTTACTGAGTTAAAAACATCTAAGTTTTTATAAATTAGAATAGCAAATTGCCTAAGCAACCCGTAACAGGGGTGTTACGCAAAATGTGCAGACAAGCATTGCTTCCACACATGAGTTATCTGCATGTGCAAAGTAGTTTATACACAGAGGATGGGGGTTTGCAGGGATTTAATATGATGCCCTTACTGTCTGAATCTAAAAATTCTGGTTCTTTTGGTATTTAAAATATTGGTGAGATACTGTGGTTTACAAAGAAACAATTAGGCAGGTATAAGAACTACTGTATAAAAAGGGTTTCAACTCAGGGTACATCCATCATAATGAATCCAAACTAATACTGTGATGGATTTGGAGCTGTTCTGCAAAAATAATGTCTAAATACTGCATGTTAGCTGAGGTATCAGGATGTTTACTGTCTGAATATGTGGAATATGACATGCTTCCAGGCCTGTATGCACCTCTGTACTTTTGTGGTGTCTCTGAGTACACAACCACAGGGGTCAGGCTTCGTACTTTACCTACCCGGGGTAGAATTTCAAATTTCTCCCACTCCTAGACCAGGCCCTGTGTATCAACAGTTTTTACCCTGAGGTTTGATCTCCTTCAGGCACTTGCAATTCTTCTCTTCTGTAATCTGTGATCAGTGGTATATAATGACAAATTGGCTTTCATACCAAAAAAAAGTATTTTCTATTTTAGCAGTAGGAACAAAGCTTTTATAGAATAAGGAATTTAAAACAAGTCTCTACACACGTCTATTTTATCTAAAGCCCTACCATCCTTTAAGAGGGACTTAGGCAGGCAAGCCCTATCTATGTCTTGTTTCCCCAAACAGCTCCCACCTCTCAGAATAGGAGCAGAGGGAAGAGAAGGATTTTACTGAGTTAAATATTTTTAACTTTTTACAAATTATAATAATATTTGCACCTATGGGGCAAATTGCCTAAGCAACCTGTAACAAAAGTGTTATGCAAAATGTGCAGATGTGCATTGTTTCCTTATAACTCTGCATTAGCTATTTGCATGTACAGGTGAATACAGGGTTCCTTTTTATCCTGGCCAAGTTATTTCATCCTTCCGTGTTCACAGGCCTATTCCTGCCCTGTTTTCAAATCAGTTTTGTACATTAGCTGAAGAGGAGGCAAAACTGCCAAGGAGAATAGATTCTGGCATTGTCTGTTAACAATTCTTAAGTGAGATGAGAGGTGGCTATTTTGCGCCATTCATTTCCTTCCTGCCTGTTTTTCAGGACAGCTCCCTAATGCAATATATTGATATAATAAACACCCCAGAACCCAAGCCAACATACAGTATTCAAGCAGTATTACAAAGCAGCTCCAAATCCATCACATATAAAAATGGTTACTAGCACTGAGTACGTTGGGCCAGATTCACCAGTATACTGTGTGTGCTTTGCAGGGGTGGAGGAGCCCATAACAGTCAGAGCATACTAGTGAATTTGAAATATGTGAAATAGTGGAAGTGTAAATGTATAGTTGGTAGCAGTTCACCTGTGGTGCTGAGGATCTTGTGCCAACCCTCTGTGACCCTTGAGCACTGCATAGGGAGTCAGAAAACTGAGCACATTCCCACTGTCTATTACATAATAGTTATGTGCAAGCCTATGGAGAGCTGGCATGGAAGGCATTTTTGGGCTGGCTGGTGGTGGGTCCAAAAAGATTCCAATTTGCACGAATACAATAGCCCCACATTCTTGCCATGGATTGAGGTGAATTTCACCTCCCCAAGCTCTCTAGCTCAGAGTTTGAATACCTGGGCTTTAAGTGGTGGGCAGGTAATGTCACCCCTCAGTAACAATATACACAATACACAACATACTTTGACTGATCCATTGATTATAAGATCTCATCTGAAAAAAAAAAACAAAGAAAAATACTAACAAATAACCCACGTGCCTCTCCAACTATCCACCCACACTATATGAGGCTGATTGAACAATTATTTCCTTAAAAAAAAAACTGAGTTAAAAGACCTGAAATAATGCAGTGAAAATTATATAGCAATTACCATTTCAAAGTCCATTCCTGCAGGGCATACAGATTTCCTGCAGGGTAGGACAATGCTTTGCAATAGAGATTCCCTGCAGGACTGAACTGTGAACTTTTCAGTGATTTCAGAAACAGATTGATAGAGCCAGAAGAGTTCCCAGAAGTTACCTACTACAGGACAGGCCTAACAAAGAAAATAACAGAACGCCACTAGCGGTCACCTTCAGCCCCCAACTAAAACCCCTCCAACGCATTATTAAGGATCTACAACCTATCCTAAAGGATGACCCAACACTCTCACAAGTCTTGGGAGACAGGCCAGTCCTTGCCTACAGACAGCCCCGCAACCTGAAGCAAATACTCACCAACAACCACATACCACACAACAGAACCACTAACCCAGGAACTTATCCTTGCAACAAAGCCCGTTGCCAATTGTGCCCACATATCTATTCAGGGGACACCATCACAGGGCCTAATAACATCAGCCACACTATCAGAGGCTCGTTCACCTGCACATCCACCAATGTGATATATGCCATCATGTGCCAGCAATGCCCCTCTGCCATGTACATTGGTCAAACTGGACAGTCTCTACGTAAAAGAATAAATGGACACAAATCAGATGTCAAGAATTATAACATTCATAAACCAGTCGGAGAACACTTCAATCTCTCTGGTCACGCAATCACAGACATGAAGGTCGCTATCTTAAAACAAAAAAACTTCAAATCCAGACTCCAGCGAGAAACTGCTGAATTGGAATTCATTTGCAAATTGGATACTATTAATTTAGGCTTAAATAGAGACTGGGAGTGGCTAAGTCATTATGCAAGGTAGCCTGTTTCCTCTTGTTTTTTCCTACCCCCCTCCCCCCCCAGATGTTCTGGTTTAACTTGGATTTAAACCTGAAGAGTGGTCAGTTTAGATGAGCTATTACCAGCAGGAGAGTGAGTTTGTGTGTGTATGGGGGTGGGGGGGATGTGAGAAAACCTTGATCTATGCAGGAAATAGCCCGACTTGATTATGTAAAGAGTTGTCACTTTGGATGGGCTAGCACCAGCAGGAGAGTGAATTTGTGTGGGGGGTGGAGGGTGAGAAAACCTGGATTTGTGCTGGAAATGGCCCACCTGTTGATCACTTTAGATAAGCTATTACCAGCAGGACAGTGGGGTGGGAGGAGGTATTGTTTCATATTCTCTGTGTGTATATAAAGTCTGCTGCAGTTTCCACGGTAAACATCTGATGAAGTGAGCTGTAGCTCACGAAAGCTCATGCTCAAATAAATTGGTTAGTCTCTAAGGTGCCACAAGTACTCCTTTTCTTTTTGCGAATACAGACTAACACGGCTGTTCCTCTGAAACTTTTCAGTGATTGTAACTCAGTGCCATTTCTCAAAAAGTGCAGCAGACCCATGACACCCCTATGATCCAACCCTGTGGGAGACAAGTACAGGCTCACAGCAGGAGTGTTTGACAATAGAGGCAGTGGGGTCAGCAGGAATTAGAACTTTGAAAATGCTTATTTATGTTAGAATAACACCAACAAAAGCATTTTTGAGCAAATTCAGCATATAAAGGGGCTATCTGTAGATATGACTTGTAAGAGAAACAAGTCGTCTTTAAGCCTCTCTCCCCTTCTCCTAATCAAAGCTGGCATCCCAGAGGTGATCATTCACCATAGATCTTCACATGAACAAGAATATCCATGTCCAGATCTCAATCCTTCCAAGAGAAATAGGGATAAGCCTCCTCTGCAGTACTGTCCCCGTGTCAGAGCCAGCAGAACATCCACTGTGGGCAGAGCAGTGGCCCTTGAGAATGGCCACACCATGGGAAAGCTAGTGCATCTCCAGGTTGAATTACCTTTTCCATAGCCCCATCTGTGCAGTTCCAGAAAGCGTGGTTAGTCGGGAACACAGAGGTCAGGGAGCCAGTGTGAAAGCCTCCAGTGTTTTTTTTTTTTTTTCAGAATCCATGCAAATTTGAGGTATTGGGCAGATAGAAGCAGCAGGTCTAGCTCTTGGTTTACCTGCTTTATACCATGCTCATCACCTTCAAGGATTATTTGTCCATTTACCTCAGCTCCCTACCTCCATGAACAGCACTATAATTCTGCAGAGGGAAGAACTGTGATGTATTCTTCTCTCCTTGGGCAGTGGGTTTACTTGTCTTTTGAACAGGTGGGTTGATTAGATAGAAACTCAGGTTGGCCTTTTAAAGCTTTCACAACCCAGAAGGATGGATTTTACACACACACACACACATACCCTAAGTGTAATTAAACCAGTTTACTAATTTCCTCAGTGTTCTACAGTTTAAAGTTCCACTTTAAAGAGGGCTTAAAGTCTCTCCTCCATGTCATTTTGAGTATTTTCTCCATGCTGTTATACTGGATATACAGAATGACATTCAGCTGCACATAAAGCCATAATAAGAAGATTCAAAGTGAGAGGGGGGAAATGGAACACTGAATGTGATGCACCTGGAATACCTATCATCAAAGCAACTGGTGCTTATCTTCTAATTGAAGATGATCCTTATTGATATTGTGGAGAGCTCACATCTATAAAGACTGTGTTTTCTCAAAGGGAAAATGAACCCTTATGAGTTAGAACTAATCAAAAACAGTGCCCTACATGACTCAGACATTTTCTGTGACAGAACTAGGACTTAGATATAGAGATAATGGCACATCTGCTGTGAATAGAAGCCTGACAGAAATAAGTTCCAAGAGGTGAACAAATTAGAACTAGAAACTTAAACTTCAATTGTACAGCAACATCAACTGAAATATATATCCAGTGATTTTAAGAATGATTTCAATAAGAGGTACAAGCCTTTGAGACTTGTATTTACTTACAGAAATATTAGATTATGCTATCCACAGATCTATGTGGGCTTAATACGATAAGTCAGTTTTCAACAGAAATAAATCCAACTCTCTTATCACTAGCTATTGTAAAGTGTCTCCCCTCTCTTTCTCTTTTGTGAATCACTACTATTCTATATGCTGACTATAAAATGAAAAAAATTGTTTTACTATCATATATGCTTAAAGGAATCATCATAAGGAATGTGAACATCTAAAAATATGGAAAAATCTACAAATCCATCGTGGAATCGTCAAAAATAGCCCCCTCTTTGCAATAATACAATACGCCTGGGTTTCATGAAGACATTCAATTGGGGAAAAAGAAAGCATGGATTGCAAATGAGAGGTAAATAATATTCAGACTATATAAAATAAAGCCAGATATGCTATAAAGATAAAAATAGAAAAGATAGGACATCCTGGGAATTCCAGAGATGAGACTGGCTCACAAGTTTCTTTTAAAGTAAATAAAAAGTTTACCAACCCTATAGATACAATGCCCATTCAAGTTTCCACACGTCGCTCCAGAAGAATTCTAGGAAGGAATGGTTTCAGAGTAACAGCTGTGTTAGTCTGTATTCGCAAAAAGAAAAGGAGTACTTGTGGCACCTTAGAGACTAACCAATTTATTTGAGCATAAGCTTTCATGAAAGTGAAGTGAAGTGAATGATGAAGTGAGCTGTAGCTCATGAAAGCTTATGCTCAAATAAATTGGTTAGTCTCTAAGGTGCCACAAGTACTCCTTTTCTTCTAGGCAGGAAGGCATTGTGTTTCCATGTGCAGGGCCAGTTAGACTGGCAGAACTGCAGGGTCTCAATGAGACAATGGTTTAGGGAGGAGGGATTTATTAGATTTATTAGGAACTGGGGAAACCTTTGGGAAATGGGGAGCCTGTACAGAAAGGATGGGCTCCACCTAAACCAAAATGGAACCAGATTGCTGGCACCTAAAATTATAAAGGTCCTAGAGCAGTTTTTAAATTAAGGGCAGGGGGAAAGCCGACGGGTGCAGAGAAGCAGGTGGTTCAGACAGAGACATCCCTTAGGGGAGGATCTACTAATGGAGATTCTCTATGTCCTAGTAAGGAGGAGAGGATGGAAGATAAAATACAGGTAGGATCTGATGAGAAACAGTCAAATGGAAAAAAAGTCTCATTCAATTACATCTTGTAATGGGAGACAGATGAAAAGTGACACATTTTCAAAGTGCTTATATACCAATGCTAGATGTCTAAATAATAAGATGGGTGAATTAGAGTGTCTCATATTAAATGAGGATATTGATATAATAGGCATCACAGAAACTTGGTGGAATGAGGATAATCAATGGGACACAGTAATACCAGGGTACAAAAATACAAAACAGGTTGTGGTGGTGGGGGAGTGGCACTATATGTAAAGTAATGTGTAGAATAAAAAATCTTAAATGAACCAAACTGTACCATAGAATCACTCTGGATAGCAATTCCATGCTTGAATAATAAGAATATAGCAGTAGGGATATATTACCGACCACCTGACCATGATGGTGATAGTGACTGTGAAATGCTCAGGGAGGTTAGAGAGGCTATTAAAATAAAAAAAAAACTTTAATAATAATGGGGGATTTCAGGTATCCCCATATTGACTGCGTACCTGTCACCTCAGGATGGGATGCAGAGATAAAGTTTCTTGACACCTTCAATGACTGCTTCTTGGAGCAGCTAGTCCTGGAACCCACAAGAGGAGGGGCAATTCTTAATTTAGTCCTAAGTGGAGCACAGGATCAGGTCCGAGAGGTGCATATAACTGGACCACCTGGTAATAGTGACCATAATATAATTAAATTTAACATTCCTGTGGCGGGGAAAACACCACAGCAGCCTAACACTGTAGCATTTAATTTCAGAAAGGGGAACTGCACAAAAATGAGGAGGTTAGTTAAACAGAAATTAAAAGGTACAGTGCCAAAAGTGAAATCCCTGCAAGCTGTATGGAAAGTTTTTAAAGAAACCATAATAGAGGCTTAACTTTAAGGTACAACCCAAATTAAAAAAACATAGGAAGAGAACTGAAGAAAAAAAAAAGCTACCGTGTCTAAACAACAAAGTAAAAGAAGCAGTGAGAGGCAAAAAGGCATCCTTTAAAAAGTGGAAGTTAAATCCAAGTGAGGAAAATAGAAAGGAGCAAATGAAATGTAAAAATATAATTAAGAAGGCCAAAAAAGAATATGAAGAACAGCTAACCAAAGACTCAAAAAGTAATAGCAAAACTTTTATTTAACTACATCAGAAGCAGGAAGCCTGCTAAACAACCAGTGGAGCCACTGGACAATTGAGATGCTAAAGGAGCACTCAAGAATGATCAGGCCATTGCGGAGAAACTAAATGAATTCCTTGTACTGATGTTCAGGGTAAAGGATGTAAGTGAGATTCCCAAACCGGTGACAAAGCTGAGGAATTGTCCCAGACTGAGGTGTCATTAGAGGAGGTTTTGGATTAATTGATAAACTAAACAGTAATAAGTCACCAGGACCAGATGGTATTCACCCAAGAATTCTGAAGGAACTCAAATGTGAAATTGCAGAACTACTATCTGTAGTTTGTAACCTATCATTTAAATCAGCTTCTGTACCAAAGGACTTGAGGATAGCTAATGTGATGACAATTTTTAAAAAGGGCTCCACAGGTGATCCCGGCAATTACAGGTCAGTAAGCCTGACTTCAGTTCTGGGCAAGCTGGTTGAAACTATAGTAAGAAGAAAATTGTCAGACATGTAGATGAACATAACTTGTTGGGGAATAGTCAACATAGTTTCTGTAAAGGGAAATCATGCCTCACCAATCTACTAGAATTCTTTGAGGGGGTCAACAACCACGTGGACAAGAGGTATCCAGTGGATATAGTGTATTTAGATTTTCAGAAAGCCTTTGACAAGGTCCCCCACAAAAGGCTCTTAATCAAAGCAAACTGTCATGGCATAAGAGGTCCTCTCATGGATTTGTAACCAGTTAAAAGATAGGAAACAAAGGGTAGGAATAAATGGCCAGTTTTCAGAATGGAGAAAGGTTAATAGCTTTGTCCCCTCATGAGTCTGTACTGGGACTAGCCCTATTCAACTAATTCATAAATGATCTGGAAAAAGGGGTAAACAGTGAGGTGGCAATATTTGCAGATGATACAAAACTACTCAAGATAGTTTAGTCCCAGGCAGACTGTGAAGAGCTACAAAAGGATCTCTCAAAACGAGGTGACTGGGCAACAAAATGGCAGATGAAATTCAAAGTAGTGCACATTGAAAAACATAATTCCAACTATATATATAAAATGATGGGGTTTAAATCAGCTGTTACCACTCAAGAAGGAGATCTTGGAGTCACTGTGCATAGTTGTCTGAAAACATCCACTCAATGTGCAGTGGCAGTTGAAAAAGTGAACAGATTATTGGGAATCATTAAGAAAGGGATGGATAATAAGACAGAAAATATCAGAGTGCCACTCTATATGAATCCATGACATGCCCACATCTTGAATACGGTGTGCAGATGTTGTCGCCCTATCTCAAAAAAGATATATTGGAATTGGAAAAGGTTCAGAAAAGGGCAACAAAATTTATTAGTGCTATGGAACGGCTTTCATATGAGGAGAGATTAATAAGACTGGGACTTTTCAGCTTGGAAAAGAGACGGCTAAGGGGTGATATGATTGAGGTCTCTAAAATCATGACTGGTGTGGAGAAAGTAAATACGGAAGTGTTTTTTACTCCTTCTCATAACACACAAGCTATGGGTCACCAAATGAAATTAATAGGCAGCAGGTTTATAAGAAACAAAAGGAAGTATTTCTTCACACAACACACAGTCAACCTTTGGAAATCTTTGGAACCTTTGGAAATCTTTGCCAGAGGATGTTGTGAAGGCCAAGACTATAACAGGGTTCAAAAAAGATAAATTCATGGAGGATACGTCCATCAATGGCTATTAGCCAGGATGGGTGGGGATGGTGTCCCTAGCCTCTGTTTGCCAGAAGCTGGGAATGGGCGATAGGGAATTGATTCCTTGATGATTACCTGTTCTGTTCATTCCCTCTGGGACACCGGCATTGCCCGCTGTCGGAAGACAGGATACTGAGCTAGATGGCCCTTTGGTCTGACCCAGTATGGCCATTCTTATGGTCCTCCTGTTGGTTTGTTTTTAGCAGCTGTTGAGACAACCCCAGAAGTGGGTGAGATCATTCCTCACAGTTAATTATGTAGTGTTTCTGAAACTGAGTGGAGTCAATCTGTGTATACAAAAAGAAAAGGAGTACTTGTGGCACCTTAGAGACTAACCAATTTATTTGAGCATAAGCTTTCGTGAGCTACAGCTCACTTCACTTCACTTCACTCAGCTAACTTCATCGGATGCATCTTTTTCTTTTTGCGAATACAGACTAACACGGCTGTTACTCTGAAACTTGTGTATACAAAGTAATTTACAGTGCAAATAATTTCCGCAAGGCATAACATTACCACATCTATGGCAAAATAGAGTTAGGTTCTTTTCACTACCACCATAGCAGTGGGATATGGTTGTAGGAGTTATTTGAGACCTTTTGTGAGATAAGCAGGGCGCAGGAATATATCTTTTATTGGACCAGTTTCTATTAGTGAGAGAGAGACAAGCTTTCAAGATTATACAGAGCTCTTCTTCAGAACTGGGAAATGAGTCCTTGTGTATCAGACAGTGTTCTTTGACACCATCAACCAAAGTTTTCTTTCCTCAAACTTTCAATGATGTAGGCTCAGATAATTGTATTTTACTTTGAAACATCTTTGTGTTCTACATGCACTAAAAAAGTCTTAAAAATCTGCATCCCTACATTTTTTTGTAATTTTATTACTCAAAAATGTCCCAGTGGTTTATCATTCTAAACAAACAAACAATCACAAACTTCAGTGGAAACCTTTAATGCAACATTTCAGGCTGGGATACATTTTTATTGCTATGTTATAAACCATACAAAATATAAATTGCTATTTGAAATGCTGACATTCTTTTCAGCCTATGTTATCTATGGATTATAGATCTCCCTAGTGGATTTGATGTTTTTGTCTAAGGAGTTAGATGGGGATTGAAATAAAAAAGTTCATGTGTGTATAGGAAAGAATTCCTGAGTTGAAGGCATATTTTATTCATAGATGAAGGATATAAAGTTTACGGAGTGTTTTCCTCAATCTCTATTGTATATATTATGTTCTCTAGTCACCATAGACTTAATCCAGCTCCCATTGAAGTCAATAAGACCTGAATAAGACTTAGTTCTGGACTCTTCTGATATATTTCCCATATATCATCATCTCACTGTAAGGAGTTCCTGCTTTTTTTTTCCTCTCCACCTTCGCCTTTGAGTACACTTTTTAACATCCATTGTACATCTGGAAGAGAAACATATGAGGAACAATTTGCTTTATTACATACAATATATGCCATATGTATTAAACATTTTATAGATTTATGCAAACTGTGGAAGAATTAGGGATTACAATTTGGAATTCTCTGTGCAGGCCCATCTTTTATGCACTTCATTTCTTTTGCTGAGAACTTCTGTTTAGTTTCCTGCAGGAATAATCACAAAATATTACTACCTATTCCTTATCCACAGTCATAATATGGTAAAAGTCTGAATGTTTCCCATCAATGGGCTAATTTGAAAGGAAACATTTATAAATTGTTTTATATGTTAAAGTATTATTTTTCTCACAGTCAAGAGTCTATGACTGATGATGAAATATTAGGGCTTTCAATGTCTTAATTTATCCATCATCTTTTCATAACAGAGTGTTTCATATCCTCCAGAGCCTATCATAAACCATGCAAAACCTACTTGAACTTATGTGGGTGGCAGTTAAAAATAACGAAAGCTTTCCAACTAACTTCAGCTAGGCATTGTTTTTAAATGCTTTCCACATACACTCAAATAGGTTTGGACTAGTTTAGGGTAGGCACAAATGTGAACAAGGCTTCTGTTCCAAAAAGAAGAAAAATGAATTACTTGTGCATGTTGAGAGCTTTTGCTGTATTAAAGATTTGTGTTCTTCTTCTGACAATGTATCAGTTTGTTTTCACATCACACACCATGCACAGTGGTAAGAAGGGGATCACATGAAGTATAAAAAAAAATGTTAACTTTGTAGCACAGGTGGGCATGAACTGAACCGCCAGATCTCAACACCTCAAACTTGGGGGATGTGCAAAATCTGAACCCAGATCTTCCTGGACTCTTACCTTTAGAATGCCCCAAATTAAAAAGAAAATTGATCCAAACACCCTTCATCTCTGAAATCGATACAGCTCCAATTTCTGGTAAACATACCTGCATCTTTCTTCTGAACTGCCTAAAAACAGGGGATGCCAATAGAAGAAAGTGACACAGCCTTTGCTGTACTAAAAGCACAGTTTTATCTCTAAACAGACACCTGAATCTTTAGTAGGTGAAGGCATTATCAGGCATTTGTGCAGCAGCAGGAATAAGAATAAGAAGAGGAGAAGGTAAGGAATTCTTCACCTATAAGGATATGGTATAACACACTGACACTCTTGCTAACTGATAAATGCAACAATTAAAGTTTTAAAGAGAGAAAAAAACAATTGTAATGGTTTTCTTGGCATCTTAAATAGTGAATAATAGTGTAATATGTTCTATTTAATTTACTTAGCTGTACATAAATAGCTGCTGGTATTATTTATTACACTAATAACTAACTAACAGGGGACCAAATGCTGTTTCTCTTACTCACACCAGAAGCACTGCTGTATGACCTTCAGCTGATTGAAATCAAGGCAGTATTTGAATTAGTAAAATAGTCCTCAACCAAAAAACAAAGAAACAAACAAAATTTTCAATCAGAAAATGTCAAAATGAGATGCTAACATTTTCAAAACATTTATCCATTTTTTTCCCCCAAACAAAACTGTCAAAATAGGATTTTGTGAACAATATTCTGTTTTGTTGAAACAGAGTTTTCCAATGGAAAACTATTTTGATGAAAATTTCCTATCCAGCTCCAGACATCACTAAAATTATGCAAACGTGTCTAAACATTATATAGAAAATAATCCTACATTAGTAGTGGGATGGACATCATGCGGGACTTTTTGATCTCTAATAATGATTGGTTGATTTTTATTTATAAGCAATGGGTTGCTAATGTTTAGCCACTGTTTATCTAATATAGATCAAGAAAATATAAAGTTGTGTACTGCACATCTCTCTACAACTTATCTAGAAGCTGCAGAACTAGAATTGCTACAGACAGTATAAAATTTTGAACAAAGACTTAAAGTTAGAACAAATTCTGTTCATCTTATTCACAGTAGTTGTTGCACTTTCTTGCATTATGTTCTAAAAGTGGTCAGGTTTGGGCTGCAGTGGATTTCCAGTGACAGCATATTGCAGATCCATGAACCTGCCACAGAGATGCCCCTGCCAATAGCTCCCCATGAGTTCCACTCATAGTTGTAGGTAAGAGGCACAAAGTAGAGAAGTCATTGGAGTAACAGTTTTATTCTGGTTTCTCTCTAGTTTTCTCTCTAGTTTTATTTCATACGGTTTTACACTGGAGAGTCCATGCCAATTTTGCCTGCAATCAACTAAAATTTATTTAAAATTCATTTTGGTTTGCAAGTCAAGAAAAAGGATAGAAAAGTGGAATAGGTATTAATGGAACCTTGTAAGACATCAATGACTGCCAGCAACCTTTACTTGATTGAAAAAGATTTAAAAGAACAATATTTTATATTTTCCCACATTTTTGTTTGTTTTTGCCAAGGACAAAATTAATTAAACTATAAAAAAACTGGGAGAATTATTATTACTTATCAGGAGAAAACTTGATAAAAATATATTAGATAAAGAAATTAAATATAGGGTACCATAAAGTTAAAAGTTTGATTTAAACCAACAAAACCATGGAAATTCCATGGTAAAATTGGTGCACCATCTTAAGTTCATCTAGTTTAACATAGGTATTATGACCTCAGAACAGGGAGTTGTCTTCAAAAACCATATGTGCTACAGAAGGTCTGTTCAAAATGTGAATCCCATAGAAGATTTAACTTGGGATCCCTTGTCTTTTGTCAGTTTAAATCAAGGTCTTACTGTGCAACAGTGTGTGATGTGTGTGGGTGTTTACACGCACACACACAGATAGCTAGCTAGCTAGAAATATATGTTAATCACGCTGCATGAAAGGGAAAAAACAGGATGGCAATTCACTATTTTCTGATGTGAACAATGACTGACTAGAAATACTGAGTGCAGTTAATGTGCTGCGAATAAAAGATGCATCTGAGTGTGAATTTTTGTCTTCCTTAATCATAAAATCCCTGTCAGTTGTCAAAATGTCAAGATGTTTTGACTTCACAACAAATGAGGAGGTTGAAGCTTATAAAATAGCATGAGAATAGGAATACAACAAAACCCTTGATTTTCTGTACATTTTTTCTATTTACTTAGATCAGGTATCCAAAAGTGCAAATGTCTGTCTTTTCCGTTAAATTATTCTCTGCAAGACTATGATGTCAGACACTTGTATTATATTAAATCAAGTATGTGTGTGTTTCCAGGGTGGTGGAAATCAAGTACCCATTGAGATATGGGGTTCCATTTTCACAGCCTAAACTTCCGATAATCACAGTATCATATGAAATCATCCACTTTGCATGTATGCGCAAAACAGTCCACCAACCACCAATAGACTGGTGATGTATTTCAGCATACACCTGTATAATCATGTTGAACCATATACCTGTATGCAAGGATAATACCCGCTCATCTACAACAGTGTATATTCAAATATTGTTTGCAATAACACATTTGTGATAAACAATGCTGCACCAAGTACGTATATACCACACCTAAAACAAATATACTTACTTATGTAAGGTTTCAGAGTAACAGCCATGTTAGTCTGTATTCGCAAAAAGAAAAGGAGTACTTGTGGCACCTTAGAGACTAACCAATTTATTTGAGCATAAGCTTTCGTGAGCTACAGCTCACTTTATCGGATGCATACTGTGGAAAGCACAGAAGATCTTTTTATACACACAAACTATGAAAAAATGGGTGTTTACCACTACAAAAGGTTTTCTCCCCCCCCCCCCCCCCCACACTCTCCTGCTGGTAAAGCTTATCTAAAGTGATCACTCTCCTTACAATGTGTATGATAATCAAGGTGGGCCATTTCCAGCACAAATCCAGGTTTTCTCTCCCCCCCCCCCCCCACAAACCCACTCTCCTGTTGGTAATAGCTTATCCCCAGGGTTGGATTTGTGCTGGAAATGGCCCACCTTGATTATCATACACATTGTAAGGAGAGTGATCACTTTAGATAAGCTATTACCAGCAGGAGAGTGGGGTGGGGGGAGAGAAAACCTTTTGTAGTGGTAAACACTCATTTTTTCATGGTTTGTGTGTATAAAAAGATCTTCTGTACTTTCCACAGTATGCATCCAATGAAGTGAGCTGTAGCTCACGAAAGCTTATGCTCAAATAAATTGGTTAGTCTCTAAGGTGCCACAAGTACTCCTATACTTATGTAAGTATATTTACTGGTGTTGTTACCTGATGATATACCTATAACAATAAATAACCACCTTTTACACAGTTTGGCACAGTGCAGGACTTGAGCAGGGTGGTTTTATTCCTTGTACACTTCTGACTGATAGAGCTGTGTGGTTCAGTTTGAACCCTTGTCTGAGAACAGCCTCAGGTCTGCACCAGCAACATCAAGTACCAACCCCACAAAGGAACTGGCAAAAAGCAGCAGTGCTTTAGCCATGCCCTTTCCCTTGACAACTGCCTTGACTCTCTGAGGGGAAATGATGGAACCAGATGCTGAGATAACACAAAGGGGCTGGTACAAGATTGGGATATGTCATGTTAGCTACACCTAGACTACATCTTTTTCTAGTCAATTCTAATATGAGAGAAACCTACTTAAAAGGGTAATCGTTTTGTATGGACAACTTTTAGCAAACAAATAAGCACAGAAATATGGTGTGTTTGTTTCGAGGTTACATTAGTGATCTTTCCTGCTCCTTGACTCATCCTTTCAAGTAAGACAACCAACTCTACAAAAATAAATTTGATACAGCTACTGGCAGCTTTCAGGGTGGTTTTCATTTGCAATCTAACAAACAATGGCTAACACAGCAGTGAGACTGCAAGCTTTTCCATGCAAGCCCACAAGGAATTGGTCACTAGAGTTTAAGTCTTTAGTGGACATCTTACTCTAGAACATTCACATTTTAATGCTCATTAATCTGAATAATGATTACAACCAAAGCTATAGAGTGGCTCACAAGAAATACATCACCAGCAAAGAAAGGGAAATAAAATGGCAGAAAATATAAGGGAAATTATTTTTCAGGGATTTGTTTGTTAGGTAAAGACTTCCTAGATGTAATAAGTAGGACATATGTACTAGAAAGCCCAGGTGGGCAATAGATTCAATAACGGGATGACATGGCAACACAACATGGGAATGAAGCATATTTACTCTGACATTTAGAAATAACCAGATCAGATAGATAGATAGATAGATAGATAGATAGATAGATAGGAAGGATCTGGTTATTTCTAAATGTCAGAGTAAATATACACACACACAAACTGATTTCTGGGAGCTGTTAGTAAATCCTAAATTCAGGTGAACAGAGGACAAAATGTTCAAGATCCCAAGTCTCTAACAGTATACTGGAAGATTTTAAGAGTCAAATGTACTCTGCAAAACCAGTACAGGGAGCTGATCCTGTAACTGCTACTGAAGTGAGTAGTCTCACTGAAGCTTTTCTGGCATCCACAGCTTTTCAAGTATGTCACACTAGAAGTCAGTACACCTGCATATCTAAGCTGATATTTTTCTACACTCACTGTTTTTCAAGTGTTTCAGGAACTAGAATAATTGATTTGTTCACAACTTAAGAAAAAAGGCTCCGTGTTCACGATTATCCAAAATCATGACTCCCTGTTAAATACCAGCAACTGTCCAAATACAGCATCTGACATAATGCTGTGTAGAAAACTGCAGACATGGAGTACTTAGTGATTTCATAAGCATACTTAACTTTGCTAGATATTTGTCCCTTAACTTTTTTTTAACATTATATTACAGGACTAAGTAATGGCAAATAGATATAGGTAGGACACAGTGCAAGTTAATTAAGGAACTGTTTGTGAAGGTCTAGATTACTTAATAACAATTTTAGGAAGGCTTTGGCAGGGCCACGCAGTTAGCACATGCCCCCATTCCAATCTCCTTTCCTCATCCCACTCCCTATTAGGGCACTTTGCAATGGATAGAAATTTCTCACTCCACCCTCAAGTAGGTTATCTTTCTTTTGCAAAATATTCCTGATACCCCTTTTCTAAGGATCCCATCCACGAAATCTAGCTGGTCTAGCTGCCTTTCTGCAAAACTCAGGCATCTCAACTTTTAAACTGTATTCACTCAAAAGGTACGTAATATCATCTTATGCTGCACAGAACATCTATTTGTAGTTAGAAAATGAATTTTGCCCAGATTGTCCAAAAATCCTGACAATTTTCCAGGGGAACCGTTTGCATGATCGGACTCTTTAGTTTGTGTATCAGAGCCTTAGTATATCATGTTCGCAAGTGAAGCCATGAAGTTCCATTGTAGAAGAAACAAAACATTTGTAACCATGTTTCACTTGCTGCTAGACTCAACGTAAGAAAATACCAGTGAATGTCAACAATTTGCCAAAAGTAATAGAGAAATGTAAATTAAATTAAAGAAAATATCATTCAGGAATCCTTACTAGTCATGGTAAGTATTCATAATGTACACTATGGGCCTGAATTTCAAAGGAATAAAGATGCAGTTAGGTATTTAATGGCATTTTTAGAAGTGCTTAATCAGATCAATTAACTCCCATCAATTTGAATCAGATTAGGTACCTAGTTGCATCTTTAGGTGCCTTAATACCTTTTGAAAATGTGACCCTATATTCAATTTTCAACTCTGAAGAAATCCTTTTGAAAGTGTAAAATGGATCAACATAAGATCGTGTGAACCAAATTCATTGATGTGTAACTCCACTGTAGTCAATGGTGTTAAAGAAGGCATTTAAGAAGATTCCCTTTGACTTCAATTAACTGGGGATCAAGAGTAGAGGACCTTCAAAATCCCTAGATGGTCAGTCTGTAATGGTGACGTGGACAGTACATACATTTATTGGGCTGGGATTATCACACACATGTATAGAAGGTATGCTACTGTTAGCTTTTTTGTTATTCTCTTTTCCATTTGTAATAGCTAAACAAGCACGTTTGCATAGCAGAATTAAGAATGCCTTTGTTTCAGTCAATTCTTTCCCCCCTTCCTTTGAAGTTACTTTTTAAAAGTTATAGCTTGCCCCTGAGGTTCAGAACTGAGATGGTGTCCCTTCAAAGACAAGTTAATGGAATGGGAAAATACATGCAGTACTTTATGAAATAAAAATAAATTTGCAAATATGCGCTTTTTTGCCACAAGAAGAACAAAATATTTGTATAGCAATGGTCAGGTTAAATTATTATTTTCACGGATAGGCTCTGATACTGCTGAAATACAACAAGAATAAAAATCGGTGTCTAATTCTATAACATCCCATAATTTCAACAGGGAGTTATTTACAGAAGATGTATACTTCTATTTGGAATACACATCTCCACTTTTCCTTATTGTTCTGGACATTTCACCCAGTAAACCATTAGCTTCCTCTGAGGAGAGAAGTAAATAGCACAATTTGTTTTCAAAGATGACTAGTGGTTTGTGAAATGTGAAAAAGTTCATGGTAAATGGGCAGAATGTTAGGAATAAATAAGAAAAAATGGGGCAGCAGAAATAAATCTTTTATGATGACTTCTTGTATTCATTTAAATGGGAAGAGTTCCTTGCTATGCCTACAGGTGACAAGAAGAAACAAAGATTGCTGGTTCCTGAGAAAATGACTTTAGTACAGAGGTAATTTCATAGGCAGGTTTGAAATGTAATCTTGTAAACTAAATTTAAAGAAAAATGTAGAAACATGAAACTTTAAAAACAATGGACAATTTAGTGAAATTATATCAACAAGGGGAGACACGGTATTTTGTAGCCTGTTAAACAAGCAAATTGCTTAAAACATGCAAGTAAATGAAAGAGGAATATAAAACCTATATCTCAGGAAGCTATAAGTCATATTCAGGCAGGAGCTTAATAGCCCCTATTGTAGCTGCTGCAAAACAATTTAGAATATAACCCTATTTTCACAAGGATTCATAACCCCACTTTCCAAAACATACACCTTTTCGAGGAAATATTCCACGCTTGCTTTGGCCCTAGGCGAGTTTTTCTCTTCATAGTTAGAATAAAATCCCATCTTTCAGGTGTTTGAGTTCTCAAGTTGAAAATTAAAAACAATATCTAACTAATACAGGACCTGATTCCACCAGGACCAGATGGTATTCACCCAAGAGTTCTGAAGGAACTCAAATGTGAAATTGCAGAACTACTATCTGTAGTTTGTAACCTATCATTTAAATCAGCTTCTGTACCAAAGGACTTGAGGATAGCTAATGTGATGACAATTTTTAAAAGGGCTCCACAGGTGATCCCGGCAATTACAGGTCAGTAAGCCTGACTTCAGTTCTGGGCAAACTGGTTGAAACTATAGTAAGGACAAAATTGTCAGACACATAGATGAACATAATTTGTTGGGGAATAGTCAACATGGTTTCTGTAAAGGGAAATCATGCCTCACCAATCTACTAGAATTCTTTGGGGGGTCAACAAGCATGTGAACAAGGAGTATCCAGTGGATATAGTATACTTAGATTTTTAGAAAGCTTTTGACAAGGTCTCTCACCAAAGGCTCTTAAGCAAAGTAAGCTGTCATGGGATAAGAGGGAAGGTCCTCTCATGGATTGGTAACCGGTTAAAATATAGGAAACAAAGGGTAGGAATAAATGGCCAGCGTTCAGAATGGAGAGAGGTTAATAGTGGTGTTCCCCATGGCTCTGTATTGGGACTAGTCCTATTCAACATATTCATAAATGATCTGGAAAAAGGGGTAAACAGTGAGGTGGCAATATCTGCAGATGATACAAAACTGCTCAAGACAGTTAAATCCGAGGCAGACTGTGAAGAGCTACAAAAGGAAAAGGAGTACTTGTGGCACCTTAGAGACTAACCAATTTATTTGAGCATAAGCTTTCGTGAGCTACAGCTCACTTCATCGGATCCGATGAAGTGAGCTGTAGCTCACGAAAGCTTATGCTCAAATAAATTGGTTAGTCTCTAAGGTGCCACAAGTACTCCTTTTCTTTTTGCGAATACAGACTAACACAGCTGTTACTCTGAAACCAGCTACAAAGGATCTCTCAAAACTAGGTGACTGGGCAACAAAATGGCAAATGAAATTCAATGTTGATAAATGCAAAATAATGCACATTGGAAAATATAATCCCAACTATACAGATAAAATGATGGGATCTAAATTAGCTGCTATCACTCAAGAAAGAGATCTTGGAGTCACTGTGGATAGTTCTCTGAAAACATTCACTCAATGTGCAGCAGCAGTCAAAAAGGTGAACACAATGTTGGGAATCATTAAGAAAGGGACAGATAATAAGACAGAAAATATCAGATTGCCTCTATATAAATCCATGGTATTGCCCACATCTTGAATACTGTGTGCAGATGTGGTTGCCCCATCTCAAAAAAGATACATTGGAAATGGAAAAGGTTCAGAAAAGGGCAACAACATTTATTAGTGGTATGGAACAGCTTCCGTATGTGGAGAGATTAATAAGACTGGGACTTTTCAGCGTGGAAAAGAGAGGACTAAGGGAGGATATGATAGAGGTCTATAAAATCATGACTGGTGTGGAGAAAGTAAATAAGGAAGTTTTATTTCTCCTTCTCATAACACACGAGTTAGGGGGTCACCAAATGAAATTAATAGACAGAAGGTTTAACACAAACAGAAGGAAGTATTTCTTCACACAACGCACAGTCAACCTTTGGAAATCTTTGTCAGAGGATGTTGTGAAGGCCAAGAATATAACAGGGTTCAAAAAAAGAACTAGAGAAATTCATGGAAGATAGGTCCATCAATGGTTATTAGCCAGGATGGGCAGGGATGGTGTCCCTAGGTTCTGTTTGCCAGAAGCTGGGAATGGGCAATATGGAATGGATCACTTGATGATTACCTGTTCTGTTCATTCCCTCTGACATTGGCCACTGTTGGAAGACAGGATACTGGACTAGAGGGCCCTTTGGTCTGACCTAGTATGGCCATTCTTATGTTCTTATTCACCATTAGTGTTACTTCTTGAATAGGCAGTAACTTAATGTGAGGAAGGGTAATGGACTCTGCCCCACAAGGACTTCATTGGGAGTTTGTCCAAGCAAAAACAGAGGCAAATAAACTGTTACTTAGTGGTTTAATTTTGCTTACTTTACCAGTAGAAAGGTACTCGATATTTTCCAGAAGGTTAATTGCAAGTATGTGTTTATCAGTGCAATTCAAGAGGAAGAAGCAGCACCAAACTTTAGGGACAATATGAAAAGGTTATCACTACACAAATCATGCCTCTGAAATATTGGTTGCTATCTGCTAATGGGTTTTAAATGGTTTGAATATGTCATGGCTCAGCAAGATTACAACATTCACAACAGAGTATACAGTAATTTCACTTCTAAGATCTCTAGCTACACAATCAGTTGATCACTGTTGCTATTCTCTTATTTTTCTTCTGCATCCTTGATCAGGACTCACAAATGAATGAGGACAGATGCAAGGATAGATTTTAAGGGACAGGCTGCAACTTTATTAAAATTTAACATCAGAAAGGGACACTAGCTGCCCACGTACCCACCCCAGGGATGTACATGGGTCCAGCACACGGTTCACAAGGCATTTTTCATGGAGTCCATAACTCAGGGCAGAGTTTGCACAGCTCACCCCAAGGATTCAGTGTGCTCTCCTGGATCCTCTCACTTTCCCCTTTGTGAAGGGGACAGAAGTTACCAAAAGAGGGACCCCAGTTTGCAAGAACTTTTCCCCATAGACCTGGAGTCCACCACTGAAATTGAATGTCTCTAATTGTCTAGTTGATAGCCTTTTAGCCACAGTGGAAACTAGACACGAGTTGTGATGACTTAATGTTCATACAATTCCTAAATTTTATATCTATTTAACCTGTGTCTCTATAATGCTATGAGGCATGTGAAAAAACCCCCATGAGGCCACAGTGAATTTTCTGTAAGGTAAAGATACTCTAACTTTCACAACCTTTCACTTTTCTGTTAGATGCTTTTCCTGCTAGAACTCTCTTTTAGACCCCATCACTTGAATTAAACCAACTGAAATTCCCTTAGTTTCAGTGGGCAAAATTTAGAGGTGATGTATACGTAAGTCAGAGCGGGGAGTAAGTTGCATTTTGGCAAGTAGCAGCTTTCATATCATCAGAAACTCGTTTTGAAAATATTGAAGGAAAATATTTTATTTATTTGCTGGAATATTCAGTAAGGAGATACACTCCGTTGCCGGTGTATGCAGTCCAGTACATGGCCACAAAAAGGGTGCACAGACCTGGTGCTAGTTTTCTGGACAGGGGTGTACATCTCCCTTTATGAATAGTATGAGTACATAATAAGCTAGCATATTTTGTTTTAGTTTAGAGCACCTGGTAGAAAAAAGTCCTGAAAAGGGACAGAGTTTTTAATTTCACCTGCAGTGATTAGTACCGTATTTTTCTTTAGTCAAACAGTAGACCATAATTGAAAAATTGATAGACATTTAAATCTTTTTTAATTACCTCTCTATGCAGCATTGAAAGAATGGGTGGTGAGGAGATGAAGAAATAATCAACCAGTCAAATCACAGAATGCTGGAAAGGTCAGATTCTTACAGCTTAAGCACTGTGATTTACAAGAAATACAAACACATTACAATTCAGAAACTGCTTCTTTTTGACAGAGATTTAATGAGAATGGAGAAGGAGAATGTAATCTGCACTCAAAGCAAACGTAATCTGCACTCTTTCTACAATGAGAATATTCTGGTCCTCTTTAAATGCCCTTCTATGTAGCAAACTGAGCCTCCTAATCTGGACCATGTAGTAATTTAATTGCTGAAGGAATGAAAAATTAGTGATGGTTTCTGTAATGTATGAGCACCTGTACATGAGGAAATGGACAAGACCAATCTTATTTTTATACACCAGACAATTATTAGCTTTCCTACACTACTGATCAATAGTGCACTTATTTGAATTCTTTCACCCTTATTAAGTTTGGGGCTCATCTTTATAGGCTGAAGTGGCCTCACACGGACACCACCACAGCTACTATATCTGGGTATAGCTAAATCACCCCTCTTACCCTTGAAAATGAAGACTATTGTTGGTGTTTCACCTCCGTAACTCCTCTTCTTCTTCCTTTGTTTCTACAGCTGCCCCCATACAGGGAACAGTCCTTTCTATGCAAATACTTTTCAGTAAAAATATAACTTCTCCATAACCGGCTGCTCCCTGGGAAAACCCACGGATTGCTGCCTATGTTTGGCTATGTAGGAGATAGAGTCACTGTAGTTTGGAAGCCAGGCACTGAACGTCCACATTTTATGATATTAGTGGCCTTCTGTATTATTTACATATTCATGCACTGTTTCCTTGTTGTGCACACTTTATTATTTTTGCAGGAGCAATAATAGATTCATTTACACAGGAGCTGGCACAGAGCAGATTGAGGAAAAAAGCCACAAAATTATTAATTAATTTTATGGTAGTGTTATGAGGTAATTGGAACAAAAAATAGATACGTCTATTAGCAGAGCTGTCACCTCCAGTATTACTCGTTGGACTGCTTGCAAAGTTTTAAAAGGAACGGGTGGAGAAGAAGGATTATGCACATTTTTTCACTTGATGGAGTTGCTATGAAGCAGTTTATTGTAAAATATTGCACGCTCCATTAACTAGCCCCTGCACAGATATGGAATCTCAAGGTGTACTATGCATCTATTATGCTCATTATAGGCTGGAGCAGAAGTCCTTGCACAGCTGCACAGGGCTCTATAAAAAGCTTCACTCTTATGTAGCTTACACAGAGCTTTGTCAAAATAGCAGCATTGCTGGGCTACAGGTGCTGCTAGTTCCCTGGTCTCCAGCAAAGAAAGATATCAAGGAGGATGGATCCGGATGGATCCAGATAGGGAAGGGCCAGAGTTATGGCATTGTCCACCTACAGTACCCTCCTGCAGAGAAAGGCTGGTGCATTCTGTTGGATGAAGCAAGTCACCCACTTCCCATGCACTATGAGTAGCCCTGGAAGAGACTATACTAGCCTAAGGCACTGACTTGCCAGTGCTGTTCCTGGGCTGTGCAATTCCACACTGCCCCTACTCAGGGCTATAACAGAAATGCCAAAATCTCACCCTGTAAGTAAATCCTTTGCAGAAGTCACAGTCTATCAAAAATGTTCCCAATGTTAAATGTACCAGGGTTAAATTCTGCTCTCAATAAGACTGGGGTAACTACTGAAATTAGTATAGATTTTTTTCCCGATTTACACTGATGAAACTGAAAACACAATTTCACCCCAGATCTTTAAAATAAAAAACTGTATTTTTCAAAATTCTCTGCTTTATATTTTGGGTTGATTTGGACTTTGGAGTACAAAGGTAGACTACATGAAAGAATGGAACAGAAAAAAATATAATTAGATTTTAGGTAACCGTGTTGGTACCCCAAAATATTGGTAGTAAAGATACTTCTGTAAGTGAACACAGCAATTGTTATGTTTTCAACCATAGCTTTCACACAGGCTTGAGTATCAGAATCTGTTTTTATTGACAAAGAATGTTAGCCAAGGCATCATTTAAAAGTACAATATGTCACTGCGGTTTAAATGGGCCAAAAATGTAACTATCATTGTAATAGAATTAAACAACTAGATAAAATTTATGAGCATGTGGGAAGTGACAAAAACATTTATTAACGAGACTATTCCTGTGAATGAATTGTATTAGGTCCTCTATCCTAGATTTGGAAGTAAGATTTATAGACGCTCATAGTTAATGAACCACAGACTAAAGAAGCGTTTCTCAGCCTTTTTAGATTGGTGGTCCCTTTTTCTGAAGTTAAAAATTTCCCCAATCCCTTTACATTTTACAAAAGTAACATAAAAAATGTATCAGTGAGAATGATATGCCTATGTAATTTATTTGTGCATGTGTTTTGAGAGGCTGACAGACAGTACTCAACCATGAATAGTGGGGGTATATGGGGAGTAGGAGAGCAAGTTTTTCTTTGTTTTTAATTGTAACTAAAGTTCAACACTTCATGACTACTCCCTCCCTGCTTCCCCCCACTCCATTGCCTTTAGTGACCTCCCTGGAGGTCACTGATTGAGAAGCAATGAACTAAAGAACTCTACAGTGCAAAAAAAAAAAAAAAAAAAAAGGCATTTGTTTTGCATAATACTATAATGTGGACTTTTTGTTTTGTTATAAATTCTGTTTTCTCATAATTTATACCCAAAACAGAGACAAACATATTCACAGGGCAGCACATCACACAGTTTTGAAGACTCTGGGTCAAATTCAATAATACTGCAAAGAGGAATAATGCCACTGATTTCAATGGAACTGTGACTGCTAATGCCAGGATGAATTTGACCCACAGAATTTATGACCATCATGCCATGATTTCAAACAGTATAAACTAGACAAAAATGAATCATTTAATCTATTCATGCAGTATCCTCAAAAACAAATCTTCACCCAATCTATTAACCATCATCTACTGTCTGATGATTATGTTGGATGTTTATAAATATAAAGGGGCACATTTAGCCTGGAGGAACAGGTGCAGTTCTCAAGGAGGTTTCTGGGACAGGCTGAGTATGTAAATTCAGTCATTTGGTCTACCCCCAACTCCCACATTTATGTAAACTCCACCACCATTTACATTCATTTTGTGACCAGGAGGAATTAATCCCTGCCCTATAGACCCTCTATGACACTTACAAGCAAGTAAAAAAGGCCACAGGAATACCCCCCATTCATGGAAAACCTCAGTGAAGGTGGATTTTTGGAGACAAAGGCTCTGGTCATATCAAGGGCAGGAAGCGGATTCCCCTCTATCCCTGTGCTAGCACATGGATGAACCTGGCCTATGATATCCTAAGTTACACAATTGTTTATGTCACCACTGAATTTGGCAAAGATAAATATGTCGTTTCAGTCACTTTTACATTGGAGGATGATGCCTTTTTCTGGTCAGGATTCCTATGTGCTAAGCTAAGCAGTACTGCTTACACTCTGTGAGTGGAACTAAAGAGTCTGGTTTCATCCTGTGTGAGTAGAGATGTCAAGTGCACACTATACAGACCCAGCCAGGAATATTTGCACTCATGGCTGTAGAAGGCCTTAGGCAAACAAACATGTTTCTTCCCTTAGTTCAAGAGTCAGAAGTTACTTTCCTGAAAACCTAGTTCCTTACCCCCATTGAATCAGCAAATGAGCAACTGAGGCTGCAGTTGAGGAGTAGGTTGATATGGCACAAGACTACGAAGGAACAATGGAACTAGATGTCAGTAGAAAAACTGAGGGAATAATCAAAGCTCAATAAAGAAAGGATGGTCCACTGGTCAGGGTGTTAGGCTTAGACTTAAGGGAACCAGTTTCAACTCCTTGCTCTTCTACAGACTTCTTATATTACCTTAGGCAAGTCACTTTTAGGGCCAGATTTTTAAAAGGTATGTGTACTCCTTTCAGTGCTCCAATACCGAATTGACTTACAAGCCTAAGTCTTACTAACCGTCAGCGAGACTTAGGATCATAAATTAGTTAAGGCTTAGTCTCTTTATGCCTCAGTTGCCTATCTGTAAAATGGGGGTAACAGCATTTCCTACCTCACAGAGACATTGTAAGGAAAAATACATTTAAGATTGTGAGGTAACCAGATGCTCGGGGGGCTAAATAAGATTCTATATATAGATGTGGAACCTAACCCCAGAGAATCAGACACAGGTTGATAGCTAACAAGTTCTCAAATACAATTTAGTTTTCCAAAACTATTTTTATGATCAGAGATAGAACGACTAGGACTGTAGGCTCCTTTTTTTTATTAGTGAACAAATACAATTAAAATTTGAAATATAATTTGAATTCAAATTTAAAATTTGAAATATAATTTTTTAGACAATTAAAGGTCAGCTTGCATCAAAAATCCACATTTTTTGTATTTTCAATGCGAAATATGATGATAGCATAGAAATTTAATGAAAAGCAAAATTTCTGAGTCAAGAAATAGCCCAGAAAGATACTACAAAAATATTGACATTACATTTTACTGAAAACAATTTTTCCTTTTCTCACAGCTTGAGGTCTTATTTTACCTGAACTACTTCACCTCTCTAATCCTATCCTTGGAGATGAAATTGAAGCCATCTACATTAGTTTATTTCTTATGAAACAAAATACTTTCATTTCCATTCATAGTTACCTTTTAACCTTCCTGGATGCACACACATTTTCCCCTGGTTACACTCTCCCATCTCTAAATGAAAACAGAAAATAAAAGGGAAAAAAAACAATAGTGCATGGTGAAATTACCTTTATCCTCACATGTGATGTTAAGAGAATACAGGAATAGTCTTTACTACCAGTTGGGTGAAAATGCTAGATTTACCAAAGATGGCTTATGAAAAGCTGTAAATTACTTTCCTTTAGGACAGCTTGGTTTTCTGCACCCCCCGATATTCTCAGCGTTTGTCTCTGCCACACGTTTTAGGGGTTTTCCACCTTTAAGCTATGGCCATGTAGGATTTATGCCAAAAGGTGCTGCTGAATCAGCACAGACCTTTGCTATCCTAAGCATCTCCTTTCCCTGCCAGCACTGTTTTAGGTAATGCTGGCTTATTAAGGGTCCCTTCATCAAGAGAGAATTGTGATGACATTGGCCACTGGGGGTGGTGTGTCTGGATGTATTTTACCATTCACCCTGGGATGAATACAGTCCACTGCCTCACTCTGGGTTTTATGCAGTTATGCTCCAAACAGCTGGAAGTGCATTTAAAAAAAAATCTTCTGAGAATTTAAATACATTAGACTAATTAAAACTGTTGTACTTGTTTTGTGAGGCTCACTCTTATCTACATGATAATGATTTTGGCCTCAGCTGTTTGAGAAGTGTCTGTGGGTGGATACGGAGAGTGATAGATTCATAAAATGCGCCTTAAATGACTACAAAAGGCTTGGCACTGCTTTGAATCATCCATCTACAGTGCCGCATTATTCAGAAAGTAATGCAACCCTGTAAATAATTTAAATGTACTTTTAAAATTTCTGAATGCTCCAGCATCTCCTCCCTCCCCGCCATATACTCAGAAAATTGATTTGACTATGACTAGACCTATGTTCTTAAATCGTGTAATGTTAATGTAGAAAAAGACTTCTGACAACAATGAAACTGGAAGCATTTCCAGCAGACTAGGCTTTGTGGAAATGAGATAGCAGTCTTCAAAGTTCCCAAGCCAAAGAGAGTCAGCTCGACAAGGAAAAAAGTATCAAAACAGGGGCTGAGGGTCCACACATTTTTTAAAAAAAACAGTAGCAAAGTTAGTGAAAATGGTCAAATAGATTAGAATACATTTTTCACTTAAGAAAACATCAAGCTGTCGTTTGATAGGAAAGTTGTCCTTTGATAGCAAAGTTAAGCTGAGATCATCATGAACAAACAGATACAAGATATTTTGAACTCCATAACAGTGCTACCGCATCTTAAGAACATGACATCTCTGGCAGTTGCTCTGATTGATGGCTGGTTTTGAGAGGGAATCATGAAGCAGAATGTTGACAGCATCAGATAAAAAGAAAAATCTTGGTTTTGGCTTCCTGACCCAATTTTTCCTTCCTTTTACAATTCTTCACTATATCTGCTTATGACAATATCATGCTCATAAGACTAGCAAACTTGAGGCCACTTGTTGCTTTCTTTAAGGTAGTTTCAGTACTCATACTACGACAATATCAGGTTAGTTCAGTGCTCACACAAATGACACAGCCTTAAGGGACATCCAAGGTTGCACTACAGTAATAATAAACAATAATTCCTAGTTCTTATGCATTGCTGCTTCCTTAGTTTGGCATGGAAAATATGTCTAAGCGCTGGGGTCTGAGAGTCAAACTTGCCTATTTAATGCATTCTCAAGAGCAGTCTGGACTGTTTCTCCACAGGGCAACATGCTTCTGAAAGATGAGCCGGACGATGCTGTCATATATAATGCAACTGAAGAGAATGTAATTACTTAACATTGCTTAAAAGGCTGCACATCAGAAAGCACAGGAAATATATGCAGAATATGAATATGCACAAACTGCATTACGGAGCAATCTAAAAGATATGCTCATGTTACTGGAAAATTTTGTTACAGAGAAAGATGGAAGCTAGCATAATAAAACTAAGACACCCATCCTCAGCAATCATATCCTGACAATTCAGGAACTGGCATTCCTGTTCATCCAGCAAGAACAGATCAAAGGCCTACTCTTCCTCTTGTTGAAACCAATAACAAATAACAAAACTTCCAATGTAGCAGTAGCAGGATTGGGTCACTGATGGAAATAACCATTTTTTATCCAGTCTTATTTATCCCCCTTAGGTCTGTGTTCCAGTGTGATCTCTAAAAGAACATAAGAGCTGCCATACTTGGTCAGAATATCTTGCCCAATATCGTGTCTCCTACAGTGGCCCATACCAGAGCTTCAGGGGTAACATACAGAATAGGGCAATTATGGAGTGATCCACCCCTGACTTCCACTGCTGGCTTCTAGTAGTCAAAGTTTTAGGGTCACCCCAAGCACGGGGTTGCATCTCTGACCATCTTGGATAATAGCCATTGATAGATCTATCCTCCATGAACTTATCCAGTTCTTTTTTGATCCAGATATACTTTGGCCATCACAACATCCCACGGCAATGAGTTCCACAGGTAATTGTGCATTGTGTGAAAAAATACTTCCTCTTGTTGCATATTAGCTTCATGGGATGTCCCCTGAGTTTTGTATTGTATGAAAGAGTAAACAAGATGATTCTTGTTTCCACATCATTCATAATTTTATAGAACTCTATCATATCCCACCTTAGTCATCTCCTTTCTAAGCTAAATAGCCCTAATCTTTTTAGTCTCTCCTCACGTATATCCATATATCCAACTCACAGTTCTACTAGTTTCATATCTTGGATTCTGTATTCGTTGATATATGGTGGTGGGGCACTGAGATTTTCAAACCTTTGCAGAATTAATGGAAGATAGATCCCTAAATCTCCCAGACTGCCTCAATTTTAGGTTTTAGCCAATTATTGACAAACAAAACTCTCTCATTCTGTTGCTATGGAAAGCACTTCAGATAAGGATAAAATTTTTCAGCTCCTATATACTTACACTTGATTTATCAGTCAAACTAAAAAGAGTATGTCAGAATTTGAGTGGTCATAGTATTTCAGTTGGCTCAAACATTAAAAGTTTTGCTTTATGTTCATTATTCTTTTTTCTGCCAAATGCTACTGACTCTATTCCTTATTTATTGCCAGTAGTTTCTGAATTTAGTGACCTCTTGGTCTACCTCATTAATTAGAGAAAAGCAACATTTTGCCATTGTCTAGGAATTGAATTGGAGGGGTCTTTTCCAAAATGAACATTTGAAATGACTCAGTATTTAACAGCAAGGAATACATATAAAAGATCTTCTCAGGCTACTTACATCTCACTATCACACTCAGATACTTCATTTTCAAGTCACCCAAAACAATTATGGAATTCTCTAAACTACCCAAGCATAGTCACATCCTTGCTGATCAAAAAGCAATGCATTCATGTTGCTTGTTTTCAAGAATCTAGTCTCACAGTGCTTGTGATTGTTAGTAGACTAAAATAGGTCGGGGAAGTCATTGCCAGTGCCCTTTCTGGAACTTCTAAGAGCAAAGCAACAATTGCAATGATAATATAGTCATTCTTGTTTAAATTTCTAATCATAGCTGCCCCTTCTGGTCATTATTATATTTTAATTAGAGGGACTATATGGTAAAGAAATATATTTTAATAAATATTTATACTCACAATTCCCTCTCTACGAAACTTATTGTTAAGTTTTAAGTGGGGCTATTCTAGATGTCTGGAGTAAGAAACCACTCAAGATGAATCCAAGTGGCAGAATATGGCCCTTAATATCTAGATGATATGAGTGACTACATCATCACTTGATGATTATCTGTTCTGTTCATTCCCTCTAGGGCACCTGGCATTGGCCACTGTTGGAAGACAGGATACTGGGCTAGATGGACCTTTGGTCTGACCCAGTATGGCCATTCTTATGTTCTTACAATAGCAGGAGATTAAGACATTCTTTCCTCTTCAATTTGAGCAGTCCCTGCCAATCACAAATCAGCAAAAGTTATTTTGTAGATGGCTATCACCACCTCCTGCTGAGGACATTACCTTTTGCACTGGCACAAAGGAAGTATGTTGGGACAAGACTATGGTTCTGTTTCCCTCAGTTCCCCCGCCATCCTCATACTAGTTTATTATAGCTAAGGACACTGAGTTCAATGATCAAAGTGAACCATTCTATACATGTTCTCAAGAGTGACCATCTATTGTGTGTGTGTGTGTGTGTGTGGAAGAGGAACAAACTTCCCACCTGTAAATGTAAACAAACTTGTTTGTCTTAGTGAGTGGCTGAACAAGAATTAGGACTGAGTGGACTTGTAGGCTCTAAAGTTGTATATTGTTGTTGTTTTTCTGAGTGCAGTTACATTAAAAAAAAACACCTACATTTGTAAATTACACTTTCAGGATAAAGAGACTGCCCTTGTATAAGATGAATTGAAAAATACTATTTCCTTTATCATTTTTACAGTGCAAATATTTGTAATAAAAATAATAATATAAAGTGACCACTGTACACTTTGTATTCTGTGTTGTAATAGAAACCAATATATTTGAAAACGTAGAAATATTTAATAAATTTCAGTTGATATTCTATTGTTTAACAGTGCAATTAATCACAATTAATTTTTTTGAGTTAATGGCATGAGTTAACTGTGATTAATCGACAGCCCTAGTTGTAATGCGAGTAATGTTCCTTCCATTGCCCCAGGAAGGAGTAAAGGGAAGTAGTAGCAGCACAAGAATGAGTATTCTCTTGTATTCTCTCTCATAGTGGTGATTCTCCTGGGGCAGTCAGTGAATCAAAGAGCATGGATGTGAGGGGAATATGTTGGGGTGGAGATCCCCCCCACCATCACCTGCTGGATAGCAAGTGAGTGAGTAAGGATAGAAAAACTAGAAATTTGAGAAAGGACCTCTTATAGATGACAGATGTTGACAGATCTGAGGAGTAGGTCCTGGTGAGAATACAATAAGGGTATAACTGTGATTTCTAAGAGAAATTTCCATTGAAAACTTTAAACTCTAGTGATGAGTTGATATTTAGGACAAATGGTTCTAGTCCCTCCTCTGGCATTGACTCACCATGTGTCCTTGGGCAAGTCACTTTCCCTCTCAGTGCCTCCTTTTTCCAATGTGTGGTTTGGGGACAATCATGCTTGCTGCCATTGGCCAAACACTTTGAAATCTACAAATGGAAAGCACTGTATTAGTACAAGCCTTTTCAAAAGTATCTTTCATAACAAAAAGGAGGCTATAAACTTTTTTACCACTTTAAAAAAATCAGCACAGACATTTACAGGATTAATCACTGTCATTTTAAAAAGTTTTAAAACTCCATTAGCAGAGTTTATAAGGTTCACATATTGTAGCAAATCTCTCTAAAATGTACCTTTCAACTTTCATAAGTCTTCTCAAAGACAGTATTTCCCATGGAGGTCATCAGAATAACACACATTTTGAATTCTTGACTTAGCTATTTTAGATAGAGATCTAAATAAAAAATTTTAAGAAAGGACTATTCTTAGCGTGAAAGCCTCTCAGTTTTAAACTCGTTTGAATCTCCTTTTTTTCTTAACTTCAAACTTTAAGAAAATGAAATTGTCCCCTGTCTAGAGAGTAATTACAGGTACAAAGCAGTTTTTGTGCACCCCTTGCTCTCCAGGACCTTGAGGTATAAGAGTCACAAACACTTTTGTGTACTAGAAACACAGTTACAGCCTTAACTATGAATCCACTAGCATGGATTTATGATATAGTGGTATGGAAGAAAAACATCAGTTTGATTAAAATTACCCACTTTTATTGAATTCTCTTATAATGAACTTTCTCCAGCAGAACAAAAATCAAATTATGGCAATCTAAACTCTTCCTATAGTGAGGAATCACTAGCAACATAATGGATTAATGTCTTCAAACTTAATGTTCATCATCTGTTCTGCTCTAAGTTATGAATGCAAAAATAACATTCCCCAAATTATACCAGTAAAAGTAGGATGTGAACAGTTTGAATACATGTATTCCTCTTGCTGCAATGCAGCATTGCTGTCCTCATGCTTCACATATAGTAAAATATATAATTCTAATATAATTAATTTTTTTCTTATGGCTTCACTATAAGATTCCCCTTTTCTGTACACAATATAGATAGGATCACAGATTCATAGATGAAAAGGTATCTTAGAAGGCACTACAGAGATACAGTGTTACGTAAATATATTGGCAAAATTTAGAAGCAACTTTTCTAACATGTGGAAAACAGAGATCATTTTTATAAAGGAAAAAAAATATATGCAGAGAAATTCTATTTCTTTTCCTGACTACAAGAAACTGTATAGATCCATTTCAGCCCTTGCTATTTGACTTTTTCCTGACTCTGTTTCTTGACTTTTGTGAATTACAGTACTTTGAGGATTTTAGAAATATAGTAGCTTGAGGTTTCTACAACCTGGTGAGCAATAAGTGACGTGACATTTAAAATATGATTTATTATATTCCTGAATTACACATACATTCATCTTAAAACTGACACAAACCTACAGGTTTTAATAGAATTTGTGTCAGCTGGTATAACAGTTTAGTCAAGAACATTAGTCTATATTCTAATACCTCTGCGTTTTGGTGAATTTCATTTGACACTGTCTAGTACTACAAACTTTGTAGAGGTTTATCTGAATGGGAATATATTTAGTAGCTAGGGCCACAAAAGCAGCCTTCTCTAAAAAATCCTCAGTTGTACAAAGCCCTCTGGTATCTGAAAAAAAGGGGAGTCTACCTTAGGTGAAATAAGAATCCAGATTTTTTTTTTTTTAAAAAGTAGCAACATGAGGTGTTTAGTCATCAGGGCCACATTTCCCTCCCCCCCACTTCTGATCTTGGATATAAGATTGTGACCCTCACAGAGCACACAATGCTACAGTCATCGGTCACTCCACATATGGATTGGGGTTAGCTGTGCACGTAACTACACCTGAAGACCATTCTCAAATATCAATGAATGTAGAAGGTGGTTGCTCAACTGCATCTCACAGGGATTGTGCTACCACTATGTTCTATGCTGCTTTCCAGTTTGTTTCTTGTTACAATACCAGGTTTGGCTTTCTACAGATCCATTCCTAAGTGATTTTGAATGTAACCCTGTAATGTAACCATGTAATGTGGTGTCAGCAGCAACAACGGCCAGGTTCAGTATCTAGGGGTTCATCCTAACATTACAAAACAGAACTGACTCAAGTCCCCATCCAATAATTTGGAAAACTAAACACCATCCCTGGGTGCCTCAACAAGGCAAAACTTCCCCACTCACAAGCAGAGTGTCTGTACATAACAAAATAAATGTTTTAATAAAAGGGAGAGGGAACTCAGCTTTAGTTTGGGAAAAAAAAAACATTGCAACAATGATTCAAAAGCACAAACCATAACGAACCATAACCACAGTATGTTAGGCAGTGGTCTTTGCCTCAGTTTCCCACCTTGTGGTGTGAAAGTCCGACCCACGAATGCCCTTTTAAAAAGGCACTTGCCTCTCCCTCTGCTGTACATTCACAGCTATCAGAGGCTGGCAAAGTCCCAAAATTCAGGAGTGAGTTCATGTGGGTTTGCATCCCAGCCCTTGGTGTGGGAGGGAGGCTGAGCAATTCCTCTGCTGTTGCCACTGCCCACTGTTTCTGCTACTTCTTGCCTCTCACTGTCACCTTTGCAGTGTTCGCGCTAACAATCTATGCTGCCATTTGACTACATCTCTCTGAGTAATATCATGCAAGATGAATTCAGAAGAGACACTCAAGCTAATAGTTCCCAGGTTTAACTAGAAGGAGACTGAGGCAAAGGATTTTCAATGAATGGCCCTTTACTCTGAAAGTCTCTTTCCCAGTTCGTCTGACACAGTTCACTGATCTTCAGGACACACTCTCTCTATATCTTTGAGGAGGAATGGTTTAAAATAGTACAATTGTGCCTAAAATTTTGTGCTCATAAGAGTTACTTGTGGGTGCAAAGCTAAGAATTTGAGCTTTTATTTGTCTTATTTGTGCTCACATTCAGATGCTTAGAGATACAACTGCTCAGATCTATGGCTATAGCTGAATTGTATGTACAATTTATACCAGCAATTCAACTGCAAGTGCAGATTTTGCAGTGCAAGTTGACCCTACAGTGAATGAGGTCTCCGACTGAAGAGTCACCTAGTATGTCATTTTATACTTCCACGTAATTGTGCAACCATCTGCAGTTGAGTCCACACGGAGAGAGAGGGAAAATATGCCTGGAGCTTTATTTTGATTGAAACTTGAATTTTTCCCTCCCAAGAAAATGAATGCATTGGAAAAATCTGAATCGTCAAATGAAACCTTTACATAACAGACGAGGAAAACAGATGCTTCACAGGCAAGAGGTACAAAGATGTCCTCACACACTTTATTTTGAAATGTAAAAGTATGTTAACTACAAAGTTGCATAACCTCCCATTTCTGAACACTATCACTGGGAAATTAAATCTTATTTTAAAATCTGTACTTTCTCTTTCTAATAAATCTCATTTAGTTAAAATTGTGACAGAATTAGAACTCTGTTGCCGAGAGTTAACTTGGGAAGCAAAGGTTATTTGCTGAAGCAGCAAAAAAGTAAACAGAATGTAACAATGCTATGCTGAAGCAGTATATTATATAATCCCATATTGGTATGGTGGGAATAGCTGTGTGCACCCTCTGATTTATGAAGTGCTATATGTAGAAACAATAACGAATAAAACTAAGAATTATTATGAATGATAGTTTCTATTTTATTAGCTTTTCATAATTATAACTTTATTAAATTAATTGGATCCTTGTTGCTTACACTTAAAACAGATCAATATATGTCTAATTTTATAAGTTTTAGTAACTTAAATAAACATTAAAATAGAATGATAAGGACAGAAAAAATAAAAAGCAAGATGTTATAAGATTTCAAACCTTCCTCCTCCCCCAATTTTTGTTTTTAAAATGGAATGATCATATACTATGGTAAAGTTTTATACAATTAGTGAAAATATTTGCTTTAACAATAAAATTTGACTCTTACCTAATCCCATTCTGAAAAGATAACTATGATGTTAATAATTAGGTTCAAATGTCATTGTAGAACTGGATCATATTAGAGTCATTCAAACTTCTGAGACGTCCAATGAAGTGAACTATAAAGTCAACTGCCTACCTAGATAAATATATGTTTAAAATATCAACTGACTCAAAATTTGTCTTTCTAGTAATTTTTTTCGATGGTCAATGTTACATTGATCTATTCAAACACAGGCACATCCAAATACTAATACCAAAGTATCATCCCTAAATTAATTGCATTCACAATCCATTAAAAAAGTTTTAATATTTCTAGTAACAGCTGATAACCACAGGTGTTAAATAACCTTACTTTGTAATTACAACTAACATACTTTGCCTAATCAACTATTTTTCAAGAGTATCATCATTTATCAACCTTAAACTGAGGTTACATTGTGAAAAGTGTGCCTAAAAAATGGCCCCTTCGTGCTCAACAGAACTGTTCCCTTTGTATATTTAGTCATATTTGTAGATTTCAGGAACAAAAATAAGTTTGTTTTGTTTTAAAACTACCCTTCATTCCTGTCATCTATCAGGGCCAATGCCATTAACAGAATGAGCTGGATTCTGTTCCTTCTCATGCATCGTTAAAACAATTTTAGAGTGAATCAATTATACCTAAGCAACACACTGACGGCTGCAGAAGTGTAAATTAGGGCAGAATTTGGCCTACAGAATCTTTATTAATGATGATTATAATCAGAAGGAAAGAACTCAGCTT
The DNA here is from genome assembly GCF_965140235.1 of Caretta caretta. Taxonomy (NCBI): domain Eukaryota; kingdom Metazoa; phylum Chordata; order Testudines; family Cheloniidae; genus Caretta; species Caretta caretta. The sequence continues at coordinate 19,861,414 of NC_134214.1, forward strand.
GACTTTCTGATCCCAGCTTGAGTTATCAGGGTTGATATTTAGAAAATAGTGTTTAATTCTAAAATGATTTTTATATGCAATTTTGAGAGACTATGAGCATGGAATGGCATGTGCTTTCTCACAGTGTCACTTTTCAGAGCTCTACTACACTGTTATTTTGATAATCTGATATATGCAATCTGCAAGAAACACAGATTGTGCATCTTTACAAAAATGTGAAGCTTCGCATCTTCACAACTTTTCTTTCATCTTCCTAAATTTGATTGCAATCATGCTCTGACATATGAAAAAAATAATTCAATGGGACTGCCCACATTTGTGAAGTTACTCACGTGTGTGTTTGCGGGATCAGTGCCTTAGAACATTAGCTCAGAGATAAAGATAAAGTTTTCCTCTGTTTTGAAAAGCACCATGCAAAATATAACTAACAATATTATTAATAATACTTCTCTATATTAAACTGAGCAACTGTCAAGCCTAAATTACTAGCATTTTCTTACAATCAGGAACACAGTATCAAGGACATCATTCTTTTCTTCAGAGAAAACTAAATATCCCACACATAGAGGATAGAAAATTATTTTATTTTAGTTACTTATCACTGAGACTGTGTTTCTGAGATACCTGTGTCTCTACCTAGTCACACTTCATGACTGGAGCAATCATCTCAAGAAGTAGGTGGAAATGTCAAGTTTTATGACAGCAGACTTCCCTGACTGGAAGAGAAGGAGAATATAGGATCCTGCTCCAATGAGGTCCTAATATTAACGATCAAGGTATGCCCTAAAATTCCCTCTCACTTAAAAGTGATGTAGTCATGGCTTGGTAATCACTGACAGAATGGCTACTTTGTTGCTGTCATTACTGGAGGGGAACAAGAGAAAAATCAGAGGGACAGTGTTTGTCTGACAGAGGATCGGAGGATTGAGGTCCGATATTTATAGGTCCCAGGCTTCTACTGCTTTTCCTGTATTACCATAGACTGGAGGGGACTATGGAGGGGGAATATACCAGCTCTGTAGTTTTAACAGATGGCAGAAGTCTTGTGAAATAATGGGATAAACCAATACAAACACTAATTATGGTTCAATCTACACACACACACACACACACACACGATCTACCTTTTAAACCAAAGAATTTTGTTTGAAAGATCAGCTTACCTCTTTGCTAAGGAGCATATTTCCAGGATTCAACCTCACTTAGATGAAGTCATTTGTAATATTCATCCCAGATGGTCCTTTGTTTAATTTTGTGTCATTTCAAACCAAGTAAATTATGTGATTATGAACTCCGTGTACCCCCCCCCACAACATCCCATGAGCCTAGTTCTGTCCACAGTTATGTGGGTACACACATTTTGACCATATCGGGTGATGAACTGCTGTCAATTGAAGTCAGAACAGGGTCCCAGACATATTATTTGCACCACCTATGTGGTCATGAGAACCAAAGAATACACTCCTTTATTTGTGTAACTATGGAATAAACTTAAATTTACAGCTTTAACAACATATTTTATATTGTCACAATTATTATGGTATCTGAACACTGCACAAGCATTAATGTATTTGTCCTTACAAAATACCCCAGGAGGTAGGCATGCTATTATCCCCATTTTTCAGAAGAGAAACTGAGGCACAGAGACACTAAGTGACTTGCCCACGGTCATGCAGAAATGTTGTGACAAAGTAACGAATTGAACCTCAATCCTCTTTAACCACTGGGATGTCCTATCTCATCTGTATGCTTCCTACCAAGCCATCTCTGCCCCAGCATTAATTTTGACTTTGAAAATTTATACATTTTGAAACGAACATTGTAAAAAGAAAGAACAACCCTACCAAGTTCTTTCCCCCAGAAATTACAACAGCACAACATTGGGATATATATTTTTTTCCCTTGAAAGTATTTGAAGATGATTGTCATCTTTCAACAAGCTCTATTAAGTTAATATATATTTTACTTTCCAACTATTTGTTGAGAATCTGATTATTAAAAATTGGGTTGAACAGACAGAAGGATCATAAAACAGTACTTAACAGTTTTTAACACTCTCTACATGTTTCAAAAATTATTTTTTTTAGCTATGTCATAGAAAAGCTTTGTAGGTATGGGGGGTGGTGAGATGTCTATGCAATAGGACACAATGCAGTCATCCCCAAACCTCACAGTGCTGCTCACAACCATATCATGGAGAATCATAGAATATCAGGGTTGGAAGGGACCTCAGGAGGTCATCTAGTCCAAGCCCCTGCTCAAAGCAGGACCAATCCCCAGTTTTTGCCCCAGATCTCTAAATGGCCCCCTCAAGGATTGAACTCACAACCCTGGGTTTAGCAGGCCAATGCTCAAACCATATAGTTATATGTCCTTTACATGTTAAAAGTCATTGGTGCCTTTTGAATACACCTTATCATGAGCTTATGTTTATCAGATTTCATCTTATATCAAATGTACACAAGCAGTACACAAGACACTTGAAAACTCTAACTCCAATTTCCCTGCTTTTAGAATATACTGTGTTTTATTTTATTTGTTCCTTTCTTCGGGCATCAAATGGCCTGATATCTCCCATTGAAAGACTACAGCAATGTCAGATTTCAAGAGGTAAATCAAAACACAAAATGTGGCTAATCAGCAATATGGGTTGTTTGAAAACATCACAAGTAACCGGTTGGCTAAGCTTCAAAACAATTAACCTATTTCAATATTTTAATTAACTCATCTCAGGGTACATCTGTTTTGATAAAGTTATGTATCAAATGTGGCTATAAAATAGCAACATTTGCAGTTGCCTGAACAATAGACTGTTATTCAAAACTGCCAGAGATATTTTATTGTTTTTCATTATAGTTATAAGGAAATATTTTTTAAAAAGAAGGTGGGTGATGAAGGAAAATTATCTGTATCTGACGTTCTCTTAACACAGGAATACTTTTCTAAATACACATTTGCTCATGATTTAGTAGCGAATATCTTAAGGAAAAGGGAATGGTCTGGGGTTGGAGCTACAGTAATGAACATGGGGCAAAGTTTATTAAAAATATATATTTAAAAGTATGATCATTGTCTCAGGCCAAAGCCTAGCCCCAATCTGCAGTCTAAAAGAATCAGGCATCGTGTACTGTGGATATCTATGGCGGGGGAGGGAGGAAGAAGTCATGCTGGGAGGAGGATGCCTTTCTGCGGACCATGGAGTGACACTACCCCACCATGGGCTACTATTACAGCCATAAGACTATCCCTGGAGCTCCTGCGCACCCCACCTTGGAGAGGTAATGTCTTATGGATCTTTGTGGGCTTAGAACTGCCAGCCTCACTACTGTGCCTTGCTTGTCATGCCTCTAAATCTCTCTTGCCTGACAGTGCACCATAGAGCTAGAGTGTTTTGCAGATTGTCCCTACGGGAACCTCCCCCCTGCCAATCCTGCTTATTCTCATCAACTGGAATTCAAACTGATTCAGTTACTTATGGAGACCTCAGCAACTATGGATGTGTCAGTGGGACAGAAAATAAGGCAGCTCCATATACAAGAAAGGAACAGCATGAGGCCCCCAGTTGAGTAAAGAACAGATGCCTAATTTTAAGCATATAAATAATACCATTGCCGAGCTGTGGCCTGAGTGATACACAGCACATAAAGAAATAGGTCCCTTCTCTTCCTGAAAATCAGCATTGTGAGAGGAAAAGAGTAAGAGCTTTTTTTATTAATGTGATGTTTTTAGATAGATGTATAGGAACCACATATTAAAGGACTGGTAGTTCAAATCTTTACTGATATGGGCAGACCCATTGACTTCAATGGGACTACTTGGAGGAATAAGGACTACATGATCTGGCTCATTGGTACTAACCATGGCTCCAGTCCTGTAAAGAGTTACACACATGTTAAAAATTCATGCACTGTGATGGGTCCCACTGAAGTTACTGAGACTCCTCATGGTGCATGAAGTTTTTGTGGTATCGAGACTGATGTGTGTCCATTATCAAACTGGCTGTCTTCTTCATCAGACTTCCCAAGTTTTGCATCAAGAATGTCTTATCTACAAAATAATTCCAAGAGTTCCTTATGTTGTTTATATGAAATGTATTGAAAATAAAATATTACTTTCTTCAACATTGTCAACCTTAAGTTAAAAAAAAATTGCCCTCAAACTACTGCCTGCAGTGAAAACAATTCACACCTCATCACCACTAAAAAAAATCAAACATCTGCATTCATGTTAATCCAGCACCTTCCTTCAGCTATCAACAAATAGTTCTTCTCTTTTTCTTGGACCAAGTAATGGGGCAAATAGTAATGCAACAGCTGGCCAAAATGTAATTTAAAGAAAATATTCTAAGGTTTACAAGGGATTAGAAAACTACTGTGGTAGGCAGTGGAGAAGGGAATGATAATGTCATGCACATAGCAAGTTATTTGATTTTCAGTGGGAATGAACTTGGCCGTAATATCAGCAGAAGGAGATGGAAGTGGTAAGGTGCTGGCAGGAGTACAGCAACCCCTGTGGGGTGTCTGTCTACAACGATATAGCTATAACCACAGAGACTGAAGCAGGGACTGAATGGCTATTAGTTGCACTGAAGAAACTAATCAATGGGAATTATAAAGTTTAAAAATCTTCAACATGAAGCTGTCAGGTTGCTTAAAGGCAAAATAGGAGGAATAAAAACTGTGATGCGGGCAAATATTTTCCAGACTTTATGCAACAGACTAGTTAAATGCCTGGGGGAAATTGTAGTATGTCCGTTTTCAGAAAATGAAAGTAGTAAAAAACTTGAACAAACCATAACAGTGAGAACAGGAAAAGTTAAAGTTGGGTATGAAAAAACTCCAGAGTATTGTGTTTAACACAAAAAAAGTGCCTTATAGTATAACCATCTACGTACAACACAGAAACTCTGTACTATAATAGTGCTCCTATGATAGAGTCCATGGGGCAAAGACATTCCCTTACTAGCACCATATGAAAATGCTAGAAGACTTCATGGGCCACATCTTTGGGCACTAATAAGTTAAAGTGACATGAGAGATGGCCTGATTTTTCAGCCAGGGTTTAACTAGGCCTACCTTTTGCACCTCAGTTTTGCAAGTACAAATAATTATGGACTGTAGTTATCTGACCATGAATTGCAAGTTCAGTCAGGAACTGTGATGTCTAAATGGCCTAAATTGCACATACAACAATTTGTGCATAAATATTGCAGATGCTTGAAAAGAGATGCCAAGTTTAGAAAATATGGGCCAAATTTTTCAATAATACTGTATTAGAGTGTGCTGGTTTCATGAGTACACAGGCAATGTTGATGGAGGCGATTAAGATGCACAGGCATGTTCTACAAATGAATTACACGAGCAAATACCAAATCAACTGATCTATGATGAGCTAGCAGATGAAAATGTGACACAAGTAAAAAGGCAACATTTTAAAATTGAGAAGAGCTTAGGAAAATGAATTAGCAACTAATACTATGGTTTAATTTTAGTTTTCAATTTATAACAGTGACCTGGTTCTAGGACCTTTTCTCAATGTACTACTCTGCCTTGGGCCATCATCTCCAACCTTTTGATAATTCAAGTCTAGGTCTTTTTTCATTTGATGGCGTCTTGAGTCTGTGGCCTAGATCCACAAAGGACTTAAGTGTTGAGACACAGAGTGTCACAATGCTTAACTTTTAAACACCTAGAAAAATTACAAGAACACCACTGTGATCCACAAAACCTGAGTTAGATGGCTAGGCTCCCTATACAATGAATAGGGAGTGAGATGCCTAAGAATATGATCCGCAAACCCAGCACACTCGGCAGCACTCTGCCTAAGATAGCCAAAGGGAGATGCCAATAAGCGGGCTGCGTCCTAAACCCTGCCTTCTCTTGGAAATAGGTACCTAAATCTAGGCTGCAGGGAAGCACATTGCTCTGCTTGCAAACCATAAACTGGGGAAGATGGACATTCCTTTGTCTAACTTGAGCTTGGGGCCCAATGCAGCAGGTGTATTGTGCTCACAGGCCATTTAATCCCCCACTACAGCTGCGAATGGGGCAGCATTGAGGAGGGAGATATTCCTCCAACTCCTTTTTAACCTCTAGTCCAGTGGTTATGGCTCACTCTCTGGAAATAGGAAAACACTAATTCAAGTCCCTCCTCTGCCTGGTGACAAGGACTTGAAAGGGGATCTACCACCTCTCCAGTGCATACCACTGGGCTATGGATATTCTGATGTGGGGCTCTCTTAAATCTCTCCATTGAAGTTGTTCCACTTTAATTAAATAAGTGAATAATTTAACACCAACGGGGCCAGAGAAAGAGCAAGAATCACTCTATTGCCCAGTGGATCGTGCTGGGGATTAGGTGGAAGATAGGCATCAGGATGCCTAGAGGGAGGCAGCAGTGCACAGACTAAGAGGCAGAAACATAGGCACCTAGGGACATTATACTGCAAAAACGTAGGCATCAAGTGAGTTTAGGTGCCTGCAGGGTTAGGTGGAAGCTAAGCAGGGATGTGGTGGTTTGTAGTCACACCTGAAAACAGGACTTAGGCACTTAAGCCTGAGGGCTAGGCACCCAAGTGCATTTGTACAACTGGACTTTAGACACTTCAGAAATATTACTCTGATATTTTTGTGACTCCAATGAGCTCTTATGGGCTCACCCTTTAAGACTGCAAAGGACCTTCCACTAGTACAGAATGCTTGCTTAGGGATGTGAACCATGAACAGTATGTTTTGCCTGTTCTCTGTGAATACACTGACTTCTAATTCCTTTGGGATGCAACTCAAGGTATTGATGTTATATAATTATATTGTTTGCATCTTTCTTACCTGCTGGGTGTTTCTGCTTCTAGGTCTGCACTTCCAAAACTAGAGACAAAATGTTCAAGCAGTAACAACCACTGGAATTTGCTTTGTTGGTCCAGTAGAATTCAAGTATTTTTTGTTGACTTCCAAGGCTTTGAGCAAGGTTCATCTTTTTACTCAAGCTTTTGCTTGTGAAATGGAGGAAGTTGGATTTTTTTTTCCCCTGAGGGGGGAAATGAAAGATGGACTTTTGTTGCTTCATACTGGTACTTAATTTATAAATCTCAAAATGAATTAATCCCTAGGAAATTATCTGTGTCTTAGTTATTTTTTAAATACACATGAATTATTAGGCATCATAGAGGTCATGGTGTCAGGTGTACTATATAGATCATTTTATAATACACTAATTCCAGTTGCATTATAACTCTGGCCCAAGAACAACATTAACAGAGGTATGGTTAAGAGTTTAAAAAGTACTGACTGGAATTTAAGGCAATCAATGCTTGGGATCAGGGGATAATAAGAACTAAGGAGATCAAATATTTGTAATATTTGTGGCAGAGAGTTTAATGTAGCAAAAAGCACAGAGTCCCAGGGAGAAAGGAAAGCAGAGGTTTATGAAAAAGGCTTATTTCCGCAGCTGAAGTTGCCATGATCTTCTGTGCTTCAGAGCATAGTGAGAGAAAGGATATGAGCAGTGAGAATTTTTATAAAAATCAAAGTTCAAGAGATTTATGGTACTTATAGGTTTCAGTCACTTTATCTCTAGCAAGTGCAAGCAAATAAATAAAGCACAGGCCATTGTGCAAAATGGAAGCCCTTCTGGCAAACAGGAATGGCCAGAGCAGCCCATTTGTCTTGATTATTGGGTGCAAATTTCCACTCCCTTCCAAGATATTCTTTTGTGAATACCAAGGCCTGCTAATGCTAAGGTTACAGTTATGTTTTGTTATTTGCATTGCAGTGGTGCTTAACGGCCAGGGCTCCATTCTGGGAAACTTTAGAAACAACAATGGTCCCTGCTCTAAAGAACTTACAATCTAAGTACTGTATAAGACTATAAACAACAGGTTGACACCATAAATAGACAAGGAAGCACATGGAAACAGAGACAATATTCAGGTCTTTGACAGTTTAAACACATGAAGTTTTACCTGGAACTAGAGGTCAAGGACTTAATGTTAAAGAAGTCTCCTGGATTCACTTAAAATCGAGTTTAACTCTGAAAAGTTAGTATAAAATGGCGTCCTGGGATCCCACAATTGCCTTGCCATGATTCCTGTATCAAATGTGTTTAGAATGTTTTTGTGGCTACCTGACCTGCAAACTGAATCTGGAAGGTGAAAGTGAAGCTGGGTTTTTCACTTGTCCAATAAGGAGGCCTATTTATTGAGTCAAGCCCAAAGTATTTCATCCTTGAAGGAAGGCTATCCTTTCAGGCTCTTGGCATAAAGACTGTGTAGATGGAATGTGCTCTCCCTCACTGAAGCAGCAAAGGCATATGCTTGTCAACACTGGGTCTTTTTGCACAGGTGCACTTCCACCATTAATATTGAAACCAGGGAGGCCAAGAAGTGAAAATCACCTTTTATGCTAGCGCAGAGCATCTCACTAGGGTTTGCCTAATTCCACCTCCCTTGTACCTAGGAGGCCTCTTGCATGCTTGGTTTCAGTACAGTTATCCAAATAGAAAATCTGCCTAGAAAGGCCAGATATCCCATTTAAATTTTCTATTAGTTTACAAAACAATACATTTGGGATTCTTTTCCTCTTTCATAAATATTACACAAAGATAGCTATGGAAAAGCCACAACTGTCCCTATAATTTAAATGGCATCTTCTGTCCTGAAATTGGATGTGCTGAAATAAACCTTCAAGTTCCCCGCTTTCCATTGCCCTCCTCTACAAAATCACTGCCAGCACTGTAGATTCTGTAGTCCAATCTCTGAAAACCTTCCAGTCTCATATGTAAGGAAAAAGCAGTTTGTTTATTAAAATCCAGTTCCCATGTTGGAAAATGAAGTGTGCGCATTCCGCTACAAACAGGGATTAACAAACGTCAGGTAGACCGTAACTCATATTCATATTACTGGCATAGGTAAAGTCAGTCCAGTTTTCACCTTGGAACTGTTTATGTGTGTAAGTGTGTAACAGTGTGTATACAGGCTGAAAAATCTAGCACTTTAGTACCCACGTTTATACTAGTATGTTTTATTTTCCTGTGATTTACTAGAAAGCCTAGATACCTCATTATGGTGGTTTCCATTCTCAAAGACCACTTTGACTCAGGTTTTAAGTAAATCCCTCAGTTTAAAAGCATTGTGAGCACACACACAGTGTGCCTACTCCCTAGGCATATTTTCCCATGGTTTCATTGCTCTAAGTATTATGAGCAATATCTTCATGTTCTTCTGTTACAGCTCTCAAAAATATAACAAAAAAGATTTTGAAAGTTTCTTTGAACTTCATAAGTCAATGATTTTTTATATTAGAGCAATAAAGACCTCTGGGAAAGAACTTATTATGAGTACTGTGTCAGCAATTTTAGCTTATTACAGATGGCTTACTCCCCCCTTTCCACATAACTATTTAATTAATTTAAACTAAAGAGTGTATAATTTCCTGGCTGATAGCAGCCCTGAGCTTTTACTTGGAGTTTTTTAAACTGAGATTACAGCCCAATTTAGAAAAGGACTTCAACAAGGAAAATAATTCTTAAATGCTGCTGAGCAATGTTTGCAGTCCATCATTTTATTAGGAACTCAGCACCAGACCACATCTTCCAGAAACCATTTCTGGGAATTTAAACTGCTTTTAGTGTTATGTTAGACCCCAGAACACAATTGTAAGATATTGGTCAGTACGACACTGGGAATGAAATAATATTTTTCTTTATTAAAAAAACAAAAAAAAAAGTTGTAAATTACAGTTATACCCAAACAGTTATTCTGTAGCGATGATATGCCACTATGGAAAGAATATGGCTCCCCATTTGTTTCTTATTAATGGTGAGTATCCCCAGAATATCTACATACCCATAAGTATAGTTCAAATTATTTGCATTGGATTTCTGGGAGTGGCATGTGGCAAAATCCCTCGTTTAATACCGGATATCAATTCTAAATCCAGAGAAAAATCTCCAGATTCAACCTCTCTCTACCTGAAACATATTTAGAGACTATATAAAAAGAAGGGTTTTTTTTCTCTTTGTCTTATAATATGTTTCAGGTGCAAAGCTATTCTCAACACTGCTTGTTAGAATAGTGAGAGGATGGCAATTACCACTATTATTTGTACTGTAGTTGTACCTAGAGGTGCCAATTAAGGATCAAGGCCCCAGTGTGCAAGGTACTATATAAACAAGTATTAATGAAAAGACAGTCCCTTACCCAGAGAACTCATATTTCTAGGATTATGACAAGCCACAACAAGTAGATAACACAGACAAAAGCAAGGATGAAATAACAGTGAAATAAATGTTAAACATAAAAATCTTCACTCTCATCTTGATATCATAATACAGCCCTGCCACTCACTGACCTGGCAAAAGATTGTGCATCCTGTGACCCCATGCAACCTTCTCTGTACATAACCCATTTACTGGGACTTGCAAGTTGCTTGGAAACTTCAGAATCAGGCAAATTGGTTGAAAGTACAGCAAAGAACAGAATTATCAGACACACAGATGAACACGATTTGTTGGGGAAGAGTCAGGATAGTTTTTGTAAAGGGAAATCCTACCTCACCAATAGACTAGAAATCTTTGAGGGGATAAACAAGCGTGATCCAGTGGATATAATGTGTAGATTTTCAGAAAGTCTTTGACAAGGTCCCCCACCAAAGGCTCTTAAGCAAAGTAAACTGTCATGGGGTAAAGGGAAGGTCTTCTCATGGATCAGTAACTGGTTAAAAGATAGGAAACAAAGGGTAGAAATAAATGGTCAGTTTTCAGAATGGAAAGGATAAATAGTGGTGGCCCCCATGAGTCTGTACTGGGACTAGCCCTATTCAACATATTCATAAATGATCTGGAAAAAGGGGTAAACAGTGAGGTGGCAAAAATTGCAGATGATACAAAACTACTCAAGATAGTTGAGTCCAAAGCAGACTGTGAAGAGTTACACTGGGATCTCACAAAACTGGCTGCCTGGGCAACTAAATGCAGATTAAATTCAGTGTTGATAAATGCAAAGTAGTGCACATTGGAAAACATAATCCCAATTACACATATAAAACGATGGGGTCTAAATTAGCTGTTGCCACTCAAAAAACATCTTGGAGTCATTGTGAATAGTTCTCTGAAAACATCCATTCAATGTGTAGCAGCAATCCAAAAAGCTAACAGAACGTTGGGAACCATTAGGAAAGGGATAGAATCATAGAATATCAGGACTGGAAGGTCATCTAGTCAGGGACTAGGTCATCTAGTCTAAGCCCCTGCTCAAAGCAGGACCAATCCCCAATTTTTACCCCAGATCCCTAAATGGCCCCCTCAAGGATTGAACTCACAACCCTGGGTTTAGCAGGCCAATGCTCAAACCACTGAGCTATCCCTCCCCCCAAAGATAGTAAGACAGAAAATATCATATTGTCTCAGTATAAATCCATGGTACACCCACATCTTGAATACTGTGTGCAGATGTGGTTGCCCCATCTCAAAAGAGATATATTGGAATTTTAATAAGATTGGGACTTTTCAGCTTGGAGAAGAGATGACTAATGGGGAAATGATAGAAATCTATAAAATCATGACTGGTGTGGAGAAAGTAAATAAGGAAGTTTTATTTACTCCTTCTCATAACACATGAGCTAGGGGTCACCAAATGAAATTAATAGGCAGCAGGTTTAAAACAATCAAAGGAAGTATTTCTTCACACAGCACAGTTTACTTGTGGAACTTTTGCTAGAGGATGTCAGGAAGGCCATGAGTATAACAGTGTTCAAAAAAGAACTAGAGAAATTCATGGAAGATAGGTCCATCAATGGCTATTAGCCAGGGCAGGGATGGTGTCACTAGTTTCTATTTGCCAGAATCTGGGAATGGGCGACAGGGGTTGGATTACTTGATGATTACCTGTTCTGCTCATTCACCCTGGGACACCTGGCATTGGCCACTGTCAGAAGACAAGATACTGGGCTAGATGGACTTTTGGTCTGACTCCGTATGGCCGTTCTTAAGTTACCTGCTCTTTTAAATGGATTGAGAACTGAGATACTGAGAGATTAAAACCCAGATTTTTAAACATATTTAGGTGCTGCTCTGCTCAGTTTTGCAGCACCTAACTAATTTAGAATATAATCTTGCAATCCCTACCAGATTTACGAAGTAAAACATTGGTGAACTCAGGTAGAGGATAGGTATTGACTTAATCAGTTTTGACATGCAAATTTGACCTGGGAACTGTCATTTTCTCCTCAATGCTAATTATATAACATGAGAGAGTGAAAATGTGTGTTATCATTTTCCCTTTTCAGAAGCTTTCTAAAGCAAATATGCAAAATAAGTGTTACACGAGAAAGCTGTCACAACACAGCAAATACTTTTTATTTAAAAAAGTAGCCTACTGCCTCTAAATCACACAGCAACTTACTCCGGGGGCATTCTGTGTCACTGCGCATGTGCAGAATTCACACCCCCACAGATTCCTTTGCTTCCTTGCAGAAAAATGACTTCTGACTGGGAAGGGAAGGGAAGCTGCAAGAGTACTTATATGCCCATCTTTCTGGAAATGGTCAGTAGCCAATATAAATTGTGAGTTTGATTCCCCAGCCCTCACTTGCTCTTCAGTTGCCTGTGTTGTAACACTGAGCATATAAATTCATATATTTGTTAACTAATAAGTAGAAATTAAGCGTCAAACCTAGCTACATTACTATTACACAAGAGGGTCTGGGGATTTTCTCCAATGCTCCCCACTCTTATTTTCCACCCATTGTATTGTAATTTAAATAGATTACGAAAATAATTGAAACCAGAGTGATTGTATTGCGTTATTCTGACAAAATATGCAGAATTTTGCAGAATTTAAAAATATTGTGTGCAGAATTTTAAATTTTTGGCAGGAGTAAGAGTAATATTACTAGGAGTAAGAGTAATATTGTTGCATCTGGAAGTACTGCCAGCTAACAAATGTTGTTTACCCTAGTGGCTACAACTGTTTTTTGCTGAAGTCTGTTAAAAATCACAAAGACACACACACACACACACAAATAAAAATGTGATAATACATTACAATCAAAAGTATTTGGAGATCACCTAAACATAATTCAAATAAAAAATAAAGAAAAACTTTTCAAGGCCCAACAGATGTTTATGAAGTTTTTATAATCTATTTTAATAATTGCTAAGTGAAATTACATGTCTGCTTTCTTGTTAAATGAAAACTACTGCTTAACATAAGACTGTTACCATTAAATTTTAACTTTGAAAGGTGCAATTTAGCCAGTCAGATATATTCTTGCTTTGCACCCATAAGAAAAAAATAACCTCTCCTTACAGGCCAGATATAATAACCCTTAGTACAATAAAATTTGACTCCTTACTAAATTACAGTATCTTCTAGGATTGCAAGAAGAAATTTTCAATACTGCTCAAACTAGAGAAAAATCACTTTTCTTCATGTTTTGACCCACACAAAGAAATTCTATTCTCATTTTATTGACTGACTTCTACTTCAGTTTCAATAGAACTAGAGACCAAAATTCTCTAGTTATCTCAAAGGATAGTTACAGCATAAGGCAGTATTAATGTACACTTCCCCACATAGTCTTGGCAGTATGCTTCAACGCAGATCTCAAGGGATGATTTCCAGGTAATATACTGTCCATGCCTTTGTCTGTAGCCTCAAATTCTTGGTCTTTTGCTTCTACTTTAAAGAGCAAATTAAAGTCAACAGGAATTAGCAAATTTAAAATTCATGAAAGGACTACATATATAACCCCCACACCCTATAATCAGTAACTTATGGAACTCACTTCCTTTATATATCACTGAGGCCAAGATTTTAGTAGAATTTAAGGAATACTAGACTTCTATAGAGATAGAGAATATCCTGAGTTATACTTGATAGGATAAAAATAGTAAGTAATGTCTCAAAACATAAGATAGCCACTAACTGGCCAGGTTAGGAATAAGCTTTGCACAAAGGCAAGTTATCCCCAACAGACTATTACTGGGCTTCTACTTTCCTCTGAATTTTGTTATGAAAATCTATTTCTATGCCTAAGTCACAAATATTTTGAGTTTTGCTATTATTCATTGCAAAAGCACCAGGTTCACTGCAAAAGTGACATTTTCCCTTACATTCAGATTTGCAAATATTAATTAAATTGATTTTTAAAATGTAAATACTTGCAAACTGTTACTTTCACACAGTCTTCAGAGTTTGTGATGCAAACAACTTTGCAAAGCAGCTCTGATTCACTCTGCGTATAGGAGAGACTGTAAAATAGAACTAATTCTGAGGCAGAGTTTTCCTTTTCATGGAAATAAATGAGTAATGTACACCTTTTAAAAAAAACTATTCAACAATAAATACTAACATTGCTAGTATAATGTCATTTAAAAGTTCTGCAGTGTATTTGCAGATCCAAGGTTCCATTTTGTTTCAGAAAAAAACAGAGTTGCGCTGCCTCATGGAGAACTTGGGGACGTGCAATTCCTCAGGGAGGTACAGTTGTTTCTTGACTGGCCAGGTACGTAGGCAGACATTGCTCTTTAGGATACTGAAATCTGCTTCAGGCCAGCCAGCTGCTTTTAATGCCAGTTCAGGGAGGACAGCAACCAGAAGGACTCCAGTTGGTACAGACTTCTTTGTGGGTTATCCAAGGGGAAAGGAGGCTCCTTGTACACCCTCTCTTTACTGCCATGAACCCATGCAAAGACCTGTCAAATGCCCTAAAGGATATAATTACATCATTTAAAAGAAATGTATGCTATTAACATAACTTGCTTGACTGATTCACTCTTATCACACATTTATAGCAACATTACATTATTGAATACACTGTGAGAAGAACACTTGACTTGTTCCCCAATATAAAACATGATCTTAATCATTTCAGCAATATATGTGCTGCCTGTAAAGTCATGGACATTCTTCCCCAAATCTCCTACAATCATAGGTCCTGGAACTAGGGATAGTGGGGATGCTCTCAGCACCCCTACTATAAAAATTGTTCCAGCACCCCTGCCTACAATTGTGTGTGTTTATATACACACAAGTTCTATAAGAAGCTGAGGTTTAGAGAACATTACTGTTGTATGTTTCAGCGCTCAAAGGTCAGGAAAGGGCAAAGCTGAGGATGACCTTAATCTTCCAAAGCATTCCCCGGATACGCTGACTTGTTTTGTCACCTTCACTCATTCAGAATGCCTCCTCTTCTGGGTTCAGTTGACTTGGTCAACTTGGTAGAGGACACCAAGACCTCAGGTTCTGAATCTCAGAACAAAAAGTGTCTGCACCTCTGTTCCTCCTCTGATTCTCTCCTCCATCAAATGATCTACCCAGCTGTCACTTCAAAGATGTCATGAGCCCCTTACGCCTGAACACTTTCTCCTAACACCATCAGCATCTTTAGAACTCCACAGGTGCTGTTCAATCAGGGGGTCAAGAGGAAAGGAATTATCCACATAGCTCCATTTTTTAATCCCCTCTTCTCTCACCTTCACTTTTCTTTTCATTTTTAATGCTTGGTTGCTTCTTTTTTCCTGTGCTGACCATGAGAGAGAAGAGAAAGTGTGGCTCCACCAAAATGCATTCAACTCTAGATGAGAGCACAGACAGGCACCTCTTTAGGGTAAGAAACTTCACTTAAAATTTATTGTTCAGAATAAAGATCTCTTACTAAATATTTCATAAGCGTATTTATGCCTTAATGTTATAAGATTTAAAAAAAGCAGAGGATGAACTCTACTACCTAGATTTCACAGTGTAACTAAGGGTGCAATATTGTTTTTGAAACCACTTACCAAGTTAACCCCATTATTTGTCATTACACAACTATACCCTCTGTAGGTCGTTACTGGCAAAACACTGAGTAGAGCATAAAAGAATAGGATGGGATTGTCATAGGGAAAGTTAGGTTTTTGTTTTTTCCTTAATAGGCAAATCTACTTCCAATTTTGTAAAATTAAAAAAGTGTAATCTCAACAGCATAATAAAATGTTTTGTTTTTGATAGATTGGTTAAGTAGTATTGAAACTGTTATGACTAAGAATAGCTATTTAAAAAAAACATATCCGTATTTTGAAATAAAAGTTAGACAACACCAGGCCGGGATTTTTTTCCAAAACTGACAAAGTGCACAGTTTTTACCCAAAGCAAATATCAACCTCGGTAACACACACACACACACACACACACACACCCAAAAATAAGAAACCAAACCAGCGTAAACAGTTTCTTTTTTTCCATATGAGTACTTGCGGGGGGCAGGAAGGTGGGGAGACACAGAGAGAGAGAGAGAACAGAAAAGGAAACTTCACTGACTTTTGTACATTTGTCTAGTTCATAGGCACTTAGTGACGTTTTGGCCATACTGCAAATCCCTCAATATATGTATTGTAAACTTTTTACAAAACACTGTGTAGTAAAAAAAGTTGAACTGCTAGATTTCCAGATTGTTTCTTTATTATAGTTTTAGAAAACTTAAACATAAACATCGTTAGTATTATCCCTTTGTAAAGCAAAATTGTACCTCCCTGTTGCTCATCCCCAAACTGCAATGATATTTATTGACTATCCATAAGCAGTGCATGAAGAGAAAACTCTTGACCTACTGGTAGTTTAATTGCCATTGACATACACAGAAACTGAAATTTGAAAGTAGTTATCTTTTAAAAGCCTTACTACTTTTGTAATTTTTGCTTTTCTGAGCACACATAATGTAGGTCATCAGTTACCATTTTTACAGGTCCCGAATTGGGCTTCATCTTATCAAATTTCACTAGTTAAGCATAATTCCGCCTTACTATTGCAGTATTTAGCACTTATATAGTGCTTAGATCTTCAAAGCACTATACAGACGTTAGGTACTTCAAAGGAAGTTCAGTAGGAAAGACTCAGAATGCTACAGGAAGGTCACTCAGTAGGTACTACTCTTCCATTTAAATTAATGTCAATTAATGCTTCAGTGTGTTGTTGGATTTTGGAGGAGACAAAACCAAGGTCTTACACACTTGTGGTCTTCAAAATACAGTGACATTCTTGATTTTGCAAGTAGAGAGATTTTAGTCCAGTTACTAATCTACATTCCCTATGCAATTCTCATTTGGCACAGTATTCAGAACTTCCTGTCCTAATCCGTTGCTGGAAGGCACCTACCACATTTCACCCTGGTGGTGCCTGGCTGTATCTCTCTTGTGTGTGAAGCATTTCCCAATACTGGCAAAGAGTTGCACTCCAATGAGCAACACCATTAAACAAACAGGCTCCACTCCACTTTCTGAATGGATACATGGTAGAAAACAGGCACCAGTACACTGCAATTATATAGTGCAGGGATTCCTGATAATGTCCCAATTCTCACTCAAGTAAACTTCCCACTTACAGCAGTGTCTGATTTGTTTGAATATGAAATAGAAGATAAGTCCCATAATTTTGTTAAATAGTACAGAATTGCTTGGGTTGGGTTGAGCTGAAATTTATGGAATACTGAAGTATTTTACAAAATTATAGGCCCAATGTGGCATTTCTGATTTAGACAAACCAGTTAAAATTACTGGGAATTCCCTGCCTGAGGAAGATTAGAGCGTTATTAAGAATCACATTCTATAAATGTAAGATATTAGTTATTTAAATAGCCATTCATATTACATTAGACTAGTGCACTACATTAATGTGATGTGTCTTAAATATAGAAGAGTGTGCGCCAGTTCTTAAGCCTAGCAGCAGCTGCTGCTCAAAGCATTTGCTTATGGCTGCAATAGCTCCTCTGCCTGCTTGTTCCCAGCCTTGTTCCAGCCCTGCTCCTGCCTTAGACCCAGCCTTGCCTCATCCCTGGTAACCAGACTCTGATCCTTGTCTCTGACTTTGGCTCTGACCCTTGGTTCCTATTCCTGGCTACTGACTCCTGCTCCAACCCACTCATCATGACTCCTGCTCTAATCACTTGTCAGAACTGGTCATGTCCCAGTCTCTGACAGTTTAAGCAGCCTATTCCAGTCTCTCTCTGATGGAGATAGTGGGAAACCTATACATCTTGGGAGTCCAGTTTGCCACCTTGCAGGGGCGGCTCCTTTGGGTCACCGAGAAATCTTCCAGTTTGGGCGAGTTCCATGTATTGCATTCATCAGTTCTCATTGGCATCCCCAGGCTCATCATGCACAACCCATGCATCCACTGGTGGTCAGGAACAGTAAGTTTTGACTCCTGTTTTGTAGACACTCCTGTTTCCCAAGAACTGATCTGTGATCAGCAACCTTTTGAGGCTTGTTTGCTCCTCCAAACAATTCAGAGACATGGAGGGAGGATCAAAAGGTTACCCTGACAATCCCCACAACATTCCCAGTGGCTCTAGGGATTCTTATTAAATATAAGCACTATGCTGATGTATTTGATAAAAAGAAAGCCAACACCCTACTACCCCACTGACCTCCAGCAGAGGTTTCCTTTTGGGTGCGTTTACTCCATTTCCAAACCTGAACTACAAGTACTCCAGAGCCTTCTCAAGGAAAACCTGCAAAAGGGGTTCATTTACTCCTCTACATCCCGAGACGGGGCCCCAATCTTCTTCACGATGGAGAAAGATGGCTCCCTTTGGCCTTTGTTTGAATTACGGAACTCTGAACAAGATTACAATCTGAAACCGCTTATTAACAAGCTGTTTGAAAGATTCCACTCTGCCAAGATCTTCACAAAGCTGACCTCTGAGGAGCTTATAACCTGGTGAAGATCTGTGAAGATGACGAATGGAAGACTGCCTTTTGTACTAAGTACAAGTATGTAGTCATGTTGTTTGGGTTCCATAATGCCTCAGCAACCTTCCAGCATTTCATAAGTGACATCGTTAGGGACATGCTGGATCAATTTGTTGTCATTTACCTGGTTAATATCCTAATTTTCTCCTAAATTCAGGATTTCCATCATCAGCATTACCACCACTATCTTGGAGGGACGCCACCAAAACCCCCCTCTTCTCAAAGCTCAAGAAATGTGAGTTTGATAAGGACACAGTGGATTTCCTAGGATAGATCATCTCACCCAAGGGACTCACCAAGGACCCATGTAAGGTGATGGCAATAGTCAGCTGGGCCACATCCAATGTCAAATACAGGGTGCAGTGATTCCCAGGGTCCACCAGCTTCTACAGGTGATTTATTAAAGGATTCTCTAGCCTGGTTGCAAACATATCAGTGCTCCTGCAAAAGGGGGCCTGGTTTGCTTTGATCATAGAGGTTCAGTTGGCCTTTGAACAAATGACGGAGGCATTCACCTCAGCACCGATCCTGACTCACCCAGACCCCACCAAACCACTTATGATTGAAGCAGATGCCTCAAATTTTGCCATTGGTGCATATTTATCTCAATATGTGAGCCCCTCTGCAACCAACTCCACTTCACTCTCAGAAGCTAACCATGTCAGAATAAAACTATATTTTTGGGACAAGGAGTTACTGGCTGTCAAGGTGGCTTTTGAGGAGTGATACCATCTCCTAGGAGTCTGATTGTTGGTCCAAGTCCTAAAGAAACAAAAACCTGGAGAACCTATTGACTGCCAGAGGCCTTAACAAATGCCAGATCCATTGGACACTCTTCTCTCGCTTCAAATTTGTGGTAACATATTACTCAGGGACTAGAAAAGTGAATGCAGATGACCTATTGCATAAAGATGAATATCTCAAATCTGGCAAAGAGCCAACTGTACTGTGCTCTAGTTATCCATCTTTGTCAGTAGAATGATCAAGATCAGTCTGATGTCCTCCATCCACTCCCTGCTCCCCAGTGACCCATTCTCAACCCAGATCCCCCCAGTCCCTGAACTATGGAGGTACCTGACCTGACTGAGTTACAATTATGGAACAGCCTTCTCTATCTCAAGGGTTGTATTTATGTTCTGGAGGGACATCCCAGGCTCCAGATATTGAAACTATGCCATGATTTGCCACTTGTGGGACATTTTAGCCAGTTCAAAGATATATGGTCTCTGATATATGATATATGGTCTCAAGGAACTTCTGGTGGTCATGCCTACAGGCTTACATTAAGAATTACATAAGATCCTGTAACCTCTGCACCCTTAACAAGAACCCACAATCAAACCCCCTAGGTCTCCTCGAGTCTCTGCCCACACCTCAGCAGTCTTGGTCTGACAGAGTACAGGGTGTGAACAGGTGAGTCTGCACTTTGATCACTCAGATGTTAATTAGTTCCCCTTGATAAAACTGATGGGGATAATTAGACAATCAGGCTGGCTGGTCTGATAAAGAGGCAGGGAGGAAGCATCAATGGTTGGGGCGGGGAGGAGGGTGAGGGTGAGGGTGAGGGTGAGGGTAAGGGTAAGGGAAGGGAGGGGAGGGGAGGGGAGGGGAGGGAGAGACGGAGACGGAGACGGAGACGGAGATGGCGACGGAGACTAGGGCTAGTTGAGCTCAGTAACACGAAGGCCTGAAGGGAGGAGAACTCTGTTCCCCTGAGGTCCTGGGGAGAAGGCCAAAGTGCTGTTGGCACTGGCAATAGACTGTTGCACAGGGATTGTTGTAGAAATGGTGGAGGGAACTTAAAATAAAAGAATATGGTGAAGGCACAACCACTGGATTCCCTGCAGTTTCTGTGGGGAGAAGGTGGGAGAGGAGCCACACCTTGTAACAGTCTACTATATCATCAATGGACTTCATTGGAGAACTGCCATGATTCCAGGTAATCCTGGTTGCCGTTGACCTCCTAACAAAGATGGCACACTTCATTCCATGCCATACTGTTCCTACTGCAAAGGAGATGGCTCAGCTCATCCTGAAAATGTCTTCCAGGATCACAAATTACTAACAGGTGATGTATCGGATGTGGACCCCAGTTCATCTCCTGATTCTGGCAGGGATTTCTCAGACTCCTTGGCATCAAGTACTTTGCCTTATCCACCTATCACCCACAGACTAGTGGGCAAACAGAGAGAGTTAATAAAATCTTGGAGCAAACTCTTTGCTGCTTTCCGGGTTTCTATCCAGATGACTGCTCCCCACCACTGTGATATGCTGAATTTGTGTATAACAATGCAATCTATGCCCCGACCCAACATAGCCCATTCTTTGCAAGCTATGGCTTTCACTGCCCCACTTCCACACAGACGTACCCATCAGTTGCCTAGTACCAGCCACCATGGATTTAGCCACAGTGCACCAGGAGCTCAATGTACACTTGTAGTCTGCCAAAAAAGCCTATCAGTACCACGCAGACCAAGATCATCATGCTGCTCCCAATTTGGCTTCAGGGGACAAGGTGTGTCTCTCTGCCCACAACCTTAAATCAAGCCACACATCTAACAAACTAGACTACCAATACCTGGGCCTCTGCAAGATTACAGAATGGGGTAAACCAAATGGCCTTCAGGTTACAGCTTCCAGAATTCTTGAAGATCCACATCGTTTTTCACATCTCACGTTAAAGCCCAACACTGAGAAGATGTATCTAAACTGCTCCAACCCACCACTGCCACCCATAACTGTCCGCAGACAGGAGAAGTACTTGGTCTACCAAATCCTCGACTCTCTGGGTATTAGGGGAATGCTTTAATTCCTGGTGGACTGGGAAGGCTAAGTGTCTCCTGATAAGTGTCTCAGGAACGGCTAAAGAATATTAGATAGTGGCTTGTTGCTGTCTCTACTGCTACCTTGCCTCACTGCAGGTAATCTTGCTCTGATTTCCAGCTCTGATTACTGATTCCAGTTCTGACTGTTGGCTCTGAGTCTTGATTTCTGATTCCTACTCTGACTTTGGCCCTGGCATTTAGCCCCCTAACTCCTGCTGTAACCACTAGACCCAATGTCTGTCTCTGACACAGTCCTGTGCAGTGGAGATGACCAAGCTGGCATCCCCTCTGTACAGAAGGGAGTGAGCTGTTGACAAAACATTTGTCACTTAGAACTGCTTGGCTCTAGAATTTGTTCCCACTCCCCTCTTATTCCAAATAGCCCAGGTTTGTTGTGTGCAAAGGGCCTATGGGGAAGAACTGAAGGTATGAATATGATGGTGTGGGTATAATTTTCCCAGTTTTAATTATTTTACTTGTTAAATTAATTTTGTGATGGGAGGGGCTTTGTTATGCCCCTGGGTGCATTATTCCTTTGCTTTAATTTAAAGTACATATTTGTTTGGGCTCCTAGAGCTGTGGATGGTGGTCTGATTCTCCATTCCATTACTCCATTTTTACCTAAGTGTAACTCTATTGTTTTTAATGGAGTTAAACTGGAAAAAAACTGTTGTAACAGAATGGGGAATCAGGCCCAAAGTCTGTTTTGTATTTGAATTGAAATAAACAATTAATGGAATTGAAGGACACTCCTGCTTCTTAAGACCACAAGAGAAATTCATTTTGCAGATTTTTTTTCCCAGGTACAACCCTGCAGGTGTTAATATGCAGCAACCAGTATTCTGCACTGATTGCAATCCAAATGCATTCTATGTGATATTATGCAGCAACTAGGAACTTAACTTGTGCTACTAATGCACTTGTGAGGGAGCGGGGGACCCTCATTTTCCTTGCAGTACTAGATAAGTAGCTATGGATTTCCTTAATTTGACTTAGTTTCAAACGTAAAGTTTAAAGGATAAATAAGATTGCCTAACAAGAACATTTCCCTGCACACAGTCTGTCTAAGCATGCTAAAGATATATTTTACCTTAATTTAAATGGAGAATACTTGATTTGCAATCCATTTTCAGTGTGTGCTAAAAGCTATTTGGGCCCTATATGCCTTAATATAACTTTAGGTAAATTGCTTTTTTGTATGGTAGCCAGGTGCCCCTTATTAAAAAGAAAAACTAGCCCACAACTCAGCCAATAAGAATGCAAGAATGGCTTGGAATAGGATACAGATTTCCACTGAAACTGCATTTTAACATTGTTGAACACCTGCTGGTCCCTCAAAATAAATTACTGGCAGAGACTGTATTAGAGAAGTTGTGCACACCATATTGAATAATAATAACTATAATTTCATAGTGATTTCACAGTGAGCATTCAACATGTACCACCCAAGGAAACGATTATAATACAATCTGTAATTGCTGTTACTGTCCCCTACTTTGAATTTTG
This sequence comes from Caretta caretta, assembly GCF_965140235.1. NCBI lineage: Eukaryota > Metazoa > Chordata > Testudines > Cheloniidae > Caretta > Caretta caretta. The sequence goes on from NC_134214.1 coordinate 19,884,471, forward strand.
TTGCTCTTGATGCTACTATCGCATATTAGAAAAAGGTTTAAGTGAATGTTCCAACCTCTTCTTCCACTTTTGTTGCACCTCAATCAGGTTGACACATAGTCGGATTGGGATATAACCAATGATTGAGATTTGACCAACAATTAAGTAGATGGATCTCAGATAAGTGTAGAGAGGATTAAGACAGTATGATAAATATAATCAATTAGTAACATTGATATAACACGATACAATTACTGTATTTTTGTTGTGGCAAAAATATTTTAAAAATGTGATTAGAAAATGAATATAGAAAAAAACTTAAGAATTATGCAGGTGTCCATGGGAAGCAGAGAAGACTGTATTATGAATTTTAAGGGATCCTACTGCTCAAATATCAGACATTGATCGGAAAGAGGTGTCAATGTAAAGGACATGGAAAGATTGGTCTCAGGATATTAGAGTCAAGAAGGGTGAGGTAATATCTTTTATTGGACCATCTTCTGTTGGTGAGAGAGACAAGCCTTCGAGCTATACAGAAGAGCCCCAAAGCCTGTCTGTTTCACCAACAGAGGTTGGTCCAGTAATGGAAAGAAGGGTCATAGAATCCCAGTGAGGAAGACAGTGGTCATGCAATTACTTATCTCCCATTTATAGTCTTTTCATGAGGACAAGACATATATCCTGCAGATAATGAGAATGAAAAGAGAAATACTTTATACAGTCGCTGAACTTTTGGTTTTCCCTGATTTTAGTCTAACAACAAAGATCATAAGAAAACAATTAAGTGTCATTAAAAGGAATCTTTAGTAAAAAATATGAATGAGGCAATGTTGCTGCTGTAACCCTGCTACAAACAGGATTTTTTGAAATGACAGAACATGCTTCATTGGGTATGAAATAGTGCGCAGTTGTGAAGAGAAGAGAAGAGAAGAGAAGGTAGAGCTATATTTGGAACAGCTTTGAATTGGGCTGCACTTTCATTTCAGTACAGTGAAACCAAAACATTTAGACTCAAATGAAAGATTAATTGTATAAAACAATTATTTTCAACACTGAAGGATGACATTCTAAGTCTAAATATTTATATAGTAAGTTTTAATAACCACATTTCCAGAAGGGACGGGGGTAAAGTTATTTACATTCTGTACGTCTGTTACAGTGGTTGCCCACTCTTTTTTGTTCCGGGGTAGGTCTGATGTACACTAGTTTCATATACATGACACCAGACTGCCATTTCTGGTGCATTACTGTTTCAAAGCAATTCATCCCCACTTTCCCTGATTTCTTTCTATTGATCTTTCTACAGTATATTACTTTTTAGCTGAATTAGTTTGAGCTGCTGTTTAGAGTTCCAGTGTGACCCACTTTGAATCCTGTAAGTAAATGGAAGCAAATCCTGTTAAGCAAATGCAGAGTACAGCAAGACCATACTCTATGACAATGCTGATTTACTATTGCATGTGTTTGCTCTGTACTGAAAGACAGCAAAATATTTTTAAAAAATGAAATTGAATCATGATCTTAAATAGTATGCTAACTTTTCAAAGTATTGCAACCCAAACATAAAATAAAAGGAGCATACTTTTCAGGTACAGAAAAAAAAACGTATATAACATTTGCATACTGGGTCCAAATGCTGCATTCAGAAGCAATGTACATTTCTGCAGTAGAAAAACTGCATTATTACATTTTCCACATATAATTTTAAAAGGAGAAGTGTCTGGGCTACCTATATTATGGCTGGGTAAATTTAGATTGCTGAGAGCATCAACGAGGAATTATTTTTTTCATATTACATGGAGATATGGAAAGAAATGAAGAAAGCTTCATGTTATTAATTTTAACTCTGAACGCTTGTATTTTATGCCATCTTATTTAGTTAACTTATAAGTATCATTACATGACTTGCCTTGGATGTACACAATTAGCAGAGTTACAAGGTCATATTGAATTATGCACTGCCTTTATGCACATTGAAGCTTTAGGAGCAAATAATATAGTAAATTGTTTTGAAATGTATGCGTCACCATGACTTTATCATACTGTATCATCACCTCATTCTAAGGACCAATCAGTTGATCTAACAGAATTGGAGATACTATTAGTAAACAAAAGGTGAAAAGCTTGAACTGGATTTTTCATTTCAAGAATGCTAATAAACTTCTGAGTAGCACAGTACACAAGTCAGTGACCATGGCAGCATAGTAATTGGGCTTGCGCTGATATGCCTATAGGCCTAAACAATGTACAGGGATCGGCAACTTTGTTCTTATCTATGACTGCTCCGATACTGACTTCCCTGATACCGCTGGGCAAAAATCACTTAACCACCCTTTCTTTTTCCTCATCTGCAAGACACAGGTAAGTCTTAAAAGATATTTGTGAAAATTAATTACTGTTTTAAAGAGTTTGAGAAGAAAGCTGTTATATGGCCAGTTAGGTCAACTGAGTCCAGAGTGCATTGTGGGAGATGTAGTCCTTCAGTGAGTCTGGCCCATAGGAGATTATGTGGGCCTGAATGAAAATTCCCAGAAGGCAATACACTAGAGAAATGCAATCATTGATCTGACTCAAAAAGAAGCCTTTTGTGGCATCTCACCAAAATGAAACTAAGTCCTTTGATTTGAGGAATGTCACAATGTTTTGATCAAAATATAGAAATGAAACTGACATTTCCAAATTTAAGATTTTTTGGAATTTCAACTTTTTATACCATTTCAGGATGAAAAAACAAAATGCTGTAATATTGGAATCACCTGTGCAATGGAGATTTCAAATTTTGCTGGTTTGTAGTGGTATGATGGGTATTATTGAAGGAAGTTTAGATTGTTGCTAGTTAGACCCCTATATGCTGGTATTACTCTGCATGTGCTCTATGTATCCAAATGTATGACTTATTGGTTAGAAAGCCTGCTAAGGAAAAGAAGTATTTTAATTAAACTAGCAAACATAAGTTAGTCTAGTTTTCCTGTGTTATTATTCCAAAAGAATTCTGTATAAATTTTGTCAGTAGTAATGTGTGCATATGGGATCCACAGTTGCCAACTTTCACGCAGTAAATAAGCACCGTGACTTCCACAATAAGCCAAAAATCAAGATAATCCCATTTCAAAACAAGGCCAAAACAAGCGAATCTCTGAGAACCCGAACTCTCTATGTGACTAGATTCCACCCGCGTGCAGACTGGGACTATGGTGCTCCCGTGACTCTCCCACCTTGCCCCTGCTTGCCACTTGTTACTGCTTGCGGGGAGCCAATCAAAAAAAAGAAGCAACAAGCAACAAGCCAAAAAACTAACCAACAAGCAACTCACAAGGCAATTAAGCCAAAAACAAGCCCAATTTCTGGGTTTTTTTTTTCATGGGTTTGGCATGTCTGATGGGATCATGTATTTTTTATATAATATGCTGATGACTGGAGCACACACTCTCTCTCTATTTGTGCACTACTGTGTTTTTGTTTTAATAAAACAATGTCTCCCTAAGCAATGATTAGTACGTGTAATTTTCCAATGCAAACTTTCCTATTGGAAGAGAATTACTGAACAGCTCTCTCCTTTATACTACTTATTTTTCTCTCTTTCTGAGCTTCTTGAATAGTCTCCAGGGCTTTCTCTTGACTTGAGCAACATCAGCAGTGGATCAAACAAACACGAAGATTCTCAGAAGAAAGTTATCTAAGTCATATATCTCCTAAATTCAGATACCCATCCAAATAAACTTCAGGAAAGCAGGTAACTTGACCCACCAAGTATTCACCTAACCAAAACTTGGTTCAGTACCTTTATTAATAATCTAATTTTGAATGACGGGGCCTAGATAAAATGTTGTCTCATTTTTCAGATCCATTGTTTTAACACAAACAAATATACACTCTGTAGAAGGGAAAAAAAACAACATCCCTCAGGACCTAGCAACAATTTTTTGCTGGAGGGAAGTGATATCCTGGCTACACTGAAGTCAATAGAGCCAGGATTTCATCCATTGTTTCCTAATGATGACAAAAACTTTCTCTACATGCAAAACTTTACTCCATGTAAAGCAACTGACACATGCCCTATTCTACGTTATGGATCTCATATTATCTACATCTGGTCTGGAGGTGCTAGATGGCAAATATGGCATTAATGACTCATTCTCATGGCGATATGAAAGCTGTTGCATGCAATCAAAAGTGGTCAAATAATACAAGATGTCAGCAATCTCAATCTCAGCACCTTAAACAGACAAGCCATAACTCCAGCTCTCTGTGTCTCCCAATACTAGATTTTATGAGATGTTCTACCATTCTTCACAAGGGGCTAATGATAGTTTTAGATGGAATTACAAAGACTTAAGATTTGGAGTTGAGACAAAGTTTTAGGGCTTACGTGCTGAGCTCCTGCAGCTCCAGATAAAAACTGGAGTTCTGCATGCCCAGCACCTCTGATAACCCCTGTCCCCTAGGTTTTTGCAGTGAGACCAAAATTTCATATCAACCTGAAAACTGCGAAATTGCTTGTAATGTCCTATGTTTATCATCTCACACCATTTGCTATCATGATTTTCCTTCACAAAATACTAATTTGAAATGTTTGTGCTAGACAAGGAATTTAGTTAACACAGTGGTTCTCAACCTTTTCAGATGTTTGATTTGTTTGGCGTACCCCAAGGTTCACCTACTTAAAAACTACTCGCTTGCAAAATCAGACACAAAAATACAAGTGTCATAGCACACTATTACTGAAAAACTGCTTATTTTCTTATTTTTACCATCTAATTATAAAATAAATCTATTGGAATATAAATATTGTCCTTACATTTCAGTGTATAGTACATAGAATAGTGTAAACTATTATCTGTATGAAATTTTAGTTTGTATTGATTTCGCTAATGCTTTTTATGTAGCCTGTTGTAAAACTAGGCAGATATTTAAATTTTTTGATGTACCCCCTGGAAGACCTCTGTGTACCTCAGAGGTACGTGTACCCCTGGTTGAGAACCACTGAGTTAGCATATTTAGCTATTTGATTCCAGTGATATGTCAAGTTTGCTGTTCCAATGAAAGTTCTACTCCCCAGCATGAAATAATCAAGATGAAAGGCACTATAAAAACAGCTCAACCAGTTAAAAACTAAAGTGCGGTACAAAGATGCCAAATGCTCACTCTATACAAACACGCCAGACTAAGCCAGCTATAACTAGGCAGGCAGAAAAGAGCCAATAAACTGAAATCAGGTGTGAGACCTGCACTTTTCTATAGAAGTTCCCATGGTGTTTTAGCTTTATCATCATGTTGAGCAGGGGGTTGGACTAGATGACCTTCTGGGGTCCCTTCCAACCCTTATATTCTATGATTCTATGATTCTATGTTAAATCTATTGTACTTAAAATAGGATAAAAAGGGGTCATCGAATCAATAAGAAAATCAAGTGCATTGGGGAATCCAGCCAAAGATAAGAACTCTCCCTCACTTTCTCTTGGTATCTATTAAATTTTAAAAAAAGGATGTATGACTCATCACAATAGTCTGAGGCATCTTTATACACTAGCTTGCTCCAATCTCATCTGTCATTCTGTAAAAAGAACTGCACTGCTTCCTTTCAAATTGATGGAAATATCACAAAGCCAAGCTGAAACTTTTTGCTTCATTCAAACAACATGACTGTAAAATCCTGAAATTAAAGCTTCAGACCAAATGCTATTATCTCTGGGGGAGCCATAGGGCTATACTGGAGACAGGCAAGAGTAGTCAAAATGGACAGAGGTTGAGAAAGCAGCTAAAATGGCCAGGGAAGATTCTTGGAAAGAACTGGAAAGAGACAGAGTATTTGGAAGGCTCTTGGTAGCACCAGAAAAGCTTTCCATTCAGAACTGAAGTCAAGCTTAAAGATTTTCGGTCTGAAGCTGGATTTAAAAGTAAAGGCTTATTGTCAGATCTTGAAAGCATGACTTTCTAGGTCCTAAAAGCAATTCCATTTAGGTAAGTTCCTTTGAACCAGTTCAGAGTATGAGGTTTGTCCATCATATTGTTTTGTTTCACTTCTCATTTGCATTTCTTGTAAAGAAATGACAGGCATCCATGCAAGAATGGGAATCGTCCCAAATTGTCTTCCCCACTGTGCAAGCTGCAGGACTGGTTTCTGCAGCCCACATCTAGCACGAACCATGTAACTTTAGCAGATTTCTGCTACCCATCCCATCAAAGAGCCTGTGCCTCTGACTCAGCCCCTACACCCTGTGACTAACTCCAGTGGGTCCCCATTATCAGGTGACTCTGGCCTGCAAATACCACTAGAAGCTTCCTGAAGGGATCTTCCTCATCAGAGAAAGGGGGACCACGGAGTCCTTAAGGCTCTCTGAAATTCAAATCTCTGCTACGCATCAGGCAGAGGGGGGAATTCAACCTGTCTTCCCCATCCCAGGTGAGTGCCCTAACCACTGGGCTAAGACTTATATAGTAGTCACTACCACCGCCATGTCTTCACCCAGGCATCTTGTAAATGGCACCTAATTCCCCTTGTGTATTTAGCCTGGACCACCGCCTTCTCTGCCAGGATGATGGTGGGCGGATTTTGGCAAATTTGTGTCAAATTCACAAATAGTTTCAGGTTGACCATAACTGCATTTTTGGCCACTAAACAATTAAATTAAATAGCTAGACAAACCTTAAGCTAGACAAAGCCTGCGTGCATTAACTCCATGCCAAACTTGAAATTGAAGCCTTCACTCAGCTACTTGGTCTGTGTGTTAGTTAAACCACCACTGGAGCTGAGGGCCAAACTAGCTATTTTGACACTAAAGAAAAACCTATTTGAATTCAATTTATGGCCCTACACCCCTTTCTTGAAATAGAGTTAAAGTGTTAGCTGCTAATGCCTTATTGCCAGCAAAGGCATCTTGGGCCACATTTTCAGCTGGATGACACAGCTGAGCATACCTCTAAAATTATGCATGAAAATATCCAGTGTTTGTGTTTTTATTCTTCACTCATGTGTTTGTATTGGTCACTCATATGGACATGTGAGCAAACTTCAAATATTTCCATGCATAAAGTAAGAGTGCACAACTTTAAGGCTTCACCTATGCAAGCTTAACTTTGAAATTCTGGCTCCTGCTGTCTTCACAAACTAGTCTAATTCTACACAATGCTAGATGAAGCTACACTTTCCACATAGGGTTAGTGGTTTCTCCAAAACAAAACACAATTATTTCATAACTATTACTTTTTTCCCCATTACACAAGTCATTGTTTCACGATTTAACAACTATTTAATAATAAAATGTGCCCACAAAAGTTAGTTCACACTTTTCACATTTTTCATTTTAAAACACTTTGAAACAAGAGGAATAAATATACATTTGCAAAGGCAGCCAATATATTCTAACTATTTAAAGATCTGAGAGTGAATAAGTAATTAATAAATTTGACTTCTATACAACTGCGTTCTGTGGTCAAACCTTGACAACTCTGAATCATTGAGTGAAATAAAATCTGTGCACTATGCATAATTATCTTATAGAGCTGACTAAGAAAATTAAAATTCCTTTTTTTAAAAAGAAAAAATTAACCCTGCATGTAATGATATTCACTGAGTTTTCACTTACAGTCACTGCACAGGATGGTTCCAGATACAGTTAGAGACCTGGAGTAAAATACTGGCCCTGTTGCACTCAATGGAAGTTTTGCCATTGACTTCAAGGGGGCCAGGATTTCACCGTTCTTTGTTTGTTATAAAAGCTTCACATATGATAGAGTTGAGTCAAATTCTCCATATGAAAAAGTCCTATAGGATTTAATAAAGAATAGAATTTTTATGAATTTGTAAACCAATCTATATAATTTATACCAATATATATAAAGCAGATTTAAGATGGATTTGATGCTTTGGTGGTTTTTGTTTTCATCTTATTCTAACTAGCTACTTTTGTTCTCATAGGACTTTGTGCTGCAATAGAACATATTATACCCAGTTACCTCACAAAGAACTTACTTGTGTGTGTTTTGTCCTCTTATCAAAGTATTTTTCCCTCTGGAAACACCCACAAGTATAAATTAAATAGAACTACAACAAGACAGTGCTCTGTGGGGAGCTCATTCCCTGTCTCCTCTGAGTCTGAGAGTCTGACACTGACAGGGAAAGAAGTAACCCATAAAAGGAACTCTCATGTTTCTAAAATCATTTTCTCCTCTTGGTATAGCTCTCCAAAGCTCACATCTCAAAGAAATTACATTTAGAATGAGATAATGACACAGTGATCATGCTATGAACATTATCTCCTTGTGTTAGGAGCTTCTGGAGGCTTCCATGCTAGGAGCAGTTTGAATTTCGTTGGCAACTTTGTGGAACATTTTTTAAAGTAACAATTTCTTTGGGAACTCAGCATGTGACCAAGCAAGGTTAGAGCCTTACCCTTATTGAAGTTAATAGGAGTTTTATCTAGGTACAGGCTGTAGGATGAGATCTTTGAAGAGCTTCCAGGCTTGGAATGGGATTGCTCAGACAATGAATCTCTGAAACATGCAGGATGGAAGCTCTCTAATTCTAGAATTGTGTAGATTCTAGTTTAGAATCTACACAATAGAGAATAAAGCTCTACATTACAGGATGTTTGATTTAATTAGAAATGTAAAGGAATTTATGGCTTCTGGGTGATTGTCTTTTCCAAAGAGTTTTGTTGTTATTGACATGATCAAGCAGTACAATTGGCTGAATATTTTTAGAAGTAAATTCACATATATAGATTTTTTTAAAAAAATCATTTCTCTTTTACTATTTCATTTAAGAGGAACTGGTGTTAAAAGTGGAGTCTTTAGCTACTTGCTAGAGAAGGTAGAAGTAAGATAACTACATGGAGAAAAGGAGTACTTGTGGCACCTTAGAGACTAACCAATTTATTTGAGCATGAGCTTTCGTGAGCCACAGCTCACTTCATCAGATGTGTACCGTGGAAACTGCAGCAGACTTTATATACACACAGAGAATATGAAACAATACCTCCTCCCACCCCACTGTCCTGCTGGTAATAGCTTATCTAAAGTGATCAGCAGGTGGGCCATTTCCAGCACAAATCCAGGTTTTCTCACCCTCCACCCCCCCACACAAATTCACTCTCCTGCTGGTGCTAGCCCATCCAAAGTGACAACTCTTTACATAATCAAGTCGGGCTATTTCCTGCATAGATCAAGGTTTTCTCACATCCCCCCCACCCCCATACACACACAAACTCACTCTCCTGCTGGTAATAGCTCATCTAAACTGACCATTCTCCAGGTTTAAATCCAAGTTAAACCAGAACATCTGGGGGCGGGGGGTAGGAAAAAACAAGAGGAAACAGGCTACCTTGCATAATGACTTAGCCACTCCCAGTCCTTCAAGGTTTTAATACATGAGTGTCCTACTGCTGATTTTCTTATCATCAGGAAGAGTCACTTTATGCAACTTCCTTTTCCAGTAGGCCTTGTTCTCAACCCAAGAATGCCTCTCTTCCAGGTGGAAAACAAAACAAGAACACCACTGAGGTGGACCATGACAGTCTCTTAAATGGGCAGTACATCCTGTAACACTGACATTTTCCTTGAGTTTGTGTCACAAACTTTGAAATATTTTCCTTATCTTGCTGAAATTCGTATCCATATACCAATGGCTTCCCACCTCAGCAGTCACAATCCATCTTTAGGGACTGAGCCTTCCCTTTGAATTCAGTGAAAGTTGGAATGGGCCTTCATCATATTTACCTGCCTTTTAAATGTTTAAGGGTGTGGAATGAACTGGCTCAATTAGTCTTACTGCAGGAAATAGGAGCATACATTCCCATCCCCTGTCACTCTTGATGGTGCTTTATCAGTCTCAGGACTTGTCTCCACTGCTAATAAAAATGTGTTTTTAATCTCAGGGTAACTAATGCATGTGAGCTATCCTGAAGTAAAAAGATAATGAAGACAAGGCATTTTACCATAGGGTAAAGGTAAACTCACTGAGGTCAACCCCACCTGAGGGTAGAAAGCTGACTTTGGTGAATTTACCTCAGAATAAAAATAAAATGCCTTGTCTTTTTACTTCAGGATAGCTCATGTGTGTTAACTATACCCATCATAAAAGACTTTAAAAAATAGCAAGAACAAGGCCTCTGAATCCAATTAAAGACTGCCTTTCTGGTTGCTAACCTCTGAGACTGCATCCCTGTGCCCTACTATCCTATTAAGAATTCCATTGTTTATACTTTAATTCTAAATTCCCTGACATTTACAGTCAAAGCCAAAACCTTAAACACTATCATCAGCATACAGTGGTTTCTGGTATATGCAGTATCTACTGTATGTAGCCTCTTTTGTTCTTTTTAAGACACATTTCACCAACGTATTTTATCACACTACTGTTTTACTTGCTGAAATCTGCATAAGAATTGGGCAGAGTTGCCTCTCACTATAAGTCAAGTTTAACTTTCAGAAAATTACCTTTCTATTTTTCTCATGACTATTTGCATTTGTAATAGAACTCTTGGCATGAACAGCATGGTTGTTGATATATTTCTGGCTTTGTAATTACACTAGGAACATGAACAAATTTTGTTTGGGCCAATTTTAATAGCCTAAGGCTCAAAAGTTGTTACAGAATCTTTCTTGTACAACAAGAGATGTAATAAATTTGCTTGTAATCAGATTGAGAAATACATGTTAAATACAATCTTTGTATATCACAACTATATTGGTGTCAGTTAAAACCTATTAAGTTTACCAGTCACTATTTTCTCTCTCTCCCTCTCTCACACACACACACACACACACACACAGCTTTTGACTGACACCAATAGAATTGTGAAGTACAGATTATATTTAACACATATTTCTCAGTCTGATTACAAGCAAATTTGTTACATATGACACATAGGCTAATTATTCTCTAATATAACTCCAGCGATTCCAAGCTTTTTGCATCAGTGATGTTCTTCTGACAGTAGCACAATGGTGGATGGGGGTACTGGTGGTTGAGACCAGCCAAGCAGAAATATTCTGCACAGCCAGTACTCTGTGGGAAGGATTACAGGCCCACATCCTCAAAGGTATGTAGGCCCCTAATTCTCATTGAAATCAGTACGCCTGATGCTAATAGAGGTGTATATGTATTAAAGATAGGTGCTGCAGGATACATGCTTATGTGGATTCAGTGGCACAAAATCCTCACACATAAGAATTCCTAGCATATATTGTGGTTACTTAGGCCATATCTACACCAAAAAAAATAGGTCAACCTGACTTACATAGGCATGTAGCCACTGCATTTATTAAATTGTTTGTGGGCGCACACACGTGGCTCATTGTGTCGGGGTGCACAACCTCACCAGGAGTGCTTGTATTGATTGTATTGTCAGCGTCTGGTATTGTGGGATGGCTTCTGGAAGCCAGTAACAGTAGATGTACGCAATGCAATGTTTACTCTGACACTGTGTCAACCTCATTACATAGGCTGACTCTACAGGTCAGTTAAATTGGTTTCGAGATGCACTTACATCAGCAGGAGCCAAATTTAAGTGAAGTCTCTTCCATAGCTAGGTGGATGCAAAGCAGATTACTTCAAGTTAGCCATGTAGTGTAGACCAGGCTTTACTTTGCTGGAGGAGGACAGGGGAACACGAATTTCAGCCAAAAAGCATTTTTGTATATTTACACACTCATATCTTCATTTATCAGTTACAGCATGGACCACTGCATGATCGATGAGGCTGAGCAGTCTGTTACAATCATTCAGGGAGCTAGCTAGGTCTTCATTTATACTTTAATAACTTAAATGCCAAGGTTCTTATGCATAGTATGATTGTACAAAAAGCCAACTGATCAACAGCGCTGAGGGGACTACAAAGATTTTCGACAACCGGAGGAAGAGATATATACACTTATAACTCAGACAGGTTGTGAGGCTTGTCTAGATGTAGTGCAGTGCTTCATTTCTCAGTCAGCTCCCAAATATGGTAAGCATGTCTAAATGATTATTTTAAAATGTTTTAGTAAGAAAAAACCCACCCAAGTTTTCATGGTTTGCTTTGCAACTTAGTATTTTTTTATTTGAGAATGACATTCAGTAACTTGGATTCTTTCCACCTTTAGTTTTGGCTGTACAACTGATCAAGGTGGGGGGCGGGGAAGAAAGATCCCCCCCCCCCTTCTCGTAGTAAAGAGAGGCCTTAGAGGTGTTATACAAAAAGCTATCAAAATCTCTAAAACCCAGAGACTCCTAAAAACCTCTAAAAAGCACGTCTTTTCAGAACACATCTTTCTTCCCCTGCTCAGAAATTGAATAGGTGACCATTGTATTTGGTGTAAGTTATTGGTTAGTACACTGCAGTATGTACAGACAGGTAATTACAATATTTCCCAAATATAGCACATGCTGCCTGGCTTTCCAAAAATAGAACTTTTGTGCCTTAGACATGGAAACCCACACACACTTGCATGAAGTTCTAGGGGAGTCCTCTCTGGCCTTTTACTGAAACATTTTCAAAATTAAATTAATTGCAAAGACTTTGAATAATGTTAGTGAGGAAGAATGTAGGGAAAGATGTTGCTTCTTTAAATAAAGGGGGAAAACCCTTTTTACTCATGTTTTTTGTGCAGATACTAATCTCCCAAAGCTCTTGCCTTTTGTCTAGATCAGTGGGTAGGTCAGGCCCTACTTATCAAATAAATTATTTTCCCAAAAATATGCCAATATATATATCCACCTCCCAAAAAGGGGAAATCATGTATAAAGTTATGTGTGTGAACCAAATGTTCAATAGCATATTTCAAATTATCGCTTCATTAATCTCAGTAAGAGATGGTGGCAAGACTAAATTATTTCCCCCCCAGACTTTATTTTACTATCATTTCATCTTCCTACCATCACTCCCAAGGTGTGTTTCATAATCTGTTTGCGTCTTTATTGGGATTAATGATACAATTCACGAGAAAAACACAATGTTTCCCTGATATTTCCCCCTTTCTATTGCTAACATCTGTGTCTTTCGGTAGCAGTCTTAAACTGAAGGTGAGACTAAGTATTCTTTAGTTTGTGCTTCAAATTTTAATTCTCTGGATTACTTAGAGGACAATGTGAAAAAACATTGCTCAGGAATGGATTATAACTAACTCTGATTGCACTTTTTTTACTAGTTAAAAAAATCATTAACCTCTAGACTTCAGACTAAAGACTGGTATGCAACACAATCAAAATACAAGATAAAGAGGCACTAAGTAGAACTCCTGGGATCCTGCTCTGTGGGTTGCATTATAAGTATATAAACAATTAGCCATATGATTTTTTTTTATTAAGAGCTCATGTCTTTGAAGGCCCTTTGTCTATTGGTTTGATCATGGGTCTGAATAAGCAGAGCTATGGTCTAATCTCAGCTCTAACACTTATTTGCCATGTGGCTTTGGATAACTCATATTAACCTCTATGATACATTTACCCATCTGTTAAGTAGAGAGAATACTCACTGTACCCTCCCACGGGCGATTGTGATCTTAACTAAACTTTCAGTTTGTCCCCCAGTTATTGTAGTGGCACAAAGGAATAAGAGGGTGTAAAGTGTCCTCTATGCTGGCTACCTACATCCTGGGTAGTTACGTGGGAGGGAAAGCAGGATGCATAGAGCCACTCTGTTACCACCTCACACAGACGGGGGGAAGGGGTGACAGATTAGGGCAGAGACTTCGTGTTGACGCTGCTCCCTCAATGCCCCTGCTAGTGGTAGATGTGCTGGTACATTGGGGAAGCATATATGAAGCATACATGAAGCATGAAGCAGTGAAGCATACACTGAGTCTAGAGCTAGTGCACACTACTGTCCCCAGACCATCAGGAGATTAGAAAGCAGATTGGGACTTTGTCTCCCTCCTTGGCTGCCGTAGTGGCAGCCTAACGATGTGCCCTTACACAAAGCCCAAAATTAACTCTTGATCTAACTCTTAGTAGATATGGGGGGAGATTTTCAGAGGTACAAATAGCAATTTGCATCTAATTGTCGTTGACTTTTCAATGGAAGGTGGGTACCTAATTCCCTTTGTGCTTTTGAAAATCTCCCTTTCTAAAGCATTTACTTGCCCTCAGTTGGAAGGTGGTACGTGAGCATTAGCTATTCCTGATTCTTTCTATCACTTGGACTTTTTCTGCCCACAGAAGGTTTTTGAATTTCTTTGTCACACACAATGGGTGGTTTGTGAACAGTTTACTGTTATGAACGAGATAAAGCTATATTAGAGTTGTACTTGGGGAAAACCAACATTCACAATAAAACAATGGGATTTATGCAGAGAAAAAAATGTAAAAAGCAGTTGTGTGTCTAGGTTAAGTCACTGAAGTAGTTCATAAACTTTTACTTAGGTTAGGCCCTCCACATTTCATTGTGATCCAAGGAAGTAAGTAATTGTCATACTTTCATTAATTCCTGAGTGACGGTGGATGTGCTGAAAAGTTAATTTTAAAGATATCTTAAGTGTGGGCCTTCATGCCAGTTAGTCTAGTACCAGTTTTCCCAGCCTTAGTCTAGTACCAGTCTGATACCAGTTTTCCCAGCCTGGGTCTGACACACATCCTGTGTTTGTGTGTATTACTGGAGTACAATTGCCATGATGTTACAACAGTAGATGTTTGCAATGCAAGTGTTGTCATTCATTAAACAGACTTAACTAAAGTGGTAAATGCATGGCTGAGAATTATTTTTTTTTAAACCAAAGAAAGTTAAATGGCCAAAATCTGTTAACAGAGAGTTCAGGTTGCCCAATGATGTCCAATGGCTTTCCAGAATGCGTAGAGTGGTGAAACAAATCTCTGAAAGTCAGGAAGTACAAAGAGAAGGTAGCCACTTCCCCCCTCCCCTGTCACTACTAGTTTTCTGCAGACTCACAAAAATCACCACCTGTTTTCACCCTTAGACTGACTCAAATCTACATCCGAACACCACCCATGTTACTGATCACTGTTAAAATAAAAGCACACAGACTGCTGTACAAGATAGGAGTGAGAGGAGTCTCTTTGAAAAGGAAAATGTTGTATTAAATAAAGTAGTCCATCATAGGGCAGTATTCACCCAAAGTAGAATCAAGTATAAATATGAGTGTGAAGATGAATTCTCAAGCAATCTTTTGTACTACTGAGCAATAATAAAATACCAAAATCCAGTTCCATATTATTTGTGCCAATTTTTTGAGTACAGTAATCTGTAGCCTGAGTACAAATGGCTAAAGAACAGTACTGCCAAGTCAAAGCCATATGGACATTCTTGATCATCATCCTCAAGATAAGAGCTATGTGTTGGAGGAGAAAGAATCTGTATTGGAGGAGAATTCTTCTGTGTGTCTTCGTCTTTTGACAGATAGCTATATTTTTCCTCTTTTCCATTGAGGTTAGATCTTTCTACATTTTGTTCCTTTGAGACTCATCGAAAGAGCCAGGCATGTAAGGATATCAAGTAACAGGAGATAAAGAATGGTTCCAGCCCAGGGAAAAATCTAAAAATATACATGACTAGCTTCTTTGGTCCTTAATTGAGTAATACTATCATCCTGAAGTTGGTTGCATACAATAGTAAATGGCTGCAAGGTGCATGTCTTGAACAACTGTGAGGAATCTCCATTATAAATGTATTATCTGCCCCTGTGGTACTCATTGTGTTTTTTCAATTTAAACAAACACAATGCTAAAAACTCCTTGCGCCAACATTTTAAACACACTGGAATGGCAGAAAGCAAATGCTTTTCAATAGTAGAGCAGGGCCTTTTAGAATATGGTAAAACTTTATCTTTATAAGTGCTCACATGTGTTCTGTTTTCCTTTATGAAGCTACTGTATTGCAATACTAATCCCATAGTATGAAAAGAAAGTTCCAGAGCTTACTTATTTCCTGGTCAAATGCTCATAATTTGCAAGTGCTAAGGTTATTGTAAACACAAGGGGTCTAACACCTTGGTTTCTGTTAGGAAGATGGGCGAAATCATACACCCCCTATAGCACTTTGTACAAACTTTTATACACAGGTGTAGAGCAGAGGACAGCCGTCAGCTTGACCGACCTCAGGACTACCCAGGTGTTTTGGGGGTCCAGGGCAAGATCTGAAACTGAAACAAAATTACTACTTAGGGGAGACCCAGGCTGGGGGGTTTGGAGAACAAACCCATCCTATCTCACCCACAGTGGTGGCTCTTATCTTGCAGGGCTGAGTCTAGCTCACCACTCCAGCTGGGCTTGGCTGTCCCTCTGTCATGATGGAGGAGCAGCCAGGCCAAATTTGAGCAAGTAGTGTTGTGACCTAGTGTGCAGGATTGCAGAGCCACCCAGATCACAGCACCACTCACTTATGGGCCCTCTCAGGGTGTTGCTTGATTGGGCATTGGTTATGCTGATCAATTAGAAATGCCAATTAACACTAATTTGGTAGGGTCCTGTCTTGTGATCAGACCCAGAGGTATTAGATTTATTATGAGAATCCCGGTGTGCATGAGAGACATACAATCATGCTTTCTGGAACCAGAAACTTAGCTGTTTGCAGATTCAGGCTGTCATCATTCCACCAGTTGCACTTGGTCAGCTTTTTCAAGATTCCTCCCCTGCAATTATGAAATCTGGAAACAATATGTCATCTCTTGGCTCTAAGCCACTGTGGGTCTAAGCATGTGCCTAGAGGGCCTATACAGCCTGAGTTATTCTCACTTTCAAGAGAATTTCACCACAGATCAAATATTCCAGCCCTAAACTTATGAAATAGAAAATTGAGCACATGAAAGTGGAATGTTATAATAGAAACTATTTTACCATCTTTATTATTAACTCCCCCTCCTCCCCAAACACCCCTCATAGTGGTGTGACACAGCTATGCTAACAGTGGCTGTTCTCAACTTGTGCTGAGTCTGCACTTTAAGTCAAAGCACTTTCTTTGAATTACTTACAGAAGGCATATCCTCAGGCAGTATGAATTTAGCATGATATGGAAGCATGAAATTGTCAATTGTGGTACAAGGTCTGAAGTAGTAAGGTTGGATCTTGCCAGAATGTATTATTAAGATGACCACCACCTGGAATATTTATTTAGGAATAAACAGTTGTAGTATGTCAAAAAATCTCCCATTTAGCTATTATACAGTGCTTTACAAAAATAGGTAAGTAGTATCACACTCAAGAATGGAAACATAAATATACACAAAAATGTAGTCTGTGATGGTTCTCGGAGTGCCCAGGACTGAGAGTCACCTTGTTATCCTCCAGGAGATGGTGCTTAACTGGGTGTCATCTCCCTGACACCTCCAGCCTGTTAGCCACCCAATCAATCTCCTGTGGGCTATGCCAGCTCTCACTTTGCCTTGCAGGTCAATAGGTGCATCCCAGTCCCCAAGCCCTTTTGAAGCATTCTCCTATAGTGTTCATCCCCTTATCCACTGAAAACTCAGAGTAATACTAGGTATGCTATCCTGAAGTAAACAGTGTACACGCCAGCTCGAATGATTCAACTCAGGATCAGCTCCTTGTATAACACCAGAGAACTGAGATAAGCTTATAGAGAAAGCAATCATAAGTTTATCAAAGATCAAAACTGAAGAGATAGTGAGATTAATGGAAACAAAAGGATTACATATAAACCAGAACATCTATATACGCTCTCCAGAGCCTAAACTAAACTTACCAGGCAAGCCTCTGGTCCAGACCAGCCTTCTACACAGGCTAATTGCAAACTTATTTTCAAGAACATAGGCACGCTACCTGTTTACTTCCTAGGTGCAGGATAACAGGTAATTTCCTTGTCCCCTAGTTATAGCCCAGTAAACCTCTGAAGTGCACTCTCAGATAAGGTATTT
Organism: Caretta caretta; assembly: GCF_965140235.1. Classification (NCBI taxonomy): domain Eukaryota; kingdom Metazoa; phylum Chordata; order Testudines; family Cheloniidae; genus Caretta; species Caretta caretta. The sequence goes on from NC_134214.1 coordinate 19,902,255, forward strand.
TTCCTCCTGCTGTTCTTCTCTTCCTGTTAAATCTCACAACCCTACAGTTACATTTAGCTCAGACTAGTGATTGTGAATGAGACAATATTCAATTTACATTTCAATAGGTAGATGGATACACATCTCTGGTTTGGCAGGAAACCAGTTTTCCACCTCTGCTTGGGATTAACACCTTGATATAAACTATAAGAACATTTCCATATATATACATACACACACACAGACACACAAATTCTTACATAGATGTTACGACAATATGCATAACCATTGTGATACTGACATCTTTGAAATCCTGTATGACATTCTTTGGTGAAGAAACCTATATATCCCAGAATCAGGATATTATTCTAACCCCCTTGCCAGTTGACATTGAAGTGTTCATAGTCACAATCTGCAACAACCTAAACTAAATATTTGTCTCGAGGATTTGCAGTATAGCAACTATCATAGGAACCCTATTAATACCCTGCTGAAACAAATCTGAATGTAATTTGAACTCCATGGGGAATAATGCCATTTGCCTTCCTATTTACTGCTTCACTGTAAGTGCTCTGGAGTAAGACTTAGTGCCAGCCATCTGGTCTCACAATCAACTCCCAGAAACTGAATTGTTTTTTTTTTTTGCCTTTTCATTTTTATTACTGTTGCAGATATTAAGTCACAAAACTCATGTTTCATAAATAGGCAGAATAAATAACAGGCAAAATGCAAGTATTTTTTTTAATTGGTGATAATCAAATATTTTCAGAAGTCTCATTTTTGCCAAACAGGTCCCACAATACTTAGTTCTGGTCATTAATAAAAAAATGTATGATAAGTTATTTATGTAAGAGGAAACAATAAGGTCCCAATTGCCCCCTTGGATGGATTAGTGTAATATTTAATGAAGTTGATAGGAGCCAAGCATGTACTTCTGTGGGGACAATCGTGTCCTAAAATTATAGTATGGCTACCATGTGATAGGGCAATATACACTAGATTGTATGAGAAATTACACCAAGTATTTGTAATGCTCCTACTAAACCAATAGGTATAATGAAAGTAATCTCACCCAAATCCTTAGAATCATCAGTTACTTGTGAATCATCATTTTATAATCACGTTACCTTTAATGAAGCTTTCAAGGGGTAGTGAAAGTCATTCCTTTTGTGCTGTGAGTGGGGAAAGACAACATCCATAACTATTCCAAGTGCTGAAAAAATATTTGGACTGGAGGAAGGTTGGTAGATTAAAGTTACTGAAAGCCAATTCTATTAAAAACTCTATCTTTTAATCTTATCAACAATGTCAAATTAAATTTTCTTTGGAAACTCCCCTGGCATAGCAAGAGTTTAAAACTAGGGCTGGTTTCACTGTTAGTTATGTTACAAAAGAAGCTGGGGAACAGGAAGACAATATTGAGATTGGTGATGTACATTATAATATTGAAAGTGCAATCACGGAAAGTGATAGCATTGTCTGTTTGCCGATAATCTTAAAGCTTTTAACCAGGGGAAAGTTAGATGCTATGCAACACAGAGAAAGCTACAGGACTTTTATCACCAAAGCAATAAAGGATGCTGACAATTTGGAGAGTAAGTGGACTAAACTAGTAATACGCTTAAGTACCAACAGCAGATAGATCACGCAGTAGGGGATAAAGTAGACTGAATATGCACAACAGCAGAAATTTAAAAGATAGAAGCTTTAAAACTGGGAGAAATACCAAGTTTCAATAAACCAGAGAAATTACAAACTGTATCCATTTTCATCTGAAAATAATGGTGTTTCTTGTGAAAGAAAATGGGCAAAATATACCCTGACCTATATCCCAGGCAGTCACATTGATATCAGATTTTGGCCCAAAGTGCTTCAAAGTAGAGAATGCTGTGAGCACAAAAGTATGAAACAGCTATTTGAAACAAATCCTCATCTGCAGCATAGACAATGAACCACGGCACTCTCAAGATTATGAAAACCCCTCTACTGGACAAGGCAAAAAGTCCCTGAACTCCTCTTCTGCTTGGGGTATTCTAGAACTTTGACTTAGATTAATAAAACTGTTCATTACCTGGGACTATCTACATTTTAAAGGTCCATTCCCTAACAGGTCCCACCTCTCCCCACCCTACAATCTTTATAAGATCCTGGCCACTTAAAGGTACCATTGGGCTGCTCCACCTAATATTGTAGCTAAACTCGTCAGCTGAGCCTGTAACAGACTACTATATGAGGACCCCAACAAACGACCTATCATCAGACCTGTAAGGAGAGCTGTCAGCTTGGGACAGGACACCTCCCACCATCCAAGCCAAATGTCACATGTCAGCCAGCTCTCCCCTGCTAAAAGCAAAACCAAGATTACTTAGCTGAGAACGGAAATGATGAGAAGTGGAGGACACTGCTTCCAATCCCCTCACAACTGTCAGAAGTCCTGTCATGTGCATCTCCCTGACTGCCATTGCAACAGTTCTTGGTGTGCCTCCCACAATAGGCGTGCCTGTTTTACCACTGCCCACATTGAATAGGAGTGATTTTTCTTGTTTCGGCTCATGTATCTTTCTTACAAGAACCACCACAGCCCCCAGAACTCTCCCCTTCAAAGATAAAATAAATTACCCACATAATCTGTTTGAATCCCTATTAATCAATCCCCATTAATATACAGACTATCATATCAAGATGCTGGACTGTCACTGGAAACATTTTATTGCCTACAGAGTTCAGGAAGTACCAGTGTTAGAAGGGGTAATGATGCCCTGGACATTCTACTAATACAGGCCCTGTCTGCAGCAGACATACCCAAGGTATCTTTGAGAGAGCTATCTTGATCAATAGCAGTGACGCTGCAGCAGCATGGGCGGTAAGACAGGCTGTACAACAGCACCCTATGTATATACACAAGCAGCTAGCCTATGCTGCTGCAGATTCCTTGCTATTGGTATTAAAGCTAGCAAGATCAGAGCTAGCTTGGGCATGTCAAAACATGCTGCCGTCAGACCTCTGATTGCAAATAGGGATCCAAATACTTGCCCTAAATACTGACCTTTGGACCAATCTAAGGTATTTGTACATTTTATCATCACAGCAGGCCTGTGAGGTAGAAAAATACTATTATTCCCATTTTACAGAGGCAAATATTATTGTGCTCAGTGGTACCCATATATTAATAAATAAGCCAGAATGACCAATTCCTATATTTGACTCTTATAAACAAAGAACATGTACTGATGAAATATTGCATAGTAATTTCTATAGTGATAGCAAAACAGATTAAAAAATGGCTTGGTTGTGAAGCTTTGTCAATTTTTTTTGTACTAGGCTCTGAAGCTGTATTTCTCTCACACCTTCTATAATTGCTACTTCTACAGCTTGGCTTGGAGACTTAAGCAGGTCCGATTTATAGGCTGAATTTATGTAAATTGATTCACTAAATGTGTAGACTACAATGGATTTTAAAACAGTAATTAAAAATCCACACCAAAAAAGGCTATTAATTGTTCATATGCTCCACTACATAGACTGAGCCAATATATTATCATATCATTATCACTTGCCCGGCCTGCTTATGGGTCAGCAGAATTGCAGTCAAGGAAGAGCAGACACTGCACCCTCTATCTTGCCCCGGGGTAGCCAGCACTGTAACACTGAGAGAAGAGGGGTGAAGGTGGGTGGCATCATAGCACCACCCCAGCCTTTGCAGCAGGACAATAGGATGAATGTAGTAGCTTTCTCGTGCTTCCCCCTTCTCCACTCCAGGGCACTGCAGCTCTGCACTGCCCTTAACTCTTGGATATGCTCAACAGGAACAGTCTTGCCTTTAGTGACATGACTAAATATAAATGTAACTGAAGAGCTCAATCATACATGGCATCTCTAGTGCAGGATACTTTGAAGAGAGACTATGTTGTTTCTTTGTTCAAATAGCATTTACCAGTTGAGCTCTTTTCCAGCCAGCAGAGCTAACTTTGCATCATTAACTTGGTAGCAAGTAAGAACAGTGGGTTTAGAGTGGCATCATGGGTCCCTGCCTCCTGGAAGCCTAAGAGGGTTAGCATTGTTGTAAGGAGGGAGCTTTCCATACCTTCTCACTTTCACAGCTGAATTTCTCAGTCACTGTTGAAGAGCACTGTAATATTTATATGAAGCTCTGCCAAGCTTAGCTAACCCTTGTTAGTTTAAAAATTGGTGTGGACACATCATAAGGGCATGGTTTTCTTAGTGCAAGCCAGACCAGAAAGCCTAAAGAGAAGCTTTGCTCAGAATGGTCTCGCTTAAGACCAAGTGCACAGATAAAAAGAAAAAAAAGATACACAGTAAAAAGATACATCACAACAGAATTTTTAAAATATCAAAATTCCTATATAAGCACTGAATGAAACTTTGAGTTGGTTCTTAAATTATCTGAACAAGTTTATCCATCCTATATTTTAAGTTTATCCATCCTTAAGCAATAAGCCATGAAATATTTCTTGCAGAGTAATTACTGACCTTTGGAAAAAGTAACCTGCTGTGAGATTGGAAAAGTAAGCTGGAGGAACCTTCCTAAATTATAGGTTACACATTCAGCAAGCCAAAAAAAAAAAGTTTAATTTTTCAGCCTTAAGAAATTTAAGGCTAATCCTTTCGTCTCATAGTTTGGTTAAGAATTAAAGTTCTAGGATGTGTCCAGTTTTCCATACCAATACGTCTTCTGAAGTAAATACAGAAGCTCTATAGCTTTACTATAAGATCTTTTAGATTTACTACTACTCAAGTAGATCTCAACTCTGAAAAGGCACACACTTAACACACATCCTGAGTTTTAAGCATGGGCAACCCCATTACCTAAGTGCATAACTCTTTTTTCAGGATTGGGACACTATTTTGTAAAATGCTCTGACTGTTGAGAGTCAGATATACATTGAGCTAAAGCAATTCTACATTTGTCATCCATTACTCTAAAAAGGTAGAAGCTGTTGAAGACCTGAAGAGTGTGGTTGTACCTTTTTGAGACTATAAATTAGGTTCAAGTCGGCAAGGAATACAATATTGTGATGAAGCACCTGTAAATACCAGGAAGGAAAAAGAAGTGAAATGCCAGTGTTAGTCAATCAATAATAGATAAATATGTAAGAACATAGGTCAAGGGGTAGCTTTTCTTAATTGAAAAGAATGAAGTGATAAAGTATGGGTGAATTCTCAGGAAAACTATGTTAAAAAAGTAATATTTGATCCACTTTGTTAGAGCTACAGTCAAGGGTGACAAAGTCTTTTATAGCACTCTGAGACAAAAAGCATTAGCTGAGGTTTATAAGAGTGTCTTATAATGGAAATGTGGTCAGTCTTGAAGAGGCTGTTAAACTAAGATTACAGTAAACTGTGCTTCAAACTGTGTGAAGTCACAGGAAGTAATCAAAGCACAGTGCTCAGTCAGAAAAGAAATTCCACCAAGACATGTATTTTTTTTTTTTTTTTGGTAAGTGTGGTAATTCTGCCATTCTAGAGATAAGAGAGAGTCAGGATTTGTCCCATCAACATGAAATTGTTGCTACCAAAGACTTGATCCCATCTTTGACAATTGAGTACACAACTCGTGATCATCATCGAGGATTCTCTGTAATCCATGAAAATGGGCATTATGAATGTGAAGCTGTCTACTTTGGATAAAGACTATAACATTATGGGCCAGACTGAACCCATTCTTCTCAAATGTGAGCAACAGTTCACAAGAGTAGCCCCATGGTTTTGCATTGTCAGCCAGTTTGGATGACATTTGTTTCAGTTGAGAGGGCCATCACTACACTGATGCAGATCCCATGTCCCTCTGAAGTCCTACTCTGAGGACATAAATGCTGCATAGCCCACTTGTTGGTCTCTGGAATTAATTTTGCCCTTTCAGAAATTATTGCTTTGGGGCACTTTTGTGTCTGCCCTGCACATGAAACTCCCAGTAGAATCAGTGGGAGTTCTGTGAGAACATGGGCTTTGTACTGACTTGCATGTGTATGGAGATATTTGGGTAGGCATACCATAGAAACTGAAAAAGATAAACAAGCAACCTTCTAAGGGCTTGATCCTCCTTTCATTGAAATCATAGGAGATTTTCCATTTCCTCCAATCAGTTAGATTAGGCCCCAAATCACTAATGGGAAAAATACATACTAAAGAAAAATATTCTGAAATTATGGAGCATGGATATCTTTCAGAAGAAATTATACTGGAGAAAAATAACTGAATAAAAAAGTGTTTTTCAATATAAGTTTCTATTGTAAATTATCAGGTTTCTTGGGAAAGGTTGTTTTTAATTACAAATCTTGTATATTCACACAAGTTGTTGTGTATTTATCCCTCAACACAAATTGAAGATAATTACTAGATAGGATTAAATGTAAAAATTGGGTAACTTTCTGGAACCTGTAAGTGAACAGTGGTTTTTTCCCCACTCTTGCATCTGCAACAACACTCAGATTGAAAAACAAAATGATTAACACTAAAGTGTAATTTTTCTTCTGAGCTCTTAAAGCTGAAACAGTACATTAGACTGGATGAGATATTAAATGGACTAGATTGAGCATTAATGGACATTAGTAAAAACAGAAGTACTCTACAAATGGACAGTCATGTTGTACTCTAATGGAATCACATTTCATCACTTGTATCAAAACCAGAATAATTATAAGATGCTGTAAATGAAATGTATATCATTACAAGACAAATTTATTTTTATTGCCTGGTAATCCATATTTCATTTTTTAAAAGAGTAATCTTTTCTATTTTTGAATTGGTTAAGAGGGGAACTTAATTTTTGTAATAATCTTTATAAACTTCTTTTGTTGTTTAGCACCATCTCTTGATGAGTTTAATGTCTTTTCTGTTTATTATATCAGAAAATTATATTTGACTTTTAGCTGCAGAGTTTACATGGTACATAGAATTTTACTTCAAGGGAACATAGCATCTTTATACAAGAGCCATGTTTTCAATTCCCTCTGTGATTCTGTAATATCTAAACTGTATGCAGAACCTAGCAACATTTCTATGGAAAAGATCCAACAAATTGCCTATTTTCTCTGCCTTTCAATCTCTTTCTTTGTAATGGAATTAAGGCTGAACATCTGTGTCAAGGGTTCTTTCTGATGGGCTTCCTCTTTTAAGCTATCTTAGTTGGTGTGCCTGGAATGGACCATGCTGAGAATGCCACGCTCAGGGCAGACTGCAAGAAATTGGCAGATTGCAAGAAACTGGTGATTTATACTACAATTAGATTCACCAAACCATTAACAAAAAGAGCTTCTGTAGCACCACACTGGTTAACAAGATGACAAAATAGACCCCTTTAGGCATTCCAGCCCTTGGTTCCCACCCAGATAAATTGGTCTTATATAATAACCCCATTCACCATATACGAGATTCTATCAGTCCCAAGGGATCAGACACTTACCCCCCCATCAATGTGTATCTCAGATCTTCCCCAAATATCACAGTCAGCCAACCCTTTGTAAACTAAGAATTTATTAAGAGAAGAGAAGTTAAAATGGTTAAAAGATCATACACATCAAAATTATTGCAAGGTCCTTAGATCAGGTTTGTAGCAGTGATGGAATAAACTGCTGGCTTGCAAAAGTCTCTCTGGTAACTTGCAAAAGATTGGAAGGCCCTCAATCCATTGTTCAAAATACTCTTTAGTTGTAAATGCACAGTCCAGAGAATTGGAGCAGGAATGAGGCAGAATGGAGATGTCTCAGGTGTCTTTTACATCCTCTGCCACATGCATGGAAAGTTACTGTCCCAAACAAAGCCCAAAGCCCCTATAAATGGAGTCCAAGGTCACATGTCCACATCACATGGCCTTACATGTTTTGCTGAATCACAGGGTGGCCATTGGCTCCTTGCGGTCTGAGGTGTCCTCAGGAAGAGCAATCTGGAGAATCGATTCTTCTTAATAGCCCATCAAGCTTGAATAGTCCATTCACAATGGGTTCGTGAGACTGGATGTAAACTATCTTGTGGGTGTCACCCTCCCCACCCAAGAACAAACATTTGAGGTACAAATACGTAGCCAGTATTCATAACTTGAGATACAATGATACATGTAGGATAATCCTGGTTAAATCCTTGACAGATAACTTTTCCATTGACACCTTACATGATACATGCCCTTTAAAAAACAAAAAACCCTTTCTTCAAAGATCAGGTTTTCTAAACCTTTTAGCATTTTGCGGCTCTTCTCTGAGCTTTCTCCAATTTGACCAGAACTGGACAGAATACTCCAGATAA